>NW_004955488.1:0-22116 GCF_000276665.1 Chinchilla lanigera
GACCTTTCTCCTGGCCTCCCTGTTGAAGGTTTCGTCCTGTGATCGTCTCCTCCAGTCTCTCACATGTTCAAGTCTAGGTATACTTACTGATTCGGCCTAAAAGTTTCCAACCCAAGTACTGTATATCCCCGTGATGGGGTACCACTGAATGGGATATGAATATCCCTTAGGGATTGCAGGCTGATCTGTTCTACAATGTTCTGTAGAAATGTGTGGTGTAGGTTAAGTAAAACGAGGTGGAAGGAATGATTTCAGGGCTCCAGGAAGATCAAAGCTCTCTTGCAGAAGTCAAGATTCTGTCGCGGCTAAGACTGAGACATTCTCTGGCTGGCCTGTATTTATATAGGTATCAGAGGAAGGGAGGGCAAGGGCGGAGCCACTCAAGGACTTCTTGCTGGGTGTGCAGGTGCATGCCTTTAAGCCGAGCCCTTGGGAGACTTGTCAAGCAGCATCACTGTGAGTTTGAGACTAGCCTGAGCTACAGAGTGAGCTCAAGGCCATCCTGAACTGCATAGTGAGACCCTTTCTGAAAGAGACTAAAAAAATCAAATCAAGAACTTCTCTAAGTGAAGTATGCAATTAATCCACTCAAGATCGGTGAAATCCCTGAAGAACTTCTCCAAGTGAGGTAGTAAATTAATACTCCCAGGAGTAATGTGCCTCAGACTGCGTTTCGTATCTTGTTGAATTTGAGTCCATGTTTCCTTGGCTTGGCACTTGTCTTATCATTTGATGGTGCACGGCTTCATCCAGCAGGATGGACCTCAGTAGGTATCAGTGACTCACAGAAGTGTACTTAGTTTGAGTTCACTGCCCATTTTGAAACAGGGAGCCTAGGCCTTGGACAGAGTCACAGATAAACATGAAAAGCCAATTGGTTAATTTAAATCCTGCTCAGGGCTGCTTTGTAGTGGTCTCCATCACATGAAGCCCATCGCTGTGATTAGATCTCAGCTGTATAATATAAACCCCAGGTGTAGAGTACAAACGGATTCTGAGCTGCTCTACCACCAGCAGCACCTCTCAACTAACCACATTTTGTTTAGAGGCCACACCCCAGTGGTATGCTTGCACCGTAAGTACTGTGCCTGACTCAGTCTGACAGCAAAGTGGAGCACACAGACTTGCCGAGGGCTGGGCTGGAGAAAGTGAATGGCTTTGTATACTTCTCCCTGCTGTCATGCTTGTGCTTATGTTTATGTTTGTGTTTCTTCTTGTGCTCGTGGTGGTATTGGTGCTGGCTCTTTGGAGGAGGTGGCCTCTTTCATGAATACAGAGAGCAGAGTGGTGCCACTGCCACAGGATATATGCTTATCTCCGGAGGTGACTGCTCCTTATCTGTTCCCTTGCATGTGAGATCCAGGTCCTGGGGGGGGTCTTCGGGGGAGGAGCACCCTTATATCCTGCCACACATAAGGGCAGCAGGGCAGAGTGGGCACTGGCTAGGCAGCACTTAAAAAGTCCATGTGTTGGGAGATGAAGGCCTGGCTGTGGTAGATGGTATCCATCTCCATCTCCATCTCCTCCTCATCCTGAGAGCTGAGAAAGGGGTTCTGAAATCCAGCCAGTGGTGCATGACTGCTTGCGTTACTTGTGGCTTCTTGGCTGCCTGTGACTGCCTCTGGAATTATGGTATGGTTCAAGACAACTTCTTTCTCCTTCCAATTAAGAACCAGTCCAAGCTCTGGTAAGGGCAAATAGGAAGGTCTTTTGAGGCCAGAGTGTGAAATGCAGGTCCATGGCACCTCAGTGTAACCTTCAGTCACCAGAATTCATGAGTTTCCAAAGCTGATCTACAGTGCTTCATTGCATAAGGAAGATTCCATGTTCTTTGTAAATGGTGGGTTCTTTGTCAACATGCTGAGAATCTTATGCCTTATATAGGGCACGGGAACATGCTGAATCATGTTCAGTAGCCACTACAGCTCTTTGTAACTTCTGTCTACTTTGGTGTAATCAACCACTGCTTCCAAAGCTGCTACCTTGATGTCCGCAAAGTGGCCACTCTGCATTCAGTAAGTGATACACAATATCGAAGCTCAGGTCCCTTGACTTTGGGTCATTTATGCTTTGTATTAGGTCAGATTTAAGGCAATTACCTACTTCTCATTCCGTCATGAGCTGGGGCCAAAACGCCTGACAGATTTTGAAGATTTGTTATTACTTTGCCTTATGGAAGTTTAAAAAGTCATGATCATAAAACAATTAGTGTTTCTGCTGATCTGGAAACAATGC
This sequence comes from Chinchilla lanigera, assembly GCF_000276665.1. Lineage (NCBI taxonomy): Eukaryota > Metazoa > Chordata > Mammalia > Rodentia > Chinchillidae > Chinchilla > Chinchilla lanigera. The sequence goes on from NW_004955488.1 coordinate 2,236, forward strand.
CACTTGAGTTGAGATGGATTTCCCTTTTTTCTTTTCTCCCCTGTGGGCTGAGTTTGGTCAAGCTGAGTTTTCTGGGCTGGCATTTCCCACACATCACTGTAGTTTAGTATTCTCTATCCCTCTTGTGGCTGGAAGTGCCCAGTAGCTCCTAAACTTTAGCTCTGATGTATTATCTCTGACTCAAGAAGCTGTGGTTCTGAGACAGGTGCTGGGCAGAGCACTCCTTAAGCCACAGGTGGGCACAGGATGGTGGAGGTGGGTGGTGTGAACTTTCCCTAGCAATGACTGTTGAAGTCACTTCCTTCTTTAAAATCAATTATGTGGCTGTGTATGAATCACCCCGAAAGCCCAAAGTTCCAGACAATGCTGGTTTGTAAGGATTAACAGCATAGAGTGGAAGTCTTTGTCGACTTTTTGTTTGTGAATGTGCTCCATGCTTCTTTTCTGGTGCTCGGCTGACCGTTCTGAGGTTCAGTTTTGTGCTCATCCGAAACAATGCCACTGTGTATTGTGAGGGCGGATATTAAAACCAGCTCCACTGTGCAGTAATTTTGATATGTTGAGTTCCCAGATGTGCCTGATGTACTTATGATCATTCTGGACATGCCTTAGTGCCCAGTGTCTGTAGAATGACCCAGTGCTCTGAAGTCAAGAGGCACTGGGCTCACCTTTCCCCTAAGCACATGCCTGAGCACGTGCATGCATGCAGAGGGCCTCACCAGGCCTTGGCAGTGTGTGTGTGTGTGTGTGTGTGTGTGTGTGTGTGTGTGTGTCCCCTTACATAGATTTCATCTCACCTGAAGTGCTAAGTGTTTCACATCCCAATTTCCAATTTGGGGTCAGGTAGCATCTGCTTAAGGATACATTTTCTTCTGATATTTCATTTTCAATTCAAGTCACAGTCCAAATCCCACCAGCTTTGGTTGTTCCTGGATGAGCCCATTAGTACACTCAGCTTAATGATACCCTACCAAGCTCCTGAAAGTCTTACGTAGATACACAATTACCAAAACCTACCTAGGAGGCCAGTACAGTTAAGAAATGACTAATGAGATTCAAGAGAGAATGCTGACAACACAGTCAGTCTTTAAATACAGTTTCCTCCGTCAGAGTCAAATCCAGCCAGAGAAGCTGGGGGTTGTTTTGTGATAAGTGATATTCTGAGGCTGGAGGAAACCCTGAATGTCCAATTTGTGTGGCATCCTGGAAAGACATTGCCTGGGTTTATCTAGATATGTAGCGTGGTCACATGGGACCTATGGGTCTGTCAGCATTTATGTTCACTGACCTGTTATTTAAGAAATTGTAATGAAAACAAAGTGAGACGAAGTGAACTGTTTCTAATCTAATTTCACTGCGTCAAGCTAAGCTCCTTTCTACAAAGCTAAAGCCTAGGGAATCCAACAAAAAACAAATAAGTAGTGATCAGTAGACTGAAAGAAAACTGCAGCCTGCAGGGCCTATGTCAACTGCTAATTTCTTGGGTGCTCTAGGTAGTCACACGCTCAAGGCTCAGAGCTGTGAGGTCTGTGGGGGGAAACGTGATTGATGGAGGTTTCTCTCTCCTTAGGTTGGGAGGTAGAGTAACGCAAGACTGGACCTGTCATCTACAGGTATGAATTTCCCTTCAATTTCTTAAAATAGTTTGTTTCCCCTGGTTACTCAACACAAATTGTGTGTGTGTGTGTGTGTGTGTGTGCGAGTGTGATCGCGTGCATGCATGTGCATGCTGCTGGGAATGGAAATCAGGGTCTTGAATGTGCTAGCAAGTACTCTGTAGCCAAACTACAGCTTGACTCCTAAACCTAACATTTTGTACAACTAAATTCAGGATGATTTTCACATGATTTAGGAGTCTTAAAGTCACAAGCTGTGGTACCCTTTCAACTGTTTGGAAAGGAAGAAGCACCTGTCATCTGTTATTGCTGTTAATGTTTTCTTTATTAACATTTTATCAAAGTAACACATGCATAAAATAAAAATTTAAGTGGAATAGAAGGACTCAGACTGAAAGATAGCACTTCTTCACTCTTCCTCCCTGCTGTCCTGTTCGTTTATTAGCAAGAGCAGACTTTTATGCTATTTTGTATTTTTTCTGGCCATTCCATGGAAAGATATAATGCTGGTTCTTAGTCAACTAAATTCTGAGATCTATTAATTATCTGCTAAGAAAATGCTTGATTTAAAGTACTCTCCCAATATTTGTGCCTGACCTACTAGTCACCATTGGATCCTTTATCCTTAAATGGTGCACTGAAGCCTGTGTCTCTTTACACACCTTATTCAGGTAGTATCTCTTGGCTTCCTGCCTCATTGAGGTGAAATACTATGCCTGCCGTATTTGCCCTCCTGGGTCCTCACTGTCACCAGCTGTCATGGTTTGTGTCTGGATGTCCCTCCAAAGCCTCATGCAGTCATGGTGTGGGCTTCTGGAGTTTGCAGTTGACTCATGGTCCAATGCTGGGATTATAGGTGTGAGTGCTACATCCACCCTGGGGCGGGTAGCTTGCATACAATGTAAGGGTTGGAAAGAGGCTTGCTTGCTGCTCCTCCCTTTTTGCTCTTGCTGCTTTTGCTGTTTTCTGCCACCATGAACTGTTACCCTCTGCCATGTGCCACTCTGTGTTGGAACCAGCCAAGTATGGCCTGAAACCTCCACAAACTGTGAACTAAATAAACCTTTCCCTCCTTAATTTGTGTGTCAGGTATTTTGTCTCAGCAACAAGAGAAAAATAACCAAGACTCCTATGGTGATCTGTTGCTTGTATCTTTACTTTAAAAGAATGAATTTAAAGTGTTCTTACCACAAAAAAAGAAGTTGGTGATTAGTTTCCCTGATTTATTCATTCCAGAATGTGTATGTGTATTGAAACATCACACTTTACCCCACAAAGGTATAGAGTTATTATTTGTCAATCAAAAATAAAAATAAAATCCCAAACACGTGTGCACACATGAAAGAACAAAACAAAACAAAATGTCAAGTGTGAGCACATTTACACTGTCTGTAACCACGTTTCCATTTGGCGTGTTTTACTGATAGGTAACATTCGGCTGCAGAGGCAGCTCAGTGTAGAGCACTTGCCCAGCTTGTGAATGGCCCTGGGTTCAAACCCTGGCACTGCAATAGAAAAAACAAAGTCTAGAGCCTAGAAAAGCTCAGTATGCACTCATTACATCACTGTTACATAAATCTGATTAGTGCATAGATCGGTGAGTAGTATGACTGGGTTCTTTCCAGAGATATCCATCTTTAAACTAATATCCTTTGAAGGGGCGTTTCTGACCTAAAACAAGAAATGGATTGATTTCTAAGGAATTACTTTTCATTTGGTTATCAAATTAATGCCTATTTTAGATATAAAAATGTAAATAAGTCTAAAGAATGATTAAAATTTTAAAAAGTCCCACACTATACAGGTATATAAATCCTAATAGGAAATAATGCCTAAAATAGATTTTCTCTATGGAATGGCAGGCAAAGGAGTCAGACTGGCCTCTTCAAGGCTGCTCCAGGGCTCAGCAGGGGCACCGTGAATGTTAGTCATCCCAGGTGCACCTTATAAAGCACATTTCTGCGACCTCCCAGCCCATGCCTCTGTCCTGATCTGTAACACATTGGAGGGATAAAGAATATTTGAACACATAAACCATATGGTTTGTTAGTCGTGCTAACAGTTCCTCGTGTCTGCCTGTCACCTCTTCCTCTTTCTTGCTGTCTTACACAAAGTGTGCTGTGGCTCCTTGGCCTGGCCAGGGACTCTCCTGAGCATCATCCTGACTCTATTGGATGAGAGACAGTGCACTGTTTCAGTCATTCATGAGGGACAGCAGGCAGAGCCTGGGTGGTCCAGTCACTTGAGCTTGGCTTTCTCTTTTGATGCGGAACCACTGTTCATGTAAAACTGACACTCTAGTTTTAGAGAATAGTCTGCCTGCCTGGCTGGCTTCAGAGCCACCCACACTGCCCATGTCAGATCTGGGGTCGCCTCCTCATCAAATCTACTTTCTTGAGCGTCAAGAACAAACTGTCAGGACCTGAGCACAGCTGCCCTCTCCATTCCTCTCCCTCTTTCGCCCCTTGTAGCATCCATGCTTACTGCCTGGAGTTGCTTCCTTGGGTCCTTCCCCTGGCCTCTGTGCTCTGTTCTGCTGGGTCTCCTTGAATGACTTTGCCTTCCTTTTCTCTGGTCTTGTTCTCCTGCATTCCCATGCTGGCCGAGGCAAATGGAAATCCTTGCTTCCTGTGCCTTTCTGTCTCTGTCTCTGTCCTCTCTCTGTCTCTGTCTCTGCCTCTGTCTCTGTCCTCTGTCTCTGTCCTCTGTCTCTGTCTTGTCTCTCTGTCTCTCTTTGTATCTCTGTCTCTCTCTGTCTCTTTGTCCTCCATCTCTGTCTCACTTCCGCTCAGAAATTACATAGCTCCACCCTGAGCTCTGTGTAGTTGACCTCAATCCTTATATCAGTGCAGACACCTGGTTTTGCTTGCAGCTGTGTCTGGATAGCCTCATTAGGTTCTGACTTCTGAGGACAAAATGATCCAAAGTGAACTCATCCCCTCTCCTGTTCTTCCTGTAATTCTTTCTGCACACTCGGGTTATGGGGCCCAAAGCCCAATCATCATTTCTTTTTTTTAAATTTTATTTTATTTAATTAATTATTTTTTTCTGGTACTGGGAATCAAACTCATGACTTCACACTTGCCAGGCAGGTGCTATGCCTCTGAGCTAAATCCCCAGCCCTTATTTATTTATTTTTCAACTGTCATTTCTTGCGCCTTTTCTGGGATGGACTCTTTCAGTCTTGTTCTTCCTATTTCACACATTTGATGTTCTTTGTCTTCCTCTCCCTGCCCACTGCTGCTTTACTTTCTTGGTTCTCATTTGAGGAAAAATTCTATTATAAAGAGTTAATGAAGATATAGGTTCTAAAATGTAGGGACTCTGAACTTGTATGCTGATAATTGTTTTTCATCTTATTTTTAGCTCCAATCTTGTTGCAAGTGCCTGTTTAAGAAACGGCGTAGTTCTTTGGGGTCTTCACATTCATCATGGCCTTTAATGCTAACATAGGCCCATTCTGGTGTCAGAATTGGTCCATGTACCTGGGATCTGGCTACAAGCATCCTGGCAGTAACTTCGCACCAACTAGTCCAACTAGTATATATTTAAAAGTCCACTTATGTCAGAATTCCTTGTTATTATTTTTTCTTTCCATGCTTGCCTGATGCTGATTACATGATTGGATCATCACTGTGTGTGTTTCTCTGCAGCCATCAAATGCACAGGTCTACTCTACACTTGCTTCCCCTCAGAATGAGAGCCAAGGCTCTCTGAAGGACCCGGGCTGTTGGTCCAGTGAATCTGTTCCCATGTTTCTATCTATCCTCACCATGGCTTCTGTGATCTTATACATGCAGGTGGCATCCAAGCATGCCCTCTGAGAGAAGAGCTTCCGATTGTCAACAATTCATTCATTTTGAGTAAATTCACTTAATTTTTGTTCTTTTATCTATGTAAATAAGAACTTACATGTCATCTGTAATGCAAAGTCAAAGACAGACTCTGATTCAATGCTAACAACATCAATAAGCTTTGGATGCTGCTAACAATCTGCAAAGAATCTCTTCCAAAGAAAAGTCTACAAAATGTAGTTTGAAGACAGGTTATGGATGAGATTCAGATGCCTTCCTACATGTCAGGAAGCTATCTAAAATGAAATCAATGGAAAATAAGTTGCAAACTGGGAAATTGGAACATGTCACGAGGACATGGTAAATGAAGGAGAGTGATGGGATGGTATAATGATAAGGAATAACTGAAGTTTCTGAAGACCTGGAGGGAATACTGAAAAAGACACACTGTCAAAAAGACAGCTTAGTGCTATTCCAGGAACTGCCCCAGAGTGAGAAACTCTATCCATCACTGGAGTGGAAACTGATAATCAGCCCAATGAGCAGATGTTCCTGAGTGATGGCTATCTAGTGGGCAGTGTTAGGAATACAAAGAGAAGTCAGATTTGTTCCCTGTTGGTGATAAACCTTCAGTGTAAGAATGGGGCCAGTGTGATCGTTAGTAACATCAAGGGTGCTATCATCTTAGGTGACATCAGACACTGTCAAGATTTAAATTTCCTAGCCGTCTCTCTCTTATGAAAAAGCTGTGTACAATTCCCAGAACTCTGTCTCAGTGTGAGGGACAAAAAAGAAAGAAATCAATGTATTTTGATGGATGACAGGAGAATTGTGCCAGATTCTTTGCACTTTCCTTTCTTAATTCATCCCATCCTCCACCACCCTCCTCCCTGCCCCTAAAGACTGGCAGTGGGAATGCACTGATTGGTCTTCCTGGCCCTTGGAGGAGCCCCATAGATGGTACGAAGTGAGGGGAAAGTGAGGTCAGGGTATGGCTTCCTGGCCCCCTTTGCTGTTAAGCTGACTGCGATCTGTTCCTCAAATCAAATTTCTCTCTTCTGCTCTCTATATCTCTTTCTCTTCCTGGGTCTAAGGAACTGTTTTTTCCCACCTCCTTTGGCCTTCAGGAGGTCACAGATGTATTCTTAGGGTTCTGGGTCCCTTAGGCCTCAGGTCTTTTTGTTACACTGTCATTGAACTATCATACTTGAGAATGAAATCTTTTCTTTTTAAAACCTTCATTTGATTCAAGACTAATCAAAAGGTCTGAAGAGGGGCAGGATGAAGGGAGAATCTTGAACCTGATGTCTAGAGGGTTAGAAACATCAAGAAATGACCGCGGTCAAGGTTTCTATGGCCCAAACACTGTGCAGGTATCTGAGGTTTATTCCTGGGTGCTGGGCTTGGGAGATGTTTAGTAATAGAAACTTTGGAACTGCTGTTCAAAGGCTTGAAAATTCCCAGTGCTTCTGCTCTATGTGCCTGGGGCTGCAATTTAAATCCAAGCTCCTCAGAAGGAGGCCTAGTAGTGTTCTGACTCTTTTTAAGGACATGGGATAACTCGAGCCCTTGACTAGACAGGGGTTGCACCTGTGTCAGCTTTTAGAGCCGATGGAAGCAGGAATATAAGGTGAGGTCTCAGCTTGGATGAATTAATCCTAATTGCATTTAGTTTTCCTTTAGGCGTTTTTCACATTTACCAAATCACCTGAGCCGGCTATCTATACTACCAAATTCATGCTGTAATTATCTCTCACAGTGGTATTACTGAGTGAGACCTTGTGGCCAGTGACTCGACAGTGTCTCATAAAAGGGCTGGAGGGAAACTTCCTGTTCTTCTGCCCATCACCTACCATGTGAGGACACTGTCTTCCAACAGGATGAGAAACAAATTTCTGCTCATCAGGTACCCAGGGCAAACAGCACAAGCATATGAATTAATATACCAGCTTCTGAATTCGAACACATTTCCAATGTGTTTTTATTGGGAAGAGGATGCACTGACTAGTGGATAAAATTATTACCATCTAATGGGAATTGTATTTTTCATTAGAAAATAAGGTAGGGATCATTCTATGCATTTAAATGTTAAAATAAGATAAACCAATGAAATTAGGGTTTGGAACTCTTCACAGCCAAAGATGGAACCTGGAGGAAAAGGGGGAGAGGAGACTTAGCCAGCTCTCCAGCCTCACCACTGCCCCGGAGAGGATGTGCGGTTGGAATTGCTTGTCTAAGCACTGACAGTGCTGGGCCAGGTTTAAAGCAGAGGCCTCTACTGTCCGTGCAACAGAGTTAAAATATCTCCCCCTTTACAGGGTTTCAGATGGCTAGGAGCGTGCTAAGTGAATACAGTCCAGATTCTAAGAAAACAGAGCTCGACAGAATTGTTGCTACATTCCAGGTGGAAAAAAATATTTTAACATTTGAAGATAACATTGGCTGGGTGTGGTGGTGCTAGCATGCCTGTAATGCTAGCCCTCAGGAGGCCAAGGCAGAAGGATTGCTGTGAGTTCAAGGCCAGCCTGGGCTACAAAGTGAGCTCAAGGCCGGCCTGAACTGCATAGTGAGACCCTGTCTCAAAAAGTAAAAAAAAAGACAAAAAAGGATGACATTGGTCAGTCTGGTCATTCAGGCAGCCTTGTTGGCTGTGAGGAAACAGAAATTATTTTTCAAATGCATTTTCTAAGAAAGCTTACATATGGTGGAAGTATTGAAAAAGGATTTATTTCTTTTGGTTGAAAGAGGAAATGTAAGTGATCTAAAAGTGCAGCATAATTACTGATTTTGTTTCCTTTAATTTCTCTTCTGGGTGTTAGGTCTGATTTAGCCAGTTGAATCTGAACCATTTGTCGAATAACAATGAATCTATGTTATCCAAAATCATGACAGAATGAGTTTGATATATAAACATATTTGGCAAGCTTGGTAAGTGAATTCAGTGAGGAAACCTAATTGTAAAAGCTCCAGGGTTTTGAGATGGGTGATCTCATGTTTTACAGAAAGCCGGACAGCTCTGGCCCTTGTTTTATAAAAGGTCGAGAGTATAAATGTGAACTAAATAACAGAAATCAAAAGGCAAACATTGACACCAGAAGCTCACAAGCCTTAGCAAGAAACACATTCTTAAAAGTCATTAAACAATTTTGAAAAGAAAATTCAAGCTGCGGGTTCTGAGATCAGAACAATAAGCTCCATGACTTGGAACAGAAGCTTTCTGAGAGAAATGTCTACAGTTTTGAAGAATACTTTCCCCAGACAAGCTTCTTTGTAAAGGGATTTTTTTTTTTTTAACAAACATGCCTATTTTTGACTCCGCTTAGAAATGAAATATTTCAAAAGCCCTTTCAAGCTGGATGTCTCTAAAACTACTCCTTCAAAGTTGCACTTTCAGGGGTACTAGAGGAGGGAGATTAAGGGGGATACCACATTGGTGAAATTGTCATGTATAGTCCTGATCGAAAAGCTCAAAAATCTCTCCCACTCTCATTAATTTCTTTAGTGTTTGCAATAAAAAAAACTCACTGGAAAATATGACAATACAAGAAAGTGTTTCAACATTTAGTTTTGACAAAAGAAAGCATAAAATAAAATTGCTATTTTTATCTCTCCTAGATTTAGGAGTTTTAAAGGAGAAATTTTTATATGAAATATATTTTTACCAGTTTTGTTTTCTGTAATTAATGTCATTGAATATAGAAATAGTAGCAAAAGGAAAAATGTATTCATTATTGGAACTATATAACAAAAGCAACAGAAAGAACATGAAATTATCTCCAACTAGAAATATGTTCTGCAGAAGTGATATCAAATGTGGAAATAATTTATTTGTACATTGGGGACTTGCTTATTCTAATTAGTTTGTTGGTTTGATTTTAATCATGTGCAAAAATGCTAAATGAAGTAATGTATAGAAAAGAGTCAGAATCAAAAAATATTTTGGCCAACTTGATCCTACATGGAAATATACAGATGTTTATGTTATGTGTTCATATGTGCCTGTGAATCTAAACATCATGAATACAAATTATGGGACTGACACACTACCTATTGCACCAATGAGACACTTTATAAATACAAATTAAAGCAGTTTTGTTGTTGTTAAGATTTTGAGAACAGTTCATCTTCAAAGTTCCAGTGTAATTAAAATCAAAGTGGTCTTTGGAGAAATGGATTTAAAGTGGCTCAAGCTTGACTGCTTGTCCTGTGGGAGGGCTCTTCCCCATGGGTTCTTAGGGGACATTGCTGTTATTCATCTGTAGCATTATTGTGTTCTTCAAACAGCAATCCAACCACATCACGTTCTGTCCATGGATGGAGCCACCCTTGTTGGCGTTACCTACCCAATATCTTTGCTTCATGTGAGGACCAACACAGGCTGGCCAGTCAGGTCTATCTCAGTCAGAGGCTGCTTATTGAATGTGTTAAGTTGATGCAGAAGACAGGCTTTTTCTTTGTGCTGTCCCTCATGCTGTGAGGCCCATGGAGTTAGAATGCCCACAGCCTTCATTTCTAGCAGTTTGAACAAAGGGCTGCAAGAAAAAAAAATAAAAACAAAAAAAATAACAGAGAGAAACAGAATAAAATTCTGAGCTCAGCACCTGACCCTGCCTGAAGCCTTAGAGTTTCTAATAAGACACAAGCTCTCCCCACTACTTTTTTTTGTATTTTAAGCTAGTTTGTGTGGATTTCTGTCCCTTACAGCCAAAATAATCCTGGCTAATTCCACAAATAAGCAATAGAAAAAGCTGAAAGGAAAACAATTTACAGTGAGTTATAAGGCAGAGCATCTAGTTCTTAGCTACATGCAGCAAAAATGAACTTCTTTGTCCTCAGCTCTGTAGTGAGAGAAGAATAAGAATTCTTCTTTTAATGTATCTTGGGCATAGACTTTGGATAATTTCACCAGTGGTGATGGTAATGACACGCTCTAGTCTTCTAGCTAATTGATAAAGACTTTATTTGTTTCTGTTTTTTATATTTCTAAATTTTATTCAAATTGACAATTGAAATTGAATATATTTATCATATATAAAACATATTTTTGAGGTAGAAACACATTGTGGAATGACTAATTCTAGTTAATTCACATATTCATTTCTTCACATAATTATCTTTGTGGGTATGTGTGCATTAAGAACACTGCATTTATTCTGAACATTTTCAAGAATATAAAAACGAATTTTAGAAGATCTATATTTACATATCAAAAGCACAATCACCTTAATAACAATGCATTAACATTGACTCCTACTTTGGTTATATGGGAGCAAATCACTAATCAGTTATTTAATGACAGTATGTATTCTGCAGATAGATAGTTTAATGGAAATATCCAAAGTTGAAAGAGATTAATGGCACCATATTTAAAGAAATTTATTTGACCTTAAACCATTTGCTACCCCATCACTAACTCATGGAAAAAAATGTGCAAATATACTTAATTATTGAACATGACAGAGAAATACACTTACTAAGTTGTAGTCACTAAAGTAAGGGAAATGAAATTGCATGAAAAATTTGGATCTAATTGAATAGCAATAACAAGAAATCTTTGTGTCTGAGGTTGTGTGTGCACATCGGATTGGTTCTACTACTTGGCTGAGTTGAATGTCAGTTCAATTCCATCAAAGTACTTCTCTGAACTAATTTTTAGACACATCAAATGAACTGGGTTGTTAATAAACACTCTCTTACATTGTAGAAAAACACATTCCTCAGATCATTCTCCACTAACTGGTACCCCCGCTACTTTTTGAGCAGACTTAGGAACACAAAGCTGAAACCTTTGACCTTGACTCTGCCGCTTTGCCCCATAGTCAGTGCTATCTTCATAGCTGAAACCTTAACCTCTGGTAAGCCCTAGAAATGTGGAATTCTGCCACTGGAAAGGACTCAATGAAAGCTCCTGCTCAGAGTCCTGGGAGCTGTCTGAGCTCTCCAGAGCAGGTGTCCAGATGCCATCCCAACTCTCCACTTAGCTGTGGTTGGCTCAGACGCTGTGTGCACATCTTGATGTTTAGCACTGTCCTGATTCAGCTTTATGCATGATTTTGTGTAGCAGCATAACCTCATAAATCTAGACTAGCAGTTCAAATTGTCTGAATGGGTTGTCATACTAAATAATTGAACATTAAGGAACTGAAGAACAGTTCCTTATTGAGTTTAGTTTCTGTTAAGCAATAAAAGTATTTTATAGGTACAAATGCATCTTAGCAATTCAGTTTTTGAGTATGTAGTCATACTAATCATTCTTCCTGGCAATCTCATCTACTTTTCATGAAGTATTCTTTCTTGTATTGAGAAGGTCTTGAGCTACTACATCTTGTGTGCTTGCTTGTTTTTGAGTAACACATCTATGGAGTAAGGGGAACTAAACAGCCTCAGTATGGTCTGTAGCACAATGAGCTTAGGCAAACAAACTGAACAAAGAATTTTGTGTAAAATTCTGAATCTACTCTAGTTCCATATGTTATCATACTTCTTGGCTACATAAGAGAGAAGGCTTTCCTTGTTTTATAAAATAAAATATCTTTGCATGAACTTTAAGACACTAGATCTTTAAGAACTCTGGATAAAAATGTTTAAGACAAAATACCAAGGGTGGCCCCAACATAATATTTTATTAAACTCAGGAAGTACACATTTCTGATTTTGGAAATATTTATTTTTTAAGGTAAGAGTGTTGATAATTTGTAACATAATTTTTAAGGAAAATGCATAAGATTCAAATAGTTAATAGTGAAATTAGTGTATTGCAGTAGTCTTGCTTGTAGAGCTAACCTGTATTTACCCAAATTTTCTAGCTTATGGGACCTTGGCAAATATATTCAATCTTTTGGTACATTAGTTTTCCCATCTTAAAGAAGGAGATTGAAAACTAGAAGGTAGATTCTTGGAGATAGTGATTAGGGGAGGGAAGTAAGGGGGGTTACAGGATTGGAAATGATCAAGTTATGTTACATGTATGTGTCAATTACCCCAAAGTAAACATTATTATTCTGCATTACATACATGTACTAGTTGAAAAAAGGGAAGAATAAATGTTTTTATCTCAAAAATTTGGGACAATTAAGCAAATAAATACATTATAAGCACTAAAGTGCTGAATAAATTTTAGCTATTTTATTAAAAAAAGAAAATTATTTCACAATAATTTAAAAAATAACAATTAATACTATTTGCCCACATTTTCCTGTATTTCTACTGAATAATTTACAGATTAAGTGATACTCTTCATGAAATGAAGTGATTTTTCCAGTTTATGAAAACCCTACTACTAGGGTTATGTATTATGACTGGTCTGTGAATCCAGCCCTAGTGCTTTCTGAGATTTCTTGATTTGAGTCAAATTTCCCAGCCATTTTCTTTACTTATTGTTGTAATAATCTCTTTCAAGAGTACCAGTTAAAGTATGGTAAAGAATTAAATGTTAATGCAGCCAGCAGGAGTGTTATGATAATAGTGCAACAAGAAATTAGTCAGGAAAAAAAGTCCTCTCACAAGGAACTTCCCCTAATTATGCTGTAAGTTGAATTCCCCTGTCTCATGAAACCAATGAAATGGTTTTTTTCTGTGAAATCACTGTTGAGAAAGCAGCCTCTTCCTTCTTTTCTGGTTGTTTTGTTTTTTTGGTACTGGGAATTGAATGCAAGACCTTGCACTTGCCAGGCAGGTGTTTGTGCCACTGAGCTATATCTCCAGCTCAGCCTCTTTATTCTGAGGGTCAGTGGCCCATGTTATCTAGGCCAAGAAAGTGACATGTCAGGGAAGAGACTGCCACCAAGGTGCACTTGAAGAGCTCACTTTGCTCACACTATAGTTGGCTGAGGTTTTTAAAAAATGGAACATTCAGTTCCGCACTAATGACTCATAAGTAAAAATGCACTGAACTCAATGGTGCAAGGAATGGATCAAGAATTTGATTAACATGGAGCACCAAGATGGCAGAATGGTAAGCAGCAGAAAAAGAGCCTCTCTGAGAGTTGCTGTCCAGATGTGGGAATATAGCAATATGAGGAAGACAAGAGGGAAGGAAATGGATCCCCTGGACCCAGGGAGGGTCTGAAGTGTTAATGGAAGCCTGCAGAGAGAGTGAAGAGAGAAACTTTAACAAAGAAGAAGGAGGTAGCTGGCAGTGTCTTCACCCTGAGATGGGACTTAGCCCAGAGAGGAGTGATTAAAAAGTACAGACACATGGTAACTGCTGGAGACCCCACAGGCCTCCACAGAGAGATGCCGCAGTGGAGGAGAGTAGCAGATGTGAAGGACTATACTAGCTGGCAGTGAGTGCTGAGGGCTCAGTTGTTCAACACAAGACAGCAATTGTCTGAGAGCCATTTTGGAGAGGGGTCAGTTGAGCTCAGAACTCAGAGCAGCTACTGGCTCCATCTTATGGCTCCCAGCTGGGCTCAAGCCCATGGAAGGTGCGCTGATGGCTGCAGGCCAAGTGAGTCTAGTTTTCTTGGGAAAATGCAGGCTCACTGAGGTGATCCACTACCCCACCTAAAAGCTATTGCTGGTTTGTAGGGATAAATCAACATGGATAGGGACTCTCTCCCCACACATTGTCTACCAGTAACAGAAAAGACAAATCTGGAAGTGGACTTTTTTCTTTTTTTCCCTCTCTCCCTTGTTTGTTGTTGTGGGTTTGTTTCTTTTTTTTTTTTTTTTTCTCCTTCATCATCTGATCTTGTTTTCATATGAATGTAAATGTAGTTTCTAGCCTCTTTGTGGTTGTTGTTTGGTTCTGTTCTTTTTTTAATCTCTTCCTTTCTTTCACTCCGGTCTTCTGCACCAGTTTCCCAAAATTAGTTTTGTCCTCCAGCCTAACTTCTAATCTCTTCCACTTTTTCCACTTCTCTATTTCCTCTCTAACCCATTTTAAATTTTAATTCCTGAGGGCAAAATTGACATGTTAAGGACATGTATACTGCATATAATTTTCTGATTTGTGTAGATTTTGTTAAATAACCACAAATCTAGTTAATACAGCTAAAGGTGGCAAATTAATTGTCAGCTCAGTTTATCATTTTTTAGTCTGTGTTTGATGCTATTGTTATTGCTGATGGTGCCACTATAGCCAAAAGTGACACAACTGTTCTAAACAGTGGTTCTTACTGGTATTCCAAGACTGGGATTGACTAAAGGAGACAGAAAACACTATATCACAGTGCTGAAGAACCAAGGGCTGGGCCAAACAGGCAGCAACTTCTCATCCCCAACAAATTGAAGAGGTAGGATCTTGCAACAGACGCAAAATGCAAAAACCAGCTACATCTGGAAGATAACTCGAGTAAGTAGTCATTTCTTAAGGGTTCTACATACTAGAAGTAAAGCAACCCACCATAAGCAATTTTCAAGCATCACCTCAGGAATTAAATTTAAAAAAAGAAGATGAGAAGAAACTTAAACAAGATGCAACCCTAGACATCCAGTTTACCTCAAACCCAGGGAGTAATGAGGTGGAATGATCCAAAAGCCACCCACCTGGTCTCTCTGAAGAGGTAACAACAAAGTAATTGAATGAGGCTCTAGAAAAAAATCAAATGAGAAATAATTTCTCAAATAATTGTAGTGATGGTGTCCACAATAAAAACCATGCTTAGTGACTCTAGAACAGATATAGAAAAAAATAAAAGAGTGTAAGAAAATTATGGAAGCCATGAATGGTCAGAATAGGAAAGAAATAAAATCCATAAGGCAGATTCAAGCAGATATTCAGAAGAATAAAAGTGCCATTGAATGTATTTGCAGTAGATTAAGCCAATGAGAGGACAGGATCTCAGATACAGAAGACAGGATTGCACTTAGCGAACGTGAAAAGAAAGATTTCTTAAACGTAGCAAGGGACTATGAAAAATCAATACAGCAGCTGCTAGATATGGCAAAGAAGAATAACTTAAGATTGATTAGAGTTAGTGAAAAAGCAGGAAATATTGCAAATGATATAAAAAAAACTTCACAGATGTCATGGCAGAAAACTACCCTGGTAGAGAAAAGCAATTTGATATACCAGTAAGTGAGGCATATAGAACTCCAATTAGCCACAATAAAAAAATCTAACGCCAGGCATATCATAATCAAGATTCCAGAAATTCAACATAAGAGTAGAATCTTAAAAGCTATTAGGGAAAGAAATAAATCACCTATAAAGGAAAGACCATCAGAATCACAGCTGACTTCTCAGCACAAATCCTCAAGTCAAACTAGGAGTGAAGTATTTCACTAGGAGCTAGGAGAACTAGGAGTGAAGTATTTTACATTCTAAAGGAAGACAACTTTCAACCCAGATTGATGTACCCCACAAAACTATCTTTCAATACTGATGGAGGAATAAGATACTTACATGACAAAGAACAACTTAGGAAATTTTTGACCATCAAATCAGCATTCTAAAATGTTTTGAAGTACATTCTAGAAAGAGATAGCAAGTATTACAACTCCATGTACCCCAACAGAAGGAATCCACTAGGCAAGGCAAACAATTGAACAGTAGGGCAAAAAGAGGGGGAGCTGACAACAGGAAAATAACATGACAACTATAAGTCAATACTTATCAGTCAAAATCGTCAGTGTTAATGATCTCAGTTCACCAATCAGGAGACACAGACTGGGCAGAATGGATCAAGAAGCAAGATCCAACAATATGCTGCATGCAAGAAACATATTTAATTCAACAAGAAATTCATAGACTGAAAGTCAAAGGAGAGAAAACAATTTTCCTTGCAACAGGAACCCAGAAAAAAGCAGGGTTAGCTATTCTACTTGCTGTCAAAGTGAATTTCAAACCAAGAGTGATTAAGAGAGTTAAAGAAGATTACTACATCCTTGTAAAGGGCACAATTCAAAAGGAAGACATAGCAATCATAAATATACCTTCGCCAGACACTGGTGCACCCAACTATATAAAACAAATATTAATGGGCATGAAAAATCAAATAAGCACTAATACAATTGTATTGGAGGATCGCAGTATCGTACTCTTACAAAAAGACAGATCAACTGAACAAAAAAACCAACAATGAAATATTTGAACTGAACCAAACTTTTGTTTTTTGTTTGTTTTTTCACCAAGGATCATTTTATGTTCTCCAGTGTCTTATATTCAAATGCATTGTCACTTAACCCCTACACTTCCCACTGAACCAAACTTTTGAACAAATGGATTTAGTAGATGTCTACAGAGTGTTTCACCCCTCATCAGAATACACATTTTTCTATCTGCACATGGAACATTATCTAAAATAGGCCACATACCAGTTTATCACATGCATATTATCAGACCATAGTGCAATGAAATTGGAAATCAATGGCAAAAGAAACCACAAGAACTTCATAAACACATGGAAATTAAATAGCACCCCACTGAACAACCAATGAGTCAGAGATGAAATTAAAGAAAAAATTAGACAGTTTCTACAATTTTTTTTTTTTGTCTTTTTGAGACAGGGTCTCACTATGCAGTTCAGGCTGGTCTTGAGCTCACTTTGTAGCCCAGGCTGGTCTCAAACCCACAACAATTCTCCTGCTTCAGCCTCCTGAGTGCTAGGATTACAGGCATGCATGACCACACCAGCTCTTTTCTACAGTTAAATGGTAACAACAATACAACACATTGGAAATTATGGGACACACTACAAGCAGTACGAAGAGGGAAATTTATAGCAGTGAATACCCATAAATATCTAAGTATCAATCTAATGAAGAATGTAAAAGACCTCTACATTGAAAACCACAGTACTCTGAAAAAGGATATTGAAGTGGATATCAGAAAATGGAAAGATCCCTTGCTCTTGGGTAGGAAGAACCAAATATAGTGAAAATAACCATACTGTCAAAACTGTTATACAGATTTTATGAAATTACGATGAAAATTACAATAGCATATCTCACAGAATTACAGAAAGCAAGCCTAAAATTCATTTAGAACCAGAAGAGACCTAGAATAGCAAAGGCCACTCTGGACAACAAAGGCAAGGCAAGGGGCATCACAATCCCTGACTTGAAATTATTCTATAAAGCAATGGTGATGAAAGCAGCATGGTACTGGCAAAAAAAAAAAAAAAAGACCCAAAGATTGATGGAACAGATTAGAAGATGTAGAAATAATTCCAGACATACTCAGTCACCTTATCTTTGACAAATTTGTCAAACAGTCACTGGAAGAAAGATAGCATCTTTAAGAAATTGTGCTGGAAAAGCTGGCTCTGCACATGCTGAAGATTAAAATTGGACCCATATATTTCACCATGCACTAAACTAAATTCAAAATGGGTCAAAGATCTAACTATTAAAACAGAAACCTTAAATCTGCTGGAAGATAAAATAGGTAAAAATCTTGAAGACATTGATATAGGCAAAACTTACTGAATAAAACCCCAATTGCACAGGAACTATCACAAACAAGTGGGATCTCATTAAAACAGCAAGAGAAACCACCAACAGAGTGAAAAGATAAACCACAATGTTGGAAAAACTGTTTGCCAGCTGTTCCTCAGACAAAAGATTCTATCAAGAACATACAAAGAACTAAGAAAAACCTTAGGCTTCCAAAATTCAAAGACCCAATCCAAAAATGAGCATCTGAGATGCATACACACTTATCAGATGAAGAAATACAAACAGCAGATAAATGCATGAAAAAATGTTCAACATCTCTGGTCATTTGAGAGATGCAAATTAAAATAACACTGAGATTCCATCTCACCTGGGAAAGAATGTCTGTCATCAAGAAATCAACAAATGGTGGAGGGGCTGTGGGGAAAAGGAACACTTCTTCACTGTTGGTGTGAGTGTAGACTGGTGCAACTACTATGAAAATCAGTGTGGAGATTCTTCAAAAAAGTAAGTTTGGAGTCCCATTTGACCCCGCTATTACCCTGCTGGGTATCTTCCTAGAAGAATTAAAAACATCATACCACAGCAATATATATGCACCTATGTTTATAGTAAAACAATTTATAATAGCTGGATCTTGGAAAAAACCCAGATACTCATCAGCTGGAATGGATAAAAAAAAGTGGTCTTTTAATACAGTAGAGTACTACTCAGTCATAAAGAAGAATAAACTTGAGATTTTTATAGGTAAATGGATGCAACTCAAAACCATACTCATAAGTGAAATAAACCAGAGGTGTATGTGTAAGCATCATATTGTTTCCCCAGTGTGAGAAGCTGAAAGAGTAAATAAGATCCAAAATGTACAATAGATATTGTAAAATGGGAAGAAACTTCAAAATGAAAAAGAAACTGGGATGGGGAAATGGAAATAACAAGGAAGAGAAAAGCCAAAAAAAAGTGTGTGTGTATATATATACATATATTTATGTATA
The DNA here is from genome assembly GCF_000276665.1 of Chinchilla lanigera. Lineage (NCBI taxonomy): Eukaryota > Metazoa > Chordata > Mammalia > Rodentia > Chinchillidae > Chinchilla > Chinchilla lanigera. The sequence continues at coordinate 20,980 of NW_004955488.1, forward strand.
TATATATGATAGTTAAGATAGTCATTCTATTAAGTTTTCTTAGTTCATTGAAAAGAAAGATTTGTGCTAATATTGTTTGGACAGTTAAATGCTGATATCTTGTACTTTGAGTAACTACTTTAAAGACAACAATATGCAGTGTATTAACCATTGTTAATACACGCCTATTTTCTTGTTCTTTCAAATTTTGTTTTAGTTTTTCTTTAAAATAAAAGAATCTGATTATAATCTGAGAACACACAGGTACAGCCCCCAATGGAGAAAATGGGAAAAGTCTGTCTTCTAGATTGGTTTGGAGCTTCCAACTTCTTTCACTATTAGTCATACTTGGCTGCGTGGAAAAACATGTGCTCTGTCACTTCTGTGCAGAGGCTGCCGTTGTGTGAAGACGGATGTGCCTTTCTCTTCTTTCTTCTCCTGAGAGATGACTCGTTAATCTCAACTGCTTCCTCGTAGCATGCACACTTATGTTTGCGTTTTGTGCACTGGAGGAAAACATGCTTCCTATTTCTTTGTCTTTCAGAAATATGAGAGAAGCGCCTTTTCTCTGTCATGTAGCTGCCTTGCCATGTCAGCCTCCAGTAGCAGGCTGCTGACAGACACTCCTGGATACGCTCCCCACGGAGGTGCAGGACACCAGCTTGAAGGAAAGCAAGGGCTCACTGTTCCCTTTAAGGCAAACCTCTCTCTCTCTCTCTCTCTTTTTTTTTTTTTCTCTCAGTACCAGGAATCAAACTCACGACCTTGTGCTTGCCAGGCGGGTGCTGCGCCGCTGAGCTAAATCCCCAGCCCCTAGACAAACCTCTCTCTCTCTTCCTCTCTCTCCCCCTCTTTCCTCCTTCCACTACTCCCTCCCTTCCTTCTTTGTCCCTTCTTCTCTCCCTCACCTCCCCTCTGCCCCTCCCGTTCTCTTAAATCACACCCTCTGTCCTTTCTCTTTCTTTTAAATCCCTTTTTCTCGAAAAGATTAATTTGAACCAAGCTTTCAACCAAGACAATTCTATTAACTTAGTTCCAAAACAGAGACAACAATGCATAGTGTTCATGCAATTAGGTTTAGGTTCTTTACTGGCCTAAAGAGGTTGCTTTTTGCTATGCAGACACTTAAAAAGTTTTTCATAATTTTGTATCTATCTA
>NW_004955488.1:22366-25438 GCF_000276665.1 Chinchilla lanigera
AATCCCCAGCCCCCTAGGCATAGCTCTGTTTGGAGAGAAGATGAAGGTGGGGAAATGTCTCTGCTTTCCATGTTCCATTAGCACTCATTACCTTTAGCACAGAATGTATAGAATGTAAACTCCTTCGTCTTGGTCCTAACTCTGCCCGTCTCTGTCTTCCCACTTCTGTAAGTGTCTTTGCTCCACCACATTAATTTCTTCAGCATCTCTCAAACTTTCTCCATTACTTTCTTTTCATAGTCTTACATATTTGAGACTCCTTTTTTTGTCTGAGTAACTTTTTAGTCATTCATTAATATTCAGTGTAGGGGCTCCTTTCACTAGGCAGATAGTCTCAGTTTCCATTTTCAGGTTAGCCTAGGTGCCTCCTATGGCCGATGTCTTATATCTATTTCTTTCATCAGCCTTTGAATTCACTAACTTATTTGTTCATTCAACAAAAATGTATCGTGCATCATTGGTTCCATTTGCATACTGTCTGCTGAGGTGTCTCTTATCCAACTGAGTATGACTTCCTTGTGGTAAGAGACAGATGGCTATTCTGGGAGTTATGTGCTATAAAATTGGTACAAACAGTAAATTAACAAACATGTAGCTGCTGTTCCCAAGAGAAATACAAGGTTAGGTTCCTACAAGCCCTTGGCCAAAATGTTGTCCTCAATTGATATGTTATTTGGATTGCATAACAATATGTAATATAATAGCCACTGGTAATTCCTATCATTTTGTTCTGAAACCCTGTATCATTTTTATTGTTTTTGCTTTGTTTTGTTTTTGTCTATATTGTTGGTATTTTGCTATTGTTCTTTTTTATTATTCTTTTAAAAATAAAATTAAAAAAGATTTAGCTGTTACGAATTTTGCTGCTATATGGGCATGCGTGTATCATTGTGGTATGATATCTTTAACTCTTCTGTGAAGATACCTAAAAGGGAATAGCTAAGTCAAGTGGAATTTCTAGTTTTAGATTTTTTGAAGAATCTTCCATAGTTATTGTACTAGCTTATATTCTCACCTATGATGTAGAAGATTTCCTTTTTCTTTGCAGCCTTACCTATATTTGTTATTATTTGATTTCTTGATGATAGCCATTCTTTCCAGGGTAAGATGGATTCACCTTGTTGTTTTAATTTGCATTTTTCTAATGTCCAGCAAGGTTGAACAGTTCTTTATGTATTTATTAGCCATTTGTACTTTTTCTTCTGAGAAGTTTGTATTCATTTTACTGGCCCGTTTTCTGACTGAATCTTTTATTTTGTAGGGCTTACTATTTTTGAACTCTATATATTCTAGACTTCAGTCATCTGTCTGAGGAATAGCTGGCAACAAAATTTTCTCATTCTGTAAGTTATGTCTTTACTTTGTTGGTTATGTAGAAGCTTTTTAGTTTGATATGATCCCATTTATTGATTCTTGGTCCTATTGTGTGTTCAAATGGGGCTCTGAGGTCCTGGCCTATGTCTATAACTTTAAGAATTTTAACTATTTAATCTTCCAGCAGACCAACTGTTTGTGCTTTAGAATTTAGGTCTTTTTTTTTTGAGACAGGGTCTGGCTATGTAGTTCAGGCTGGCCTGGAGCTCACTTTGTAGCCCAGGCTGGTCTCAAACTCACAACGATCCTCCTGCCTCAGCCTCCCAAAGACTAGGATTACAGGTGTGTGCCACCATGCCTGGCTTAGCATTTAGGTCTTTAATCCATTTTGATTTTAATTTAGTACACAGTGAAAGATATGGTCTAGATTCAATCTCCTGCATATGGAAAGCCAGTTTTCCCAGCACCATTTATTAAAGAGGCTATCTTTCCTTTAGTGTATGTCTTTGGCCAGTTTGTCAAAGACCAAGTAGTTGAATGTACTAGGGATTGTTTCTGCATCCTCTGTTCTGTTCCACTGATCCACATGTCTGCTCTTGTGCCAGTATCATGCTATTTTTATCCCTGTAATTTTTTTTTTGACATTTTCAATTTGTCTGGTCTTTTGAAATGAGCAAGCCATTCACCACTAGCCCAAAGAGATTTAACATTTTTCTGACTACAGATACGTGGCTGTAAGTATTTTTTGGCTTTTAAAATTACAGTAATCTTCTCTAACACTCCTTTGTAAAAATTGGTTGTCAAATCATTAATCTACAAATTTAGCTGCTATTCCATTTTTTCCATAGCTTCATAATCAAATTTAGATGTCACTTTAACAATTTCTGGAATAGTCTCATATGCAGGTGGAGGAATTGATCCTTCCTCTATGTAGATGTACTGTAGTATTAATCCGTCAGTAGTGAATTCATGGTCAACAGCACTGCAGGTCATACCTGAATGAAACTTATCAACTGTGTGCATTTTCTCCATAACAGGTGTCACTGTATTAAACTTAGTGACGCTAGAAAGCACTTACTTCAGTAGCACATGTGTGAGTCATTTTAAACAGGAAAGCACCAAAAATAGGGAAAAATGCAAAGGAAAATGGCACTACAGAGATCACAGAAAGGACCTGTTTGTAGTTGGAGAGCTAAACCAAGAAGGGACAGCTGCACCTTGTGTGGCCTCAACTCAGAGCTTGTATGTAGGGAAAGGTTTTTTCACTGCTTTGCACATATCTGTGATGGTCTTCAATGTCTGCAAAAATGCTCCAGTATTGATTTGGGGGTTAAAACAAATTTTAATGATGTAGTGGATTGATAACTGGTGGTCAACTTATAACCCCCAGCTGAACTGAGTAAGTGTGGTGCTGGGTGTGCGAGGCCCACCTGAGGACTGTTGCCGGCAGCATAAAGGCAGACCTGGAGAAGAAGGAGGCTGTTGGGAGCTGAGAGAGACCGTGGGGAGCTGGCTTTCCTGATGAACTTGGCTGTTTTCATCCTCCGAGGAGCTTGGCACCTTGCTGGCACTGAGAATGGCTTCAGTTCACTTTGGAGAGCTCTGGTCCTCACTTTGAGCATTGCTTCCTGGTTTCAGAGGGGAAGATGGTGCACTGCCAGCCTCTAGGAAAAGCTTGTTGCTTTGGTTTCCCTGATGGGAACTCAGCCATCCTGATCATCGGAGGAGCTCGGGACCTCACTGTTGCCGAGGATGGCT
>NW_004955488.1:25568-95617 GCF_000276665.1 Chinchilla lanigera
AACAGGTCTGCATGAGACGTTGTCATGGGCTCTGGGCCTCCAGTTGGATTCATGGGAGGCATTGTTATGAGCTCTTGGTATTCAGCTCAATTCATGTAGGACATTGTTGTGAGATCCAGGCCCTCAGCTGGATTCCTTGTTCTTAGCATGTGGACAGATTTCCTGCACTCTTTTGTATACTGTTCTTTGGGTTACTCTTATAAATAATCATATAAAGTATGTGTCCTGTATTATGTTGTTCCCCTTGCAAAATAAGCCCCAAACCAACACAAGTGAGTAGATGCATTTCTAAGTATGGGATCCTTGAATAATACGGATCAATTGCCTTCTTTACTAAAGAATAGCTCAGTACATGTTTGCTGATAAGATGAAGACCATATGCTAAGCATGAAGGTATTCCTTAAGGTTTAGTGAATTATAATTATCTATCAAAAAGGATAAATGTGACCAAAACTGTCTTCTAGCCACGTTTAAAACTGAAGGAAAAATCTTGCATGAATGCTATGTATATTGCGCTTCTATTTGTAATCCTTCTTTCCTCCCTTCCTCATTCCTTCCCTCTCTTTCTTCCTTCCTTCCTTCCTTTTTTCCTTCTTCTTGCAGTCCTAGAGATAGAGTCCAGGGCCTCACATGGTAGGTAAGCACTTTACCATTGAGTTACGTCTCCAATTTTTATGTTATTCTTAAATGCTTCATCCAAGGCTTAATCTAACCAATCATTCTTCCATATGATAGCAAAGGATTTCTTATGTGTATAAAAACATCAAGCATATCTATAACTGTTAAAAATCTCTGCAAGAAAAGCAGCTAGCAACTTCAGAGCCCTGAATTATGAGTTGAGTAGATGGGTGGGATCTAGAGTTAGTGCTCAATTATTGTATCAAAACTTTTATTTTTAATATAAGAAACAAAGCCACTAGAAAACCATCATGTCTGCAATTTACCTTTCTAAGAAATCTAATTGTGGCGTATGGAGAATTATTCATGGATAGACATAAATTTAGTTTGATTCTCAACTAGAGGAGGGAGGCTAGGAACTGACTCACACTTTGCACATGTATTGCTTGCTTCTCCTTCTGTCTAAGATACGACTTCAAGTTGCTTTTGGTTTAATGCTATAATCTATGAGCACTGCTAATGGCCAAGCTAATGTGCTGGTATGGGAAATCAATGGTCACAACCAACGATTAGAGTTCTTTAAGCAAATATTCATTGAGAGCACTCCATCCCTCTGTTAAGTATAGAAAATAAATTGTGAATGAAACAAGTACAATTCCATGCCCATAAAATCAGTCTAGCAGAAGAGACATACATATGCTCAACAGGTAAAAGAGAAATCACAGTACAATACAAATAGCCCCAGATACGATGGAGGAAGAAAGTATGCTGAAGTAATGGTCATAGTTAGGAAGAGGAGTGTTTGAATGTTTGTGGACCCTTGAAAATGCATATCGCCTATTAATCCTTAACACAACAATATTAAGAAGGGGGTCTTTATAGGAGCAGGTTAAGCATACTTGTAATTCCTGTATTCTGGGAGGTTGAGCCCAGGCTGGATAATTTAGAAACTTACTGAGAACCTGTAACTCTGCGTGCAGGCCCTGTGTTTGATTTCCACTATTGAGAAGAAGAAGGAGGAAAAGAAGGGGATGAGGAGGAGGAATAAGGCCGACCTTAGGTGGTGCTTGGGCCCTGAATGCCTCGCTTTCGTGTGTGTGATTGAGACAGGGGCAGCAAGGTCTATGAGGAACGACCGTCCAAACATGACCTGTTACACCGCTGTTGTGGCAATCAGTAGTCTCCTGAGATGTGAAAAGCAATGTTTCTAAGCCTGGATATGAAAGCTTCTATTTCACTCAAAAGGAGGCCGGGCTTGGGGCTCTTCCTAAGCCAGAGTGTGTGCACAAAGAGAAACCCTTGCCTCAGAGTCACCCTGGCCTCACAATCATAGTAAAATGTGCACCTCTAGATAGAGACAGGGTGCTACCGAGATCTGTGACAGCCACGGTGCGGCCACTGCCTTCGCCCTCCTCTCCACGTGCTGAGGGAGGCAAAGGGCTGAAGCTCTGGCTGAGGGAGCACAGGAAAGAGGGCCCCAGTCTGAGGTGCTGAGCACCTGCTTCCCAGCTCTTTCTTTGGCCTTTTGTGTGTGAGCACAGTAAGTGTGTTTACCCCTGCATGTAAATGTCTCTAGCTCATTCTTTTAGTACAGGCCATAGGACCAGGGTGGTGTCTAACAAGGTTCATGCCTTACAAAGGAGCTGGTGAGAACTCGCTGGGCCCTTTGCCTTCCTTCTGCATGTTCTGCCACGGGAAGCACAGCAAGGAGGCCCTCACCAGGCATTGAAAGCCAACACTGTGATCTTATACTTCTCACCCTCCAGAGCCATAGGAAATAGACCAGGCACTAGAGTAGCAGGACCTGGTTAAGACAGGGCTGTTTGAGAGCCAGGAAGATGATTCTGAAATAAAGTTTTAACAGACAAGTATCATTGTGGGGAATAGCTGTGAGATGGCCATTAACTTGCCTGGTTATTGAAATTTGAATGGTCAAAGTGAGCAGTGAGGATGAATTGAAGGTGTGGCTGGACATGCAGGAATGAGATCATAGAGAGCCTCACAGGACAAGACTAAGAGTCCACACTTGAGTCCAAGCGTATTTGTGTTCCAAAGAGTGGAAAGGGAAAGGAGTACTATCCTCAGTGTGGTTTACAAATGCTGTTTTGGCTGCTGGGTGGAGAAAGCATGGAGGAGGTGAGCCAGGAGTCAAGGGTGCTCTCAGGAGCTGTGATGTAACTGGGGTAAGAGAAGGTTATCACCTTCTCTTACCCCAGCAGAGGACTTTTGATGTATTACTAATGCTGAGTGCAGTAGAGTTACTGTTGACTTGCAGTGGAGGTGATAACAAGAGAGAGGATCCGAGACCACTCCTGCACTTCTGGTTTGGTGAACTGGAGAGATGGTCCTGCTACGCACCAGAGAAAGAAGTCTATAGATTTGTTTTTGAGACATCCAACTGTGGTTGGCATTTGGCTTACACAGTGGGTGACAGAAGTGTGCAGTGTAAGCAGATTGTTGGCTCTGAAGGTATAAGAATGGATGGATGATTTGTGGAGACAAGGTAGGGCATAATAAAAAGAAGACCTAAGACTTCTTTGGAGGAACTTCAATGCTTAATAGAGAAGAATGATTTTACATAATCTTGTTTAAGCAGAACTACAGCAGGAAATATTATAATGCAAGGAAAAATGTGTCTTTAACTTGAGTAACTTAGGAGCCTAAAAATTGGCTCTAGTTTCATATGTAGTAGGAACGAATGAGAAACTATGTGCTCCAGTTGGTGATTCAATGTTTTAGAGGCATGCAAACTTGTGCTCAGATCCCAAACCTGGAATTTACTGGCCATGGGTAAGTTTTCCAACCTTTCTTAATCCATAGGCTTTACTTATAAGAGATAGAGACAATGAAGATAAATTTCTTATGATGTTGTTTTCATATAAATGTCCTAATTTTAAATTATAGGTGTATGTAAAAGATATTACTATGGCTTAAGAGACCACTCAGTTAAAAAATATTAAAATTTTATTACGGGGCCTGGGCTGTATTTGAGTCATAGATCATGTGCTTAGCACACCACATGCTGTGTTTAATTCCTAGCACCAAACATCACAACAAAATTGTTACTAAGATATTCTTTATCAAGCTATGTATCTTCATATTGTGAACATGGGGCAAAGGAAGAAGCTGTATCTCTCAGAATCAGTTTTGTCAGTTTGGATCATATATAAATAAAACTATAGCTTACATTGACAGAGTGTCTTCTGTGTATCCAACAGTATGGTGGACAGCTGACATATTAACTCATTTAATCTAGGAAGTGGACATATGCTCATGTACTGTCACCACCTCCATTTTAAAGAAGAGAACACTTGAGCTAGGAAACTTGATAGATTGGTCTGCACTCACCAGCGAGTTATATGATCCATTCTTAGCTAGCACCTTTTACTTCTTCTGTCTCTGTCTTAGTCTTTTCCTTGCACTATAACAAATAGTTTAGGCTCGATAATTTATAAACAACAAGAATTTGCTGCTCACAGGTCTTGAGGCCAAGAAATCCAAAATTGAGGTTCCAGGAGATTGTTAGGTGAAGGTTGAGAGTTTGTTCTGCCAAAGATGGTAGAAGGGATGAACGGGCTCCCTCAGGCCTTTTTATTAGAGACCCATAACTAATGCCCTGTGCTACAAAGACTTCACAGCCTAGTGACAGTGCCACATACTAGTACTACGATGAGTGTTATGTTCAGCATGTGAATTGCTGAATGGAGGAAGAGGGGCTGCCAACACTGAAATGTAACAATCTGCGATATCTTCAAAAACATCTTCCTGTGAAGTGCATTGAGTTTTTCCAAGCAAGTATTTCAGATTTGAGAAATTGTAATTAATATTTGAAAAAGCACGGCTATCAAACAATACCGTAAAGTAAATGAATGCTTTTCTAGGAGAAATTGAGGGATCAAATGGGCAGAAAAATAAGTGCAAGTCTACTGTACATGAAAGGAAACATCCAATTAATTGCATACTAAATAACATGGAGAAGGGCCTGAGACCCTTTAGATATGAGAGGTGATATTATATGGCTTTAAGAAATAATACTACAAAAGTGGCGTTGCTTTCTCCTTCCAGTACAGCTTGATTACCGGCCTGCAAGGTGTCATTACTGGCTGTGAGAGAGGGGATGGATTTTTGCAAAAGTTGGCTTGGTATGGGTTTCCTTCATTGCTTTCAGATGCAGATGGTAGTAACCAGCAACTCAGCCAGTAAGAAGAAACTTTTATGAGAAGCAAATACCTTGAATATACTACTGGACAATCTGCCTTTTCAGTAGTTCTAATATTGTTTAAGTCTCATAAACTACAGGCCCAGTTTAATTACTGAGGGTAGGGAATTACTCGCTCCTCACATGGAACTGTAAGATTTATGTTCTCTGACTGGTGGGTCTTTAGTGTGAACTCTGGGTCCATCTTTCTTGCTCCTAGCAGACATTTTCAAAGACTTATCTCCATCTGTAGATGGCAGTAAGTTATTACTGTTTTTTGTTACTTTCTTCCCTGGAAGGAAGATTAAATCTGGTTAGAGAAACAGAATATAAAGAGAATATTGTTCTGCCTTTAGGCCAATATAAAAAACAATAACTCAGAGTTTTTTCAGTGCGAGCTTGACTCCTTTCCCTATTTTAATTTGAGGTAAAGTAGAAATACTTATGTATTCTCAGTGGACCTTTCTCTAGCTAGAATGAACTTATGTTCACATCAGGCTAAACAAATCTAGAATGAATGTACAGAGGAGAATATAAAAGGATTTGTAGAATTCAGCAGCTCAAGAAACCCACTGTTTCTTAAGGTGACAAATCTAAGCAAAATTAGTTCAGATCATAAAGCCTGCTGCTGTCCTAAGCAGTGACATCTTGCTTTCAACTATATGCATGCAAGACATCAAAAATTATTCTTAAGATTCAATAATAAAACAGATGTTTTTCTAAATCACTTCCTGATTCCATTCCTCAGTATGGAAAAGAAACACACACACACACACACACACACACACACACACACACACACACACGGAAGCTCTGTTCTGCATTGTTGTCTCTTGCTTGTGGTAGTTCATATGCAAACCGTGCTTCTCTACAGATGGAGCTCACTACTCCTTGCTATTAAGGGAAACACAGCAGGACCCAGAGAGGATTTGTTGAAGCTGAAAACTGACTTTATAATTTAGCTCTGAGTCTTGATGCGGCATAAGTCACACTATAAATCAGAACACTGGACCCAAAAATGTAAGACAAATAGAGTGAAACATGAATTTTCCCCTTCATACTTCGCTCTAGTTAGTACAATTAAAAAAACCCAACCAGCTCCTTTATTGCTTGTGATTTAGGAGTTAGCCGAGTAGAGTGACAATTTCAGGCTACAGTAGACAGAGCCATAATAAAAGGAAAACATAACCAGGAAGGTGATGCAGCTAGTGTCATATTATGCCAACAGATTCTGTCAGGTTGCTGAAATAAAAGCAGCCTTTCCACTATGGTGAATAAATGAGCTTAGCTTAGTTTCATAAACTCTTCCTATTGGAGTAAGCCAGTTTGTACTTATATCTCTTCTATAATTCCTGTATAAAATTAGCCAAGGCCACAGAGATTAAGTTGGTTATTTTTCACAATAACTGGAGTACACCCTTGACATTCCCAGCATTCCTGTACTGGTAGACTCCCAACATTCCTGTACTGGCAGAACACTGTTGGTCTACACATACCTTGTCCCTTGTGTCCTCAGAACTGAAAGGGTCAGCTTCTTCCTTTCTACACACAGCTTACTGTCAGGGGCTCAGTTTCTCCCCAGAAGCCACGAAGGACGGGCACTTGTCCTTTGCCAGTCTTTGGCAGAAAGAAAGATAGTGTGCAGGCCGGCATCCATGGCAACGTTGTTTTTCTCATCTCCCTATCTATAGATAATATGTTTGCGCTGTTGTAACTCTTATTTTTAAGTATGTGTTTTCATTTTCTTTTAAAGAGCAAAACATAATAACAGAATAACATCAATGAAGACAAAAACAGAACACAAAAACAATAAAAAAATACAGGATTTCAAAAACAAGATGAGAGGAATTAACAATGGTTGTTATATTATGTACTGTTATCTTCCTAGAAGTTGCTCAGGTTACCACATGTAAGAATGCAAGATTGATGGAACAATTAAAGACAATAACAAAAGAAACTGAAAAAAAAAAAGCATTAGAAATGATACAGAGCTTCATTACACCAGACGGTAGGAATTCAGCAATGGCTGTTTTACTGCATATTGTTGTCTTCAAATCAGTTGTTCCGATTACCAGATATAAGCATGCATGGCTGAGGGGGTCTAAGTATGTGTTTTCAATTTCAACAGAATACATACAAATGTAAAATGCATTTAATTTTTGATGAGCAAGGTTATCTTTTTGTTTTTGCAAGCCCCCAGGTATCAAATTACCCTCCTCTCATAGGGATCAGCGAGTTACATTAGGGGTCCATATTTCAGTGTGTAAATATTCATTCATGGATAAGGACCTCTATTTACCTACTCCAATCCTAACTCTTACATTAAGCTTTTTTTGGTGGAACTGGAAATGGCATGTCAGTTGAATCCGTTTGCTTGATTTAAAAAAAGCACAACAATTTGGCTTTTGGACCTGCCAAAAGATCTAGAGCAGGGCAGGAGTCACCTCCTTTTTATCAGAAGCTGGAAAGAGAGAGTAAGGTAGACCAAGAAGACAGAAGCTGTAGCAGAAAATATCCCAGGCATTGTGGGGAAAGGACCTTGGAGATTCAAGGTGATGCTGTGGTCAGGATCCAGAACCCAGGGTGCAAACAGATCTACGCTGAAGCCCCCAGCTAAGCTACTTTCACTACTTGCTGTGTGACCTTGAGAGAGCAATGCAAACTTTTTGAACCTCAGTTTTCTTTTTTGTAACGGAAGAACTGTAATGTCTACTCTAAAAATGTTCACCAAGATAATGAGATCAAGTGTCCAGTATCCTTTATGACACATAGTAAAGCACTCCTGAGCTATAAACTCACCTCCACTACTGTTTAGATTCTCCATACCTCAGTTTTGCCATTTGTGTAATAGAGACAACCATAGCACAACCATCATTACACTGTTGCAAAGACTGAGATAACACACATGCAAGAATTTGAATAGGGCAAGCAAGAAGTGGTGTTAGCTACATTTTACTGCAGCTGTTCTCCTACCGTGAGTTGCTTGGCAAGAGTACAGAGAGGTAGACCAGGCAGTGCCAGAGAACGACAACATGTGTTAAAAAGTCTGGGGTAGTCACAGAGTGCCCTGTATCTGGAGGAGAGAGAGGCAGCAATGTAGTGCCACTGGCAGTGGTACCCGGTCATCACAGGAATGGATCTAGCTTTGAGTGTTTGCATCAACAGCTTGGATGTGAGGCTGAGAGAAGTGAGTGCCTAGAGTAGCTGCAGGTTGTTTTTAACTTTTGATCAACCTGCTATGGTTCAGTCAATTTTGAATCTCACTATTTAAAGAAATCTGTGACTATTTTAGAAATATGGGAAGCCTGTAATGAATCTCTATGGGCAGTACAGAAGCTGCTTGTTCAAATCAAAAGGAGCCTTCATGCTCCCATTTTCAACATTCTATGCCTTTATGATAAAATGTCTTTACATTTGGATGGTTTCTTGCAATTTAGAGCATTTGCCCACGTACAGTTTTATCTGAGTCTCTTACAGATCTGGAGAGAAGGTCCAGTTGGTATTGGTTCTTCTTCGTCTACAGGAAACAAACTGAAATCTTATCTCAAATCATGTAGCTTTTAGCTATTAGTTAAAGAAATTAAAGTAAAGCACTGAACAGTTTCTGATAAGGTTGGCTTTTGCAGTTAATTTTAGGATCTCTAAGATTGTTCTGTGACAAATGTCATGGAAATTATTGCCACGTTATGATTAATATTTTGTCTCCTTTAACTACAATGAAAGGAGGCCTTTCTAACATATCTTCTACACTGGTCTTTTTAAAATTAGTATCTTCTCTCTGGAGTTATTTTAATTTAATAATTCTCTATCTTTTTGAGGAATATTCATTGGAAGGGACTCAGATATTCACAAAAATATTGGATGGAAAGATTTGAAGAGAGCTTTAGTTTATAAGAAATCTGTGGCAGCTTACACCATACTATTTTTAAGGACAAACACAATTTTTTTATTTTTGTACTCTTGCTTCTGGACTCATCTGCATTTGAGAGACAACCAAAACATCACCACATAGGTGGACTGACAGATACCTCAATTAGGGGAAGATACAGGGTATGTGTAGAAACATTTTTTCTTATTCCAAAAGTGAACTAAAAAATAAAAGCACCTATGGAATTGAAATTGAGATTATAGCCAGAAGAGCTAGGATGGGAAAATGGATAACCTTTCATGCCAATTTGATTTCTCATATCTGTGTGGTCCAATTTCAGTTTGAATATTAGCTATGAGATCTGCAATTCTCTGTTCTGCAGGGCTAGAAAGGTGAAGGCAGGATATTTGAGAGGTTTCTCAAAACCTTAATAAAAATCTCTCCTGCCAGATGACCCCTGATAAACTTCAGTCTTCCTTTCAGTAAAAAGCTCCCCAAGACAGGCTCAAAAGCGATGATGTTCCTCACTATTAAGTGTGCAGTCAGCCATGGGAGGCAGCTCAGAAATCTCACTGGATTTTTTTGCCTGACTTGGCAGTTTTAGGTGTTTTGGTAGTAATGCAAATCCAACAGCAAAGGAACTAGGTAGGAATATGTGAACACCAGGTTTATATTACATGAAGCACAGCTTTGGTTGAATATAACTAATATGTGATATTCACCTAATGATGAAATGTGTTGAAATGAAGTTTGTTTTAAAGGCATTCAATATGGTACATCCCACTCACACACCTACTTACGTTGTACTTATACTGATAGGTTTCACAATGATACATTTTTAAGACGTCAGTATGTTCCAACATTTGCATGCTGTGCTGTAGTATCTTCATGCCCCTTCAGCTTCTTTAGTACTGTGTTCAAGATTTACTATTTGTACTATTTTTATGCCTTGTACAATGACTCACACAGAATGTTCTCTTTTTTGTGCTTTTTTGTGCTTTTCCTCTAAGATAGAAGTTTCTTTGTCTAAGGGTAATTTCATAATGTGAAATCCATGCCATGGTAAACAGTGAAAAAGAACAAATTTAAGGTATCCCTTAGGTGGGTTTTACAAGTCTGGCTTTAAAGGAGAGCCGAAGGGATTTTTAGGTTTTTGGGTTTTTTTTTTGTTTGTTTGTTTGTTTTGTCTTTTTGAGATGGGGTCTCACTATGCAGTTCAGGCTGGCCTTGAGCTCACTTTGTAGCCCAGGCTCATCTTGAACTCACAAGGATCCTCCTGCCTCAGCCTCCCCAGTGCTGGGATTACAGGTATGTGCATCCATGCCCAGCTATCTTGAGGAATTTTTGTTTATGTCATTTTTAGTGTATGAAGTATAGGTAAAGAGAAAATCTTATGGTTTCTGTAGATTAACCAATAAATTCTATACGGTCACTGTAATTATTACAAGAATTTTAAATAGTCTTAAGCTGTACTTTTAGGAGAATTTTGTCCTCTAAGCACGTATCATTAAGATGAAAATGAAACAAAGATTTGAAGCTAAACAAAGATGTAAGGATCAGCTGTAAAGAGGTTCAATGTATTTGCAGTCCTTCAACTATGTAAGGACTGAACAGGAGCCAGTGTGGCATTGAAAATCCTCGTTTCTCACCCTGCCACCACCGGGCTGGGTCCACAATTTGTGGGACCCATTCAGGATGCAAATGAGGTGCTCTTATTCCAAAAGCAGAAGAGAGAGTCTTACTTCTCGCAGCCTCTCTCTCCCAAGCTGTTTCTGTGTCTTTTATTGACTCCCTTCCAACACACTTCCTTATGCAGAAAGTACCCACGGGTATGTGCACAGACCCTCCCAGGCATCAGAACCTGCCCTGAGTTAGCACTTGGCCATGTGTCCCCAAGCCTGGCTCTTCCTGGGCCTGTGCTCAGGGTCCTGAAGCTGCAGGACCATAGTCCTGGGCAGGGGCTGGAGGCAAGTGACAGAGAACTTTCCTGGAGACATGGGAGGTGTGAGACAGGCTTCAAGGCCCAAGGCATGCTCCATGCTTCCATTTTCCTCCCTTTTAAAGCCAAATGCAAAGGCACTATAGTGCCAAGGACTTAAAGATGCTAGCTGCAGAGCGAGAGGCTCCCAGAACTGCCATTGCTGAGTGAGGTACCTGGCAGAACTGTACCCACTTCCTGTCTGTGCAGCTGGCTGGTCTGCAGAAGAAGACCTGTTGGACAGTGGAGGACACACTGCTAAGAGAGGAAGGCGGGGCTGCTTCTTGGTCCTGACCCAAGAAGGGTCACATTGTCCTGCTCCCCTGTGACTCTTCATGTCACTATGATTTGGCATTCATTCTAATCCGTTCTGTATATAAAAATGATAAAAGGAAATAATGTGGACTATGATTTTAGTGAAGTCTAATTTCTTACTGATAAAGTCATGATGGTCATACAAGTACAATGCTAGTGATGTCAGGATTTTATTTATATACTATAAGTAACGAAAGAATCAGTAATGTAGTCAAAGAGCATTTGCAAAACAATATTAAACCAAGATTGGTGGATTAGATATAACACTACTATCCAGTAGTGTTATATCTAATATAACACTATATTAGTGTTATATTAGATATATTAGATTGGCTACTATATTAGATTGGCTACTATATTAGATTGGCTACTATCCAGTAAGACCATAAACTGTAGCGCTTGTTGTACTTTTCCATCAGAGGGAAGTTGGTTTCATCTCTGTTAGACAATGTCTACAAGTTAACCACGGTCCCTGCAAAATTAGAAAATAAACTGAACAGCAGGAATCAAGCTCAGCGCTGGAGAACTGTACCTCGAGAGTATCCAAGAGACTGCTCCTGTCTATTCCAACTTGAGGATGTTGTTAGTCACTGGGATTTGTCCTATCCTACTGCTTTCTATGTTTTTACTTCTGACTGTCACGTTAGCAGTCTCTCAGTTGCCCTCAGTATGCTTGGAAGAAGATCCCGAATACACATCAGGGCACATTATGAAATTAGAAAATATTTCTTAGCATATTTAAATCAGCAATACTTAATAATAATGTATCACTAGGCTACATATAATAGCATTGGATCCTTACATCCTTAGGCACTTAAGATTTATGATTTAGGATTCGAAAGATTTTGACAATTTTTAGTCAAAGGAAATCTCAGGGGAAGGTTAGTATCCATAGCATAGAAAGGTGCACAGAGGAGGCCTGTGTCCTACTCTGGATGGTGGGAAAGTCTCCATTCCTCCCTTCTCTGGGTTGTGGGAAATTCTCCATCTCTTCTGTCATACAGTTTTACCTCCTTCTAGAAAGAAAATGCCATTTTTCCACTATATGTATAGATATTTGTGGCTCACATTTAAGCATAGAACATTTTTTGAAGGCTTAATTTGTGTTTCTCTACAGGTGGGAACACTAGGGAGGTAAATAAAAAATCCCTCCACCTGCTTTGTAAGACAGCAGATGAAATAAATCAGTGAGGTGCATATTTAGCTGTAACCTATCTCATGGTTCTAATACTTACATAATTTCCCACCTCAAAATAGACTCCCAATATGTAGGCATGATTTTTTTCCTCTACTGCATTACATTTAAACTTCATACATCATAAATTATATTCATCTAGGACTCAAAAGAGAAAAATACATGTCATGAAGCCTGTGGCAAATAAAGTCAAATATAAATATAAGAAAGGATTCTTGGTATTGAAGCTCACTAAACGCAAACTGTTTTCCCAGTTGTAAAATATTCTAGTATAGAAATCTTTTAAAAGTAGAAAAATGATTCCTTGTGTTGGGCTTTGTGTCACCGAATACAGGATTTCCTCACAGTACTTCTGAGTGAGAGTGTTTCATTGATGTTAATAGCTATTTCCAGAAATGAATTATTTTGGGCAGATAGCAGATAAAATGTGTTCGGAAACTTCTAAGCAGAATTAAGCTGATTATTTTCTGCAGGACCTCTTTAGCACGTTAAAATACCTTGGGAAACTCTAAGAAGAGGTACAAGGCATGTGATATTTTATGAATTTTTCTTAAGAAAATTTCTTCTTCACTCTTTTAAAAGAGGAAGGCTTATTAGTATACCTTGAAATGCAGTTTTAGAAATGCCAGTTTAGCTTTCTTCACACAAATGCATGTGACATCTAGGAGCAGTTAGTGACATACTTGAGATTCAGGATAAAACATAGACCTATTTCCTATTAGATTCTTCCAAATCATTGGAGCTGTAGTGCTTGTATATAGCCTAGTCCTTGATTATAATTCTCAATGTAGAGCATTCCTGAAAATAGTCACCAAAACTACGTAGATAATTAACTTTGAGGTGAAACTAATAGGTGATTTATATTTCAGAGTTTAGGTCAGATGGCATCGAGTTAAAGTCTAGAAAACTACAATTTATCCTGTCTGTACCAAAAGGAAACTGAAAACTATATTTTAAAGATGTTTTCAGTACTGACATCACTTTAAGATAAAGTCCTATCAGAAGGATTCCACTACAACCTTTCCCAAGGCGTGATCAGCATTTCTTAATTGCTAGCATTCAGCAATAATACCTGGGCAAGATCTGCTCGAACCCACTGCTTCATGTTTAATGTCAATAAACAATACTCAGCATTTCTCTCAGCGTGTTTCTCTCTCTCAAGTCCTTAACAAGTTTTAAGTTTTGTCTCTGAAACACTTGAGTTTAAATAGGTAGAAGCAATTTTTATATCATTTTCCTAGAATAAAATGTTAAGCTCTTTTCCTAAGGTACCTGATACACCAGCAAATGGTCAGGGCACAAAATGTTAGGCCTGAGAACTTTGTCTATTGGTAAATCAAGAAAAATCCACTTACTTCTTTCCTAAATTTAAATTCTTAGTTTTAAATTAAAGCCAAGGGATTCTGAATATCTCATACTGCATTCTAGCTTTAACTTTGTTTTGTTTTCATTATTACCGAAGGGTAGAAAAAATTGAAGATGAGATTTTTTTTTCTCCCTACTTGTTTGACCTTGCTTCATAAATATGTTGTAAAAAATGTGTGGAATTTGATAGGTGTCTTTTCCATTGGTCAAACCTTGGAAATTTTAACTACTTGAGACTTTTCACAAATTTGTTACAAATGATGCAGTTTCTTCCATATTATGTTTGTTTGTTCTCACTGAACTATAATTGTAGGGGGCTGGGGATTTAGCTCAGTGGCACAGCCCCTGCCTGGCAAGCACAAGGTTGTGAGTTCAATTCCTGTTAGCGGAAAAACAACAACAACAACAAAAAAGGAGATATAATTGTATATGCAATCACGATTTTAATGAAACTCTGACTTGCAGAGAACTTGCATGCTTTTTGCCCCATAAACACTGATGCAGAGCTTTGTTGCACCACTCAAAGATCGCAGTAATAAAAGTGGTTAGAAAATCAATTCAAATTGCATTTGTACTTTACCAAGAGCCCTGTGACACTTACATTGGCAAGAGTTATGCTTTCCCAATATGTGATCCACTTTTATAAACAACAGAAAACCTTGCAGTTTCAGTCACATTCTCCAAGCGAGAATAAATGACCCCATATCAATCCATTTTCACAATACCTGGCACTTGTAGAATGGAGAAAAGAAAAGATAAAAAGGATAAATAACCGTGGTTGTGAAACCCACACTGTTTGAACCTAAGATTGCGCTTTGTATGTATGAATGGAAAACCACATTTTGTTATGCTTGCTTCAGTGTTTTACAATCTGAGATTACGCTACACAAAAGAGTTCGTAGAAAGAAGTTCCATGTCTTACTTATCTCTGTAAATCCACAGCCCATCACACTGCTTAATGTAACAGAGCCCTTTGGCAAATACTGTGGTAGGAAAAAGGACACAGATGGCAGGAAGGACACACATACCCACTTTCATCAAAATGACGTGGATTCAAATGCTTTCTAAACACGGACATTGAGGGAACATAAAGTAGATACCAAAATATTTAGTTACGATGTGTTATATTTTTTCCAATAAGGAGCAAAAACCTGCCAATGGTTTTGCCTCTCCTTTCCTAACAGAACTTGCTTTTTGAAACTTGGATGACAGAACAGAACATGCCTCTCTGGAAGAAGAGGAATTGTTGAGCTGTGGATGCAAGGAAATTTCTTGCCCTCTTTCTTACCTAACAGCAATATACTGATGTACAAAGGGAAAAAAAAAGGCCCCCTGCTCCCTCACTCCACCAACTGGTCCTCAACACTAAGAAGAAACCAGAAAACCTCAGTGTTGGTTACCGACCAACCTTGATCTGTGTTATGGCTTATATCTAGACGTCCCTCAAAGCCTCACGTGCTCGTGGGTGGGGCTTTGGGTAGATGACTGCGTCACTGTCCTGATACTCATGAGTGGGTCAGGACCGGTGAGTCTACACTAAGCATGAGGCTGGGAGGGGAAGCCTGGTTGGAGGAGGCGGGGTTTGGGGGCGTGGCCGGGAAGGATCTCAGCCTCTCTCTGTCTCTCTCTCTCTTCTTTCTGGTCTGCTTTCACTTCCCCATTTCTTTCTCTGCCACCACCAGGCCTCCTCTGTCGTGTGCCTGGCCTAGGAGCCAGCCGGCCATGGCCTGAAACCTCTGCCAACTCTGAGCCAAACCAACCTTTCCTCTTTTAATTTGCAGGTGTCAGGCATTGTGTCTCAGGGCAGAGAAAAGTAACTTAGACCATCTGCCAGTTTTTTGCCCTCTTCCCAAGAAACTCGAAGTCTTTCTTTTTTGGCATTTTTCTAAAAATATATTTCTGTGTTGGGGATGCTATAAAAGCTCAAATGGAATTCAAAGCCATGTCTTTGGCATGATTCTCATTCTCTGGGCGTCTCCATGTATATATAAAATATACACATTAATAAAGTTCTGTTTGTCTTTCTTTTGGTATCTTTTTTTTTTTGGTAACAAACACTGTCTAATTATGAAGTTATGATGGTAACTATTTTTTGTCTGCTACACATATCCCTATTTGTACCCTGAAATGATAGCATTCCATAATACATTTCTTTTGGCATATTTTGAGTTGGCTATTCGGAGAAACTGCAAACCTCTGCAAACAAAGAAATTGCTCCAAAGGCTACCCATTTTTTGAAAAAAGAAATATATATTTATAAATTTCCACCTACATTTGTGAAGTAAACAGCTAGCAGATATAAATAGGTTTTTCTATTCATTATCCTTCTTTCTGCTTAAAAAAGATATTTTCATAGGGAGCAGAGATTGTGGGTCTGACACCTGGTCCAGACAGAGATTTAACATAGGTGACTTCCCAGTATACTTTCTTTCTGCTGTTCCACAGCCTGCACACCCTCTTCTAGGAGCCCAAGGCCCCATCTCCTTGCTTAGCTCTATATAAGGTCCAGCCAACTTACCCCTTTTTGATTCTCATCATGAATATGCGTAGGTCTGGTGTTCAGGTATGCAATAAAATCTACATGTGTTTCTTCTTTTAATGTGTCTATTCTTGGTTCATTTCATGAACAAAATTATTAAGCTTTTAGAGGGAAAAGAAAAACTGTAAAATTTACCCATACATTAAAAACTTAAATGGGTCTATTTTTCTAAGTGTTCCTTGCTTATGATTGCTTTCTGTTTGTTAAACATTAAAAAACAAACAGATGGGTAAAGCTCAGATAACTGAAATTTCTGTCTCTTGGCAATAGGAAAGGTGCTGGGTGTTCTGAAACATTTTGAAACAGTATAAAAAATAAAATGTTTCTTTAATATGATACTAGAAGCACTATTTAACAAATCCACTTAAGGATTATACAGCTTCCTTGCAGGATGTACCTTTATTTGTGTCTCCATTATTGTAAGATTGTTTTATTTTAAATTAATATTATCTTGGTTACTTTTCTTTTTGTTGCTGAGACAAAATACCTGATGCCAAAATTAAAGAAAGGTTTATTTAGCTAACAGTTTGTGGAGGTTTCAATCCATATTCAGGTGGCTCCAAGGCAGTGGCACATGGCAGGGGGCAACAGTTCACGGTAGCAGAAAACAGCAAAAGCAGCATGAGCAAAAAGGGAGGAGCAGCAAGCAAGCCTCTTTCCCTCCTTTACATTATATGCAAACTACCTGCCCCAGGGTGAGTGTAGCACTTACACCAATAATCCCAGTATGGATCAATCCTAAACTCTAGAAGCCCACTCCATGACTGCATGAAGCTTTGGGGGGACATCTAGACACAAACCATGAAGAATATAATTATACATATTTACAGGCCACAGTATGATGTTTCAATCCAGGTATATGTTATTAGTGACTCAGGATATTTTATTCATCATCTCAAACATTTATCATTTCCTTATGAGTAAAATATTTAAGATCCTTTTTTTATGTAATACCACCCTTATGTGTTATTAGACTAACTATACCACCCTGTAATACCACCCTTATGTGTTATTAGACTAAAGTGGTATCTCAAACTTATTCATCTAGTTTTGCTGTGAGCTTATAAGTATATACCCATTAACTAATCTGTCCACATCCTGCTAATCTTCCCAACCTCTGATAATAAATACTATATTCTCTACCTCTATGAGATCACCTATTGGAAATTCAGTGTAGTGTAATTAAGGTGGTACTTATCTTTCCATGCCTGGCTTATTTCACTTGATATTATATCTACCAGGTTCATCTATCTTATTGAAATTACAAAATTTTATTCTTTCTATTGCCTAATAGAGTTCCATAATAAATCACCTGTTGATGGACACCTAGGTTAATTATGTCTTTTGGGAAGGGCAAATAGTACTGCAGTAGACATGGAAGTGCAGATATCTTTTCTGCATGTTGATTTAATTTCCCTTGGATATACATCCAGGAGTGGAATTTCTGGAGTATGTTATGGGTTTGCTTTTCATATTTTTGAGGAATCTTTATTCTGTTTCCCATACTGACCATACTAATTTACGATGCTACCAGCAATGTAAGAGTTCCCCATAAGTCTTTTGGACACTAGCTGATCAACCTGTAGCAAGGAGCTTTCTCATTGTGGTTTTGATTTTCATTTCCCTTATGATTTGTGGTGGTAAGTATTATTGTATGTACCTCTTGGACATTTGTATATCTTCTTTTGAAGGATGTCTTTTCATGTCTTTGGGAATATTTTTAATCAACTCAATCTTTTGGTCTTGGATCTTTGATAGTGTGAGTATAATATGTAGTGGCATAGTCTTATCCAGGTAATAAATCTGATTAGAAATCTCTGACCTTCTTGTAACTGAAAATGTATATTATATCTATCTCCAGTTTTGAAAAAAATTTTGCCACTATTTCTTCAAATAATCTTTCTACCTTTTTATATTTTCCTAGTTCTTTTTGAGCACTAATGATCCATACATTTATTCCTTTGTTATATCTCATAAAGTGCATAACCTTTCATAATTCCTCTCATTCCTTTTTCTTCTGACTGTATATTTTCAAATAAAGTGACTACGAGTTCACATCTGCTTGCTCAACTATAGCAATAATGTTCTCTACTGCATTTTTCATTTCTTTCATTGTATTTTCAGCTCCAGAATTTTTTAATATTTCAATCTCTCTGTCAAATTTCTTAGTTGTTTCCTCTGAATTATCTTGCAGCTTGCTAAACTTCTTTAAAACATCTAATTTGCATTCTTGGTCACACAGTTAATTCATTTCCATCTCTCTAGGTCAGTCACTGGCACTTTGTCTATTTGGTGATGTCACTTTTGCTGATTATTCTGAGGGTCATGAACTGATGTCTGCACATTGAAGAAGAAGTAGCATCTACAGTTTGGTTTTATGTGAGCACATCCTTCAACAGTGACCCTGTCCAGATTTAGGCAGGTCTTCATTTGTGGTTCCTAAACTAGTGAGTGCTGTGACTGTCTTGTGCCAGGGAGTTCCCTGAACTCACCACAACAGCAGAGGCTGCATCAGTCTAAAATCCCTTAGCCCCCAACACTGGGGTGGAGTCCAAGCTTCTGGCACTGAAGTCTACCTAGTGCTGTGAGTTACTCTGGTGACATGGGCCCAGCATGAGTTTGTCTCATTGTGACTGTGAGTGCCTGTCTGGCACCAATCAAGTCTGGGGACTCACTCCATGAATATGTGTGCACTGTGGCACTGTGGGGGTCTGTCTGTGCCATGTTTTACTGGAGAAACCCTCATATAGGTTCCATGCCAAATTCTACTCTTATTTCTCTTTTCTGAGGTGGACAGTCTTCCTGCATTGTATTGTGTTGCACGGAGTTGGGGAAGGAATGATACAGGTAATGTACAACTGTTCTCCTTATCCTCTTCAATGTGTTTTTCAGTATTATGCTGTAACCCTATGTTCTAGAATCTCTCACATGGTTTCTGTCCTTCAAGAGAATGGTAATTGCATGTGTGAATAGTTGTTCAGATTGATGTTTCTGTGGGAGACTGTTGCAGTGAAGGTTCTTTTCCACCATCTTGCTCTACCCCTCTCCAAGAAGTTATGTTTTTGCTTTGTAGGGTATTAATAATTTTGTTTCTAACCTAGTTATCTCATTTTAGAATTGTTTCAGTGACTGCGTATGCTTAGTCTCTTGAGTCCTGTTTAATCCAGCTTTACTGTCATGCTCATTCCTTCATTACTGAGTTGCCATAGGTGACTATATTTGTATGAAAGTCATGTTTATGACTTTTTAAAATTAGTCTTGGACACTGTATTTGAGTTATCTTGCCAGAATCCCATCTTATAGGATTTCCTACTGGGCAAGGAGGAGTCTAGATTTTGTGAAACCTAAAACTTATAAAACTTTAGAACTCAGGTTAACAAAAACAATTTAATTCATATCTATATCTATATCTATATCTATATCTATATCTATATCTATATCTATATCTATATACCCCTGAAGTCTCATGTGCTCATAGCTGGGCTTTGGGGGAGGTGGCTGGATCATGGGTGTGTGCTGCTGAATTAGGGTGTGTGATACTGTGATTAAGGGTATGTGACAGCTGAATTGGTTTAGCCTCCTTCTGGGTGTGGATAATGGAAGCCCTACCCTGGATGTAGGTGGCACCAATCAATAGGCTTGTAGCCTGGATGGAATATAAAGGGAGAGAGGAAAGACAGGATCACTGTTTCTTTTTGGTCATGCCACCCTGCCTTGGAGCCAGCTGACTGTAGACTGAAACCTCTACAAACTGTGAGCCAAAGAAAACCTTTTCCTCCTTCAACTAGTGGGTGTTAGGTATTTTGTACCACCAACGAGAAAGTAACTAAAACAATGTATAAAGCAAAATACCAAAGGAAGTCACAACAAATTATATGGGAACCTGAAGATCTGGGTCTCTTTCTTGGAACGCTCTCCACTTCCTTCACAGGAAATGCTCACCTGAAGCTGCTTCATGATTGCAGTGTGCTTTCTTCTCCCAAGGAGAACTAGAATAACCCATTGCAATTCCTAGTGACTTCCAGGTCTCAGAATGTCGTGTGCAATGTGAAGGCACATCAGGGTGAAAAGCTCTGTTATTAAAAGAAAGATGTCAGCAGATCAGGCATTGTGGAATGTTAGGCTGTGAGACAAATTGAAGAGTAATGCCTCCTTGGGCAGCAGGATTGTGACGTGGCTCTCAGGTGTTGTGTGGTGAAGATCCACATGTGTGTCATGGAGTGACCCAGCATTGAGCATTTCTGGTAGGGCAGCATGCCCTATCAAAACAGAATCATAATGGTACCTGCTAGTAAGAAAACCTTTGAACCCTGTCTGCCCTCAGATTGCCCAAAACCTGTAGAAACTAGAAGCAGAACAGGGATAGAAAATAATCAGGAAGAACACACTATGTTCCTTCCCCACTCTAAATTTTTGACTCAAGGTCCTACTCAACCAGGCCAGAGATTGGCCCTAAATTGGAAAAGACATAGAAGTTTTAAACTGGACCAGCTGTTTTAAAAGGTGAAAGATTTATATGATCTGAAGAGAAATCAGAGTATAGACCAGCTGTTTTAACACTTGAACATTCATAGAAGTATTAGAGCCTTAATGGTGGGTAATGCAAGGTCCTATAGTTACAATTTACCTCAGTGACAGAAGAAAAACTCCTTGTCATATTCGCAGCCCCTTAAGCCAGGCTGATTTTAGGGAATGAATTGCATAGAGAAATGCCTTAAATGCTCAATTAACTGTCATAAGGCAAGAGATTTGGTAAAAGTATGAAATCACATATGTTTCTAAATTTTTACTTAAAACAAGATCAGATATTGTACTTAAAACAAGGTTGGATATTTTCCTTTTGTATCTCATTTCTCTAGCTACAGGGGCTACCTACTAGTGAGATATTTGGGTGTTTATATCTGACAATAATCTAGCCAAATACAAAAATTCATTTTCTGCTGTGAAAGACACTTAAATTCTCTGTACAATTTTGAAATGTTTGCTATAGACAAAAAGTGAAGAAACTAAGAAGGGTTAAATTTCTGAAGATATTGTTAGTCTAAATACATGGCAGGAAAATGATCTGAAATAGCCTATTTTTCCACTTAGTATTTACAAAAGTAGTTTAAACTGCTGAGCTAGATTAGGGGTAATCTGGCTGGGCTGCAGAGTAATAACTGAGAGATCCCAGCAGGTGATGCCTGGCTACAGGACACTGGGAGAAGACAATGAAGATAGGAAAAATGTTTTCAGGGGCTGGGTCTGACTCATGGCAGAACACATGGAAAGGAGACATAACACTCTAATTTTTCATATGGTGTAATAGTGTTACTGTAGCAATTTCCAATTCAATCTGTGACTCCTACCTCATTTTGAAGTGTTAAATGACTCGGAAACTAAATACTCAGAAATCATGAAAATCTGGCTTCTATCAGGCAATGTTAAAAAATACGTCTATGTAATGAGGTAATAGGGAAAACACATTGAAAGGAAGGAAAGAAGGAAGCCAATTTTTACTTCTATTCACATGGGACATTTAGGAGAAGGGGGTTAAAAAGAATCGAGATGTGTTACATACATGTAGCAACTTCTCTGAGGAATGTAATCATACACTGCAAACATGTGCCAGTAACAGTTAAGAAACTTTAAAAAATAAAAGTTAAAATTTGACAGCAAAAAAAAAAATACACATTTTTTGGAAGTTGCTTAATTTGAGTTGAATCCTCTTTGTTAATGAATAGAATAGCATTAATACATTCACTTATTTACCTAGGGTAGTGGCTCAAAAACTATGGTCCCACACATCAAATCCTATCAGTCATCTGTTTTTGTAAATAAAGTTTTATTAGAACCTAACCATGTTCATTTATTTACATTTGTCATTGGCTACTTTCTTGCTACAAGAAAGAGCCCATTTGTTGTCCTTTTATAGAAACAGTTTGCTGACCCCTCTCTGAGCACATGGAGGATTTCACTGGTTAGGGTTGATTAGAAACTATGAGAACAGTTTCAGGCATAGAAAACAAAAGCATCTCTGTTCATGTGTGGGAAGGATAGATTTTCAATGCATGACAACAAATATACATAACTCTTAGTTTCTGGTAAAATTGATACAAGTGCTGAATCAGAGTTTCAATAATTATTTACTGTAATGTGACTGACATCAGTTTCTGGGGCAATGGTTACATAGAGTATATTCCCAAACCTGATGCTCCTTCTTAATTATTATTTAACCTATTTTAAAACATCTGGTGCAGAAAGCAGAAAGTGATTTAAATATTATCTGTTTAATTTGCTAACCTTCCTTTACCCTGTTGGAAACAGCTTGTTCCAGGTCCGTGGAGATTTGGATACTCAGAATAACCCTTCTGTATCCCTTTTCTAAGCTGAATTTTACTACATGCAATTTGGACTTCTCTGATATGAGCAAGCACAAGGGCTTGAAAACTCTCGCACAGATTTATAACAAAATGAAAAAGGGTTGGACATTGTTCAGAAACATGTAGTGGTACTCAAAGAAGAGTGACATTTGCTCAGTAGGGTTGCTGAAGTGTTACTTCCCTTAATACTTTCCCACATGAAATTTGTCTTCCTGTAACCAGATTACGGGAATGTAGACACACAATGTACGGCTAGCATTTTATATCACTAGAGTAGACCAACCAAGCCACTACATTTTGTGATTATTTTGTTTATAACTAGCCACTATAACTGCATTTAATTTCAGGAACCCTAGTGTCCAGTACTGTGGGACTGAGCTCTGTGACTACCCTACTTTTCTTCTAAAACACACTCTTTTAAGGTTATCTCTTGCTATGTTACCATTATTCTTGTTGGAGAAAATAGGTGTGCATTCCTAAGAGATATATGCTAGAATGCTCACTATGTGTAGGTGTGTGTGTACTGAAAAATTTCTCCTTTTCTTGAAATTCTTATTTGCCTTGTTAAGAGCAATTCCTCCATCACTGGACTGGAACTGCAACTAAACCATGATGGTAAACTCTAACCTGGACTTTTGTGTTAGAACTTTATGCTCACATGCTATTCCTCTTTTTTTTTTTTGTAATAATGACTCATTCTGAATGTAAACAGTATATTACTTTGAAAATATAATAAAACCAGCATATCTAAGAGTTATGCCTTCAGGTCATCTCTGTGAAATCCAAAAAGATTGAATGATTACTTTTGTGATTTAAATTGATCTGTTACTTCAATAAAGAGGAGAAGAGGTAGAGAGTTTAAAACTCAGTTTGCATAGACATGAGGTAAGACCAGTCACAGGGTGGGAAGGGTGCTGCATTTTGGAAGAGCTTGGAGAAATCACTGTATAATGTGACAACAGCACATAGCACATTTGGATCTGGAAGGTCCCTCTGAAGTCAAGGTTTAGGGCTTGTTCTCTATTGGAGATAGCGGGAACCTTAAGCTGTGTGGAGATGTGGAAGGTTCTCGGTCACTGGCTGGTGTCTTAGATGAGGATTATGCACCCCAATCTCTCCATCTCTTCTGCTCCTCTTTTGTTTCCCAGCTGCCATAAGGTGGGCAGCTTGCTCTACTTTTTGTTTCCAAGATGATGTGCTGCCTCTGCAAAGCCCAAAAGCAACACGGCCAATGGGGTCATAGATGGGAATCCCCAAAACTGTGAGCCAAACAAGCCTTTTTCTCTTTACAAGTTGATTGCCTCAAGTGTTTGCTATAGAACACTGACTAATACATGGAGGAAGGAAAACATTGCCTTTGGCCAACAGCATAGATTGGAAATGCATTAGGACAATTAAAATCCAGTCAGCCAAAGTCAGACTGGAGCTTCCCTGGCAGCTGTTGTTTCTCTACATTTTTTTTTTGGAAAACATTATTCTGCTCAGTATATTCCCACTGAGGGAAGGTGTTGGGGTCACCGTGGTGGTTCTCTGCATCTTACTTTGATCTAAATTCTTCTTGATGGACTGAAGCTGCTCATTGGCTTGCTGGGAGTCTAGATCCTTTAGGATGGGTTACTTCAGAGACTACTAGACTCCTCATAATCCAATCTCTTCCTGAGCTCCACCTCTGGTCACACGAGATTTTAGAGGACACTCTAGAGCCACCCTATAACAACAGCATTTTTACTCTGCTAATCTCTTCTGTGTCCCATCACTATCTATGTTGTTCTTACACCAAACTTCTGGCCCTCTAGCGCTCTCTTATGATCTTCTGAGGTGTTTTCCAGATGGTGTTCTGGAGCTGGCCAATGTCAATGTGTTAGAGAACTGATGCACAGGGGGAGAGCTGTCATGAGCACCGTCATGAGCCTCTATATGCAGCAGATGCCAGGGGTAGGTTAGAGAATTTGGCCACTGGAAGTCAAGATGGAAATGAAAAATGTGAAATGTTTTCC
Source organism: Chinchilla lanigera (assembly GCF_000276665.1). Lineage (NCBI taxonomy): Eukaryota > Metazoa > Chordata > Mammalia > Rodentia > Chinchillidae > Chinchilla > Chinchilla lanigera. Next base: position 50,004 of record NW_004955488.1, read on the forward strand.
TCACTGGTGCTCTGATGATCTGAAAGGGCTTAAACACTGCACACCAAAGTCAGTGAATGCTCCAGTGGATTCCTCTGAGGTAATTGAGAGGGCCTGAGAATCATACATGGTTATGGAAGGGCAAAATACATAATGCAAATGGCAGGAGATCAACAGATACATTTATTTTATTTTTATTTTTATTTTTTTTGGTTTTTTTTTTCCAGTACCGGAAATTGAACTCATAACCTCGCTCTTACCAGGCAGGCGCTGTGCCGCTGAGCTAAATCCCCAGCCTCAACAGATACATTTATGTGGGACAGTTTACTGTGATACCTAAGGAGCTGAGGAAGCTTCCTCACTAGACTGAAAGCTCCTGTATGCAATACTAGAACTTTAAATACACACCTTTTTTTTACATGCTTCTTGACTCCCAGTTAGGTCTCAGGCAAGATTTGTTGAAATAATTTTAAGACTGAATGTATAAAGTATAAGCAAACCTAAGATTGCTTGATGTATCCTAATAAGATGATTATCTTTATTTTTTATTCTTATATAACAATAACTGAGTTGGCAGTAGTGCAAGGTTCCTTAATCCCAACAAATAAGAGCTTTATTTCATTTAATATATACTTTGCTTAATGTTCTAAAGTAAAACCCTTGCATCTCTCAGACAGCTTGATGCTTTTGCGGGAAATTGGAGTTTGGTAGTTTTGTACTTGTGCATAGCTGTGCTACCACAAACTCATCTTAAGCAAACTGTATTTGTTAACTAATTTTCATGGGTAAAAGGCACAGTGTGGCTTCCCTGAATTTCTGCATAATCGTCTCCCAGTGCAGCAAAGGTGCTTGTCATTTCAGTGTTCAGTGGGGGAAGTACCCGTTTCCAAGCTCATGTCGTTCGTGTAAACTTCATTTCCTTATAGTTGTAAGACTCGGGGCATCAGCATTTCTGGACTCTCAGCCTGCGCCACTCCCGCCTTCTCTAAACTGCCTCACCAAGTTACATCTCCCAAACTTCTACCTGCTCCACCCAAGCCAGGAACAGCATCTCCTTGTAAGAATGAGCTCGTGGTTCTCTGTGACCTCCTTGTGGAAGTGACATCTTGCCTCGCTACTCTTCTGGTCATTCCTTTGGTGAAAATGAAGCCACAGGCTGCACCCGAAGGTGATTGCTGATAAAGGCTTTGTTATAAAGCAGACTATTTAGTGGGTAAAGCTTTTACTTTGTTTCCTCCAGGAAAGTGATAATGGTGAAGAAAGTCATCTTAACACTACACTCAATTTCACTCTCTTTCAGTTATGTAAAATTTGATCTATTGTGGTCTTCTTGTATTAAATATGTTTATATTACTGCTGTTATGGTAAAATGTATAAATCAAGACATCTGAAGGCAAATTTCTAGATGGTCTAAGAGATGATCACTTCCTTTTCCATTATACCGGGCTCCTTTCTTTTTTGCACATTTATTACTGTCCGGCTTTGATTTTCTGGCAGGCGCCAGAAAATTTTCTGGTATACATGCCACATTCATATTTTCATGTCTGTCCTGTCTTCTTTTTCTTGTCTTTGCTGGTTGTTGCAGTTGTTGTTGCACTTTCCCTCTCATTTCACTTGGCATTCTAGTGATCATATCAGAACCCACCTCTGCTTCCCATTTCTTTCCTGCCTCTTTGAAAGACTTTTTTCTTTCAGACCCTAGGTATACAGTTGTAGATGCTTACTTTTATGGAGTCATTGTTAGCTACTTGTGAGGCTGTCGCTTGGAAATACTGAGGTGAATTAAGATATTTACTGCATGATCTGGTCAAATTTTCCTTGCTTTGAATTATTATAACCTGTGTATATTTTAGCTCCTTTTCTGTCCTTATTTGTAGCCTTGGAATTGGGATTTGTCAGCAGATTGAAGAAGTTTGGAAGTACGTTTTATGCCGTCTAAATGACACTTGCAAGAGTTGATTTGCAGAAGACATTTCAGTGGAGCAGAAAGTAATTTTAATTAAGATTTTAAACTTCTAGGGCATGACAAATCTGCACTTCAAGGAGGAAAAATTATATTGAATTGCACACAAAAAGAAAAGACTGATACAGGCATATTTTTATCTTACTATTAAAGATCTAATCAGTTTTTTGGGAGAGGGAATGAGTTAAAAGCAAACAAAAGAAAAATAAATAAACAGATCCAAAATTATTAATGGATAGCAACCTCTTATTCATATTTGAAAAATCAGGAGCACCTAGATTAAAACTTGGAACAATTTGATGGTTCCAAAATCCAATGCAGTTATCTGGTTATTTTGAGGGTCTGGAAATCTCATGACTGGACCCACAATGTGTAAATTGCTCTCTGCCGCAGTGTGTCTCATCTAAATGATGCCTAGAAGAACTGAGGTGTTCTAGACCTGGATTTTCAGACCTGTGTGACCCAGCTGGTGACATCTGAGCCTGCAGCGCTCCAGCACAGGCTGGGGTCGCAGGTGGGCCCAGACCTGAGGCAGGCAGCAGTGTGGTTGCCACACAAGTGTCGAACACACCTTGTTGCCCCTCAGCTCCCTACGTTCAGCCCGGGTCACACTCCATGATTATGAGGAGCCTTTCGTTGTTTGCTTGAAGTTTTCCTACGAAGCCTCTGAACCCATGAATATGGCCTGCATTCTCATGCAGTTTTACGTTTTCAGGAACATGGCCAAGCAACATGGATGCAACATATCTCTGTAAGAAAAATAACAACAAAATCTTATTATGGGATTGTGTCAGTTTACGTGGAGAAGGTATAGGATATTTGATTCTATCCAGACATACTTTAATGTGTTTTTCTGTGTAAAACATGTTGCAGTTGTTTGCTAGTATTGTCATGTGTACTCGGGGGTAAGGTAAATAACTTTAGCAAAGGCTCTTGTTTTTACATGTTTGATCTCACAAAACCTAATACAATTTAGTGCAAAAGGAGGCCCTCAACAAACCTTGTTGATTTATTGAACTGAAGTGTATCCTTGTATTGCAGAAGTTACTAACTGACATCTTATAAAGAAAAATGTCATGTTCATTCATTATGGTCGGAGATTGAACTGTGTCCCTTCTGAGTTTGTATATTGAGGTTCTAGTCCCCAGCATATCAGCAGGGGACCCGATTTGGAAACAGTCCTTGCAAATGTAATAGCTGAGATGAGGTCAGTATCGGAGAATGTGGATCTCTAATCCAATCTGACTGATGACTTGCAATGAGGGGAACATCAGACATGGACCCACACACAGGCGGGATGCAGCATAAATGGCAAGGCAGAGATGAGGGGAGGTCAAAGACTGCCAGCAAACCAGGAGAGATGAGGTATGAAACACTGCACAGATTCATTCTCATGACCAGCACAAAGAAAAGACCCCGACACAGCTTAGATCCTGGAGACTTTGCTTCCAGAACTGTCAGAACCATGAGATATTTCTGTTGTTCCAGCCACCAAATTTGTGTTACTTTGTTATGGAAACCCTAGCAAACTAATGCAATAATATTGCATTTCAAGTAGCGCGAAATATAAGCAAAATGTGTGGTACTTGCATGTGTTGCCTAGAAAATTGGACATGTTGCCTTTTTTCCTCCAAGAATATGAAAGTGAACATGCTTCAGAAATAAAACTTTGCTTAGTTTATATTCAGTCCTTTTATTCAGACTTTATTTCAACATTCAGATCAAGAAAAGACTCTTGTCTTGAGGTGGGAGAAGAGTGCAGACCACCTCAAAGGCAACCTGCTCCTTTGTAGACAATTAGTAGCATAAAGGAATTCTGTAAAATTGGGCCCCAAACCTCCTTTTACTTAGATAGTACATCTAAGATACCTCTTCCATAGCATCATTTCTGCACTGTGGATATAAGGCCCACTTTTCACACACTCTGAATTTCCTTGGGAATCCTTTAAGCACTGCATTGGAGGCTAATGTGCTTTCACCAAGAAACTCCAGTGTGGTTACAGTTCTCCTGTGGCTTTGGAAGAGATGGCTGCTTTGCAAATATGAAGCTCACCTCAGGTGCCCATGTTGTACAAAGATTCTAGAGTTCCCCTCTGTGTCACAAAACTCACCATTATGACACATAAGAAGGAACTGGTCCTGAGAACAGAAAACCATTTTTCACCCCAAATGCTCACTGCAGAACCTTAGACCATCCAACAGCATGACGATGAATTCCCATGATTTCAATTGGTACTTGAGGTCTCTTTTTCTAACCTCAGAAACACATATGGAGTTTTCATAACTCAGATGTTCACAAAGTGAAACTCCTCTCATCAGGAATTTATGAGCTACTATTGGAGTTTTTAAAAACTGGCAGCGAGACCCTACTCCTCAGGGCTGTTTGGATTATGACAGGTAGACGCAGCTATAGGCATTGTCTCTCATGTTCTTGTGCCCAAAGGCACTCCGGCACCTGGGCCAATGCTTTTACTGAAAAATGGTATTTCAAATACAATAAAATGGAAAAGCAGCACTGCAAAAACTCAAAACCTGGAGCCAAAGCAGCAGGTTAGGGTTCTGGAAGAAGAGAGCAAAGCAGTGCCTATCAAAATCATTCTTTAGTGTTTACCCCGATACACACTGCATCTAAGCAAATGGGTTTGTGGAGAACAGAAGTAAAGCATTTCCACACCTCTACAGCTCAAGCTAGCTTGCATTTGTGTTCTTGTTTTTGTTTTGTTTTGTTTTTTTATCAGTCTGGGTTTTACTAGAGAAACAGATATTACATGAAATATACAAATGTATGAGAAATTACAACATTGGCTTATGACGGTCAGCCAAAGAATTGAGGAAGTGTGCAGCGGGTGTCTGCACACTGGACACTAAAGGAATCAGTTCAGGGTCTGGAGTTCACTGCAGCATTCCGTGTAAGTCTCTATCAGGAGGACGATGGGTCTGTGACGGAAGGCTGAGGGGTCTGTGATGGAAGGCTGAGGAGTCTATGCCAGAAGGCTGAAGGTTCCAAGGCAGAAGCTGAAGAGTCTGCACTAGAAGCCAAGAAATGACGTCCAAGCTGAAGGTGAAGACTGGAGCTCCTCCAAAGAATGAAACTGGAGTTCTTGGTTTTGTAATTTTACTCTCAGACTCAGTCTTTCTCAAGGACGTATCTTAATTTTTTTCCTGGGTACTTTCTGTCTGAGTCACAGAGGGTGACAGATTTGGGGTGTAGAAGATAGTGTGCCCAGCTAAAAGTTTGCAGAGGTAGGACCTTGCTGATCGTGCCTTGATTCTCCATGTTTGTTCTCCATGCCTTTATCCTATAAAATCGTACCTTGATGTCAGACTTTTCAGTAGGACATTTGCAAGGCAGAGGAGTATGGCGCTTGTGCTAAATAAGTCTGAGTTAGTCACTCATCCAGTGAATTACTGTTAATACAACTGGGTCTATCCTGAGTTTTCAGACTCTGCACCCAAGGTCTGAGCTTTCTGTCCCCAGGGTCTGACTCTTTGTCTGTGGATCACACACCTCCAGTAACAAACTTCCCACTGCCATCTCAGCACAAAACTCGTAGGGCACAGGGAACACCCTCTCCTGTCACTGTTGACAGACAGGAGGGAAGGGCTATGGAGATGTCTATGCTTCATTAGACTATTGAAAATACCTAGACAATGACAATAGATGACGTTTGCATTTCTTCTGATCTCAGGCACAAGCTTAGTTGGAACCCTGAAATGTCTAAAAGATGGGTTGACCTTGACTGCATATAGATAGCCATTAAAATGGGCAATACCTCTCCCCAGACTGTCAATTATCCAAGAGCCTCCTTCTGTGTGTACAGTCATTCATAAGGAGACAGGTCTTTAAATAAGTCTTTTCTAATAGCTCCTTGTGAATCAGACTATGGAGAATAAAGTCTGACATCAAGGTACAATTTTACAGGATAAAAGCATGGAGAACAGACGTGGAGAATCAAGGCATCATCAGCAAGACAATAAAACATAACTGGTGCTTGTTGGAAAAGGACTCCGCATCTGACCAGAGTAAAGTGAATATTCTCTTTTCTGTCAGAATTTCTCCTTAGTGGACGAATGTATTTGTGCTTTTTTAACACACGTGAAGGGGAAGTAAACATACAACACACATGCAAAGAGGAAGTAAAGTTTTATAAACCAGAGCAGGCTTGCTGGATGAGAAGTTGTTCTTTCCTGTTTTTTTTTTTTTAATTTAAATTTAGATATTTAAGGTAAATTGAATATTGTTTAAACTATTCTTTATAAATTTAGGAATTTAGATACCTATGTTTATGTAATAATATCTTGCTTCAGTATTTAGTTTTTCTGTACATTCTCAATTCTGTCTTAAATCTGTAGACCAGGCACATATGAAATAGGCTGCACCACACCTGGAAGGACAGTGCCTTGCCCTGTAGCCCCTTCTCCTAGCACAGCCTGGTACAATCAGGAGACAACTCTCAGCTTCCAGTTTCTCCCTGAGGAGGGAAAAGGAAGCCTAAAGCCTGTTGGTTTTTGTTTTGTCTGCATCGAAGTACTGACAGGAAGCAATGACATGCTGGGTACCACTGGGAGTTTGGGTGGGCACACATACATGCACCACCATTCTGCACCCTGGATTGGGAGGAGTGAGTGGGGAAATTTCAGCTTCCAGCCCTTTGCTGGGGAGGGAAAGAACAGTATCCAAGTATCCAGTGTTTTCCTTTTAGGGGAGTTGTCCACAGGGTTAGTACCTGTCTAGAGCACCAAGGAGGAGACACAGCATACTCTAGATGCCCAGGGCTGCTGATAAGAAGAGAACTGAGCAACTTGGCCCGCTTTTGAAGACCCAGGGTACAGCAAGGACTCTAGTTTGGCAGCCTCTCTCTCTCTCTCTCAGAGTGAGAGGGGAGAAGAGAAAACTGGAGTCTGTATCCAGTGCTCTGGCTTTTCAGGAGAATGTCTGAAGTTCTGATTTCTGTCATGTCCAACTTTTGTAGATTTGGCATATGCTAGACACTCAAAAGAGGGTGATGATAAAAGATTTAGGCAACTTCAGGCATCTCCAGAGAACCTGCAATACCACAGACACTCATGGAGCCAAAGAGGAGGAGTTATGGAAGAAAAAAATTGGCAAATCACTATGACTGTAGTTTGCATGCACAAATCCTGAGAAACTACATCCACACGGAAGGTTAGAGAGGTCCTCCGACCCTCTAGCCTTGCTGCCTAGTAAGTCTTTCCCAGTATAAAGCCAGTCCAAAAGGACAAGAGAGGTTTTTTGCATATTTGTGACTCCTACTATAATTCTAAAGCACAGAATAAACAGGAAAACATAGCCCTACCAAAGGAATATGATAAATCTCCAAAAAACCAGCCCTAATGATACAGAGGTAGGAAAAATCTGACAAAGCATTCAGATTGATAATCTTGAAGATGATTAGCAAGCAGGAAAAGCATTATGAATTTTGGGCTTAAAAACTATAATACCTGAATTTAAAAGGTTCACTGGAATCCAGCATCAGATCTGATAAAGTAGAAGGAAAAAAATAATTTAACTCAAAGCCGGATTATTTGAAATTACACAATGACAGGGGTAGAAAGAAAAATATAAAAAATATAAAGAAAGCAGAAATGACTTATGGGTCACTATCAGCTGGATCAATCCCTGCATTATCAAGTCACAGAGGATAAAGAAAAGAAGGAAGGGACACAGAGAGACAAAGAAACATCTTATTGGATGAAGTAATAGCTGACAACTTTGCAGTTCTCGAAAAGATACGGGTACCAAAATCGAGATGCAACTCAATAAAATGCAGATGCCCATGTGGAGTCACATTAGAATCAAATCATTGAAAATGAAAGACATCTTGGGTGAGAAGAGTGATTTGTCACATAAATGGAACCTCCCACAAAACTGTCTGTAGATTCTTTTCCCAAAACCTTTGAAGATTGGAAAGGAGTAGGCTGATACATTCAGAGGACTGAAAAGCACAGGACCCCTGCCAACAAGTAACACTACATCTGGCAAAACTGTCATTCAGAAAGGAAGATGGCATAATGAATTTCTAGATAAACAAAAGCTGAGGGAAGTCATCACGGTACCTGCTTTTGGAAATGGTGAAATGAACCCTTCAAGGCAATGACAGACAAGCATGTGAAAGTACAAGGTGTCTGGTACAGATAGATGTAAGGACAGATGCACAAGGTTCTGTGAGCCAGAGGCAGGGTTCGAACTCGCCCTGATGACTGTTTGTGCTCAGGTCTATGAGTCTTAAAATGAAGTGGCTTCAGCTCATAACATCCTTGTTCTGCACCCAGTTCTACAGGGCAAACAGTCTCTTCACTACTGGAAGCCATGTCATGGTGTCCTTGTTCAGACAAGATCCTTCCTGCCAAAATGTGGAGAGCAGAGGGTGTGTGTCATGGAAGTGGGCTTCAGTAGCTTATTATAGATGCTCTTGGGTATAAAGTGGCTCTGGGCCAGTAAATCCACATGATTTGGCAATATTGTAAGTCAAAATACACTTAATATTTATCAGTTGTACAACCCCATGACGCCATGGCTGATTGGGAGCTCCCTGAAGTACAGCTTCTTTATCATATTTATGTTGATGTTTTGCACCATGGCAAGCTGGACTAGTGTAAGCCAGGGATGGCCTCTCTGTACCACAATTCTGGGACTGAGGTCTAGTCTGGGAAGATCCATGGAATGTAGGCTCCAAAGGGTGATTAAACTAACTTTGGGTTAATGCAAGTTTTGAGGCAGTAGACTCGATTCACTCAGACTTTGGAGTCCTTGGGTCACACTGAGCATAGGAAGGCAGGGCTGTGAAAACATGTGACAGCCCCTGAAAAGGCTTGGGGGAGGGCTCAATGAGTTCTGTGTCCATCATGCTAACATTATCCACATTGTATTTAATGTTAATCATAAATTCTGTTCATATCAGTTGTCCTCTGTATGTGCATGTTATATCATTTGGGGCATTCTGATTGGTATTTCTTTTTTCTTTTTTTTAGTTTTTTTCCAGTACCAGGAATTGAACTCATGACCTTGCACTTGCCAGGCAGGTGCTGTGCCGCTGAGCTAAATCCCCAGTATTTCATTCATCGACCTAAAAGACAAGGCAACTGATGTTAAAAGACTATAAGTCATTTTTATCCTTCCAACAACAAGAATGTGTTTATTGAGCACTTGAACTCTATTTATTAAATATGTGGTTCATTAATGTCTAAGTTAATAGCACAATGTGTGTTATTTATATGAAATATGGAACTTTCAGTATGAGTGTTGGATGCTTTACTTGTACATTGGGTTTTTCACAAAATTATGAGCATTCCTTTTTTTTTTTTGGTCTTTTTTTGGACAGGGTCTCACTATGCAGTTCAGGCTGGTCTTGAACTCACTTTGTAGCCCAGGCTGGCCTCAACCCACAACGATCCTCCTACTCAGCCTCTCAAGTGCTGGGATTACAGGTGTGCGCCACCACTCCAGGCTGTGTGAGCATTTCACGTGTCTTCCACTGCTCAAATATTCTATATCTTGAATGTAAGGATTTGGCCTTCTTTGCACAGTTTTTAAACTATGAGAACAATTTGGTTCCTACTCTCATGATCCACTGGAAGTCAGCTGCCGTGGAATGAAGAGCAGTAGACTGTCCTAAAGGAACCAAAACATACCGGGAATCAGAAAGGCTGTGGTCAAGTTTCTTCCCTGTGAAGCTTTTGACAAGTCTGATATTCAGCCACAGAAAAGGATAATTACTCTTATTTTGCAGGGTTCTTGTGACTATAAAGTGAGATAACATATATGGCCACAATTTGGAAAATGTAATGTGCTTATGCAAATGTTTGATGCTCTTGTGTGCTTCTTTTGGATGTCTGTTCATCAAACACAGCAACAAGAAAGTATAAAAAAGAAACAGAAAGGAAATGAGATTTCCAGTTTGTTAGGGCAGTACATTTTGCCAGCTTTAATGTGTACCAAAATTAGCACTTTGGAGTTCTAATTATACAGATTAACTCTCTATGATGATCAAGTGAACCAGGAATTCTTTATCTTAAATTTATTAGAATAAAGACATCTTAAGAAGCATACAACCAACCACATCAGTAAAATGAAAAGAATTCAGCAAATTGCTTGGTTTCTGGAGAGAGAGACATTCTCTCTTCTTTGGACTTGGCTTTATTCAACATTTCTAAGAAAAATATCCTGGCCAAGCTGGAAAACTGAGAATAGACTTTTTAACACTACAGAAGTACTTATCATATCCTAGAAAAACATAAGCTTTGCATCATGAATGTTTTAAGCAGTATCTTATTCATCCTTCCCACTCTTAAGCTATCTTTTCTTTCTTTTACAAATTAACAACAGTACATTAAATCCAAAGTCAATTTGTTGTTGAATTTAATATAATTTTTCAGTGACAGGCAAAGTTGAATACATTCAATAATGCCAAAAACATGAGAGAAATTTTCTGGTGCTTTGTTTTGAGCTTTAGAGTAATCTGTTCAATTGTGAAATATAATTAATGCTTAGTAACTTTAATAGTTATTTGAACTGTGGAGGGCACAAGTAGTGTGTGGAAATAGACATTTGCATACAAACCTCAGAGGTAAAGAGTGTCTCTGGGTCTTCCGTAAGGGAGGCTTTCCATCTGCAGCCATTTCAATCATGTAGGCAACCCCAGGACTGCGAAATGGTATTGCATAGCTGGAAGTAAGATAGAAGAGGCCATTATTATATGTGTTATTGTCAAGAATAGAGTAACTTCACACATGAATAGCAACTACTTCTTCCATGAGAGAGGTACTTTATGGATCACAATAATCCTGAAATATGGCCTCAACCAAGTGTGACCATTTTCACAGAGATAAAAGATAACATTTCTTTTCTAACACTGCATCTCATTTTCCTTCTCTCCCCCTGACTTTCAATAGGACTTCAAATGCTTCCAGAAATCCTCCTCTCCCAAAACAAAAAGAGCTTTCTATGTATAAGTAGGTATTGATAAATTTTAAGTGCTAACTGTGGTTGACATATGGTCTTAACTCACGGAGGAAACTCTTCGACAAGTAGCATCAATGTTAAATGATGCTAAACTCCCTAGGTAGAAATTTTCCCTCCCTGGCCTACAGGGGAAATAGAAATGGAATAAGAAATGAAAGACTGCACACCCCTGAGCGGTGAGATTACACTGTGATACTGTTATCAGGACTCAGAGACCATGCTGCTAATGTACCAGCTGGTACTCTGTTTCAGAGATAAAGAAAAGTGTAAGGCTAAGGGAATTTGTACAATAAATAGCAAGAATGATCAATACACAATTGAAAATTTATCAGGAGTTTCTAGAGTGATGTATTCAGATGAATAGCCCCATGGACTAAAGAGCTTGCTATATTCTTTGAACATTTCATTTAGTATTTTAAAAGACAATCAAAATAATATTACCTTGACATCATGTGCAACAATAGCAATTTGCAATGCTATAAAGTTGATTCTATAGAGATAATATTAGAATTATATGCACTGATATTAAAAGTAGCTATTTTTGCATACTGAGCCTGTGGATGATTTTATTTTCATGTTAGTTTATTTCTGTTTTCTAAATTCCAGACAATAGACAGAGTGTTTTTTTGTAAGGTTGGGGATCCAACCCAATAGAAGATTTTCCACTAAACTATATCCCCAGGCTTTACATTGAAGTTTTATTTTTAATTTTCACCAACATTTCCAGTTTGCCTGGACTCAGGAATTTCTCAGAATGTGGAACTTTCAGTGTAAAAATCAGGGAGGTTCGTAGCAAACGTGTTGTCAATCATTCCACTTTTAAAGCACAAAATCAATTTTACTAAAAAATCATTTATAAATACTTTATTCATAAGAAATAATTCTGTGGACTTAGTTGAATGGGAAAAAACCTAAGCTGTTCCTTTCCCTCCTCCGTCTAAAAGGCTGAGCTATGGGGCTGGCTCCTTGTCTCCTCTTACCTGGAAATACAAATCTGACATGTTTGTTTCAGTAAAACATTCCACTACTTTTCTTGCCCCCCACTCTGTTTTACCAAGATCATTTCTGCTTTGCATCAGATTATGGAACGTTCCCCGATTCCCAGAGTTTCTCATTTGTACGAACTGTGTATAAAATGATCAGTGAAGCCACTGTCAACATTGGTGATGTGGCCGGGTTGACATGTATGGATGCTTTACCCTGGAGATAGAAGGAGTAGCTTTTAGAGGACACACATGTCCTCAATAGCAAGATTTTCCTTTCATTTAGAACTTGCCAAATGTAACCATGAGCTGCTATTGTAAGAATGGAAGCCAATCTATTTGCTTTCTGTTGTTATTTTGGTCATTCTCCCTTGACCGTTCAACAAATATTTGATTCCCTTGCTTGATTAGTTTACAAATCAATCTGTAAATTCATACTGTAAATCTACTAGAATTTTTTCTATAAGGATATTTTTACTCATTTTTATAATGTCATATTTGCTTATAAACCAATTTGTTTTGTAAGATACACTAATTCTCTATAAAAAATTAGACATTGTATGACATAAATCACTTGAGGAAAAATCTAAGTGCATATCCGTTATGCCTTTCCAGTATTGCTGAAGTTGGTTGAGTCTAATGATTTAAAGACTCAATGATTGTATTTTGAGATAATCCACTGACTAGCTGAGTGATCCTAGGCAAACCACTTAACCTTTCTCCCCTGAAGTATGATTACCCACAAAAGAGAGATAATCATTCTTGGCTTGTAAATGGTTAGTGAGAATCCCATTATTTAATGTACATAAATCATTCAGTACTAATATTAAAATCCAAGTTAAAGCAATTATTTGCTGACTAGATAGGGATCTCTAAAGAGATATTTGTGAAAATAAATTACACAGTCAAGTTGAAGTGTTCATCTACTTCTGCTAATATTACTCATAATGGAATTCAAAATCAAACACTCTAGTTGTATTATTATTTTAAGAACCAAAATTTGATGAAAGATTTTTCTCAATGTTCTTACATTTTTGTGTTTTAGAGCTATAATATTTAATATGTTAAACAATGTAGCCTGAAACATTTTGACCAGGAAAGAAAAAATTATTTGTACATTTTCAGAAGACTCCATTGAAACCAGGAGTTCAGGGTGTCCAGGTCCCCGGAAAGAGTTGTAAGAATGCCAGAAATAAATACTGGGTTGGTTAATTAATTAAATAAAGTACTTTATATAATTTAATGCTACCCAACTCTTAAATAAGAGTTATAGAATAACCATTTATAACTTGGAAATATTTGAGTGAAACAGAAAAATGGTAACTTGGATCATATGGCATCATTAAAAAAATAAAGAGATAATACCAGAAGTCTTTTCACTGATATCATCTATCAGTGGCTACACTGGTCTTTGGTAGTAAAGGTAATTTTTAATTTGTTTCTTTTGTTTATCTGTATTTTCTAAATTTTAGATGGTGAATATATAATACTTTTCAATTTAAGCTGTTAAGATAAATTCAGTTTTTTAAGAGAAAATAATCAGGGATAAATAATCTGCTGACACCCGTTGGTTGTTTCGTGGTTCCTATCCCTTCCTCCTCGGCATAGCTGTTGATCACCTTGCGAGGTGTGTGTTTGACTTCTCACATCTCTGGGTGGTAACCCCATAGCCATTTCCACTTCTGTTCACCCCTAATAATGGTTCAACAGTGTCTACAATTTTAGAGTAGACTGATTTATTTTTCTTTGAGAACTTTCGGTATCTGATTACTTTCTGCCCATCTATTTTGTTTTGTTTTTGGTTTTTTTCTGGTACCGGGAATCGAACACACAACCTTGCGCTTGCCAGGCAGGCACTGTGCCGCTGAGCTAAATCCCCAGCCCCTCTGCCCATCTATTTTGGATGCGATGTCACGCTCAGTTCAGTGTAAAGACTTCTTTTGTTCTTTTCCCTTTTGCGTCTTCCCTTTTAGATCCACTATTGATCTGCAATAGTGAGTGTAGGTGTGGGCCTGTATGCTCTCCTCAAATCGAGAAGTGTACTTTTGACCTAAAAAATGATACATTTTTTCAATTTGAAAAAATTCTCGTGTGAATCACAAAACATTTCTCCTTTGTAATCCCTGAAATGTCTTTCTAGAACTTATATTAGACATTTTTAAGAAGACTACAATGGGCCATCTAAATTTCTTGATTTTGTTTTCATTATTTATAAGCAATTGTCTTAATTTCTACATCCTATAGTCTTCCTAGGCACTATGTGTTTCTTTAACTGTCTCCAGATTAGAGTTTATCCTGTTAAGGAAACCTTAAATTTCTCTCTCTCTCTCTCTCCCTTCTTCTTTATTTTTATTTTTTTATTTTAGAGAGAGTAGTAAATGAGAAACAAACATACAAAGAAATAGAACAGTAACAGCATACCAGTATCACAAACATAAACAAATCAAAGCAAGAACTTAAGCACTCAAAGGTAAAGGGCAACTAGGATGTGGGAAAAGAGAAGGGAAAGAAGGGGAAAGTTTGTATGTATGTATATGCAGGATAGTCAACATGGCTGTTCTACTGTCTTGTATTTCTTTGCTGAAAGAAACTGTCAATGAGTCCTTGGTTGATAAGCATTGTATGTCTATATCTGTTTTCATGAGGAACCACTTTGAAGGTATCAATATGTAATACAACAAGCATTGTTAATTCCCCTAGACTTTGTACTGTTCCTTTGCTATTTTGTAAAATGTTGTCTGTCTGTTAATATTTTCCTCCTTTTATTTTTAAAAATAAAAAAAAAGATACAGAGTCTCATGACAAAATAATACGAATCAACAGTGGTTGTTATATTGCCTACCGCTATCCTCAACTACATGCCCTCCCTTCCTCTTTCTTTCCCTTCCTTTTTTCCTTCCTTCCTCGCTCCCTCCCTTCCTTCTGTCCGTCCTTTCTTCCTTCCTTCTTTCCTTTCTTTCTTCCTTCCTTCCTTTCTCTTTCCCTTTCTCCCTCTATCTCCTTCTCTCCCTCTTTCTCTCTCCCTCTCCTTCTCTCTCTTTCTTTCTTTCTCTTTTTCTTTCTTCTTTGTTACTCCTCGGAATTGAACCAGGATCTTCACAGTGAATTACATTCCCAGTCATTTTTTAAAAGAGTTTTGAAACAGGATCTTGTTAAGTCTCTAAGTTGCCCTGGCTGGGCTCAAACTTGAAATCCTCCAGCCTAAGCCACGCACAGTGCTATTTTTTTTTTTTTTTTTTTTTTTGTAGCGGAAATTGAACTCAGAACCTTGTGCTTGGCAGGTGGGCGCTTGTGGCGCTGAGCTATATCACCAGTCCAGTGCTGATGTTATTTACACAGGCGTGTGACACCAAGTCCAGTTTAAGCCTCTGAGGTCTGTACATTTTTTTCATTCCCAAGACTTTGAGTATTTTCTGTAAATTTTTGTGTGATTTTCTGCCTGTTTTCCTTTTATAATATCTCTTCTCAGTGGAAAAATAACAATTTATGCCTTTCAACATCCTAAAAATACCTAGAATTTTTATTAGACACATGAAACTGTTTCATTTAGGATGATTTGCTTGGTTTCTTTCTCAGCATTACCATGTCTTCTGGTGTTGTGCTCTGTGGGCTCATTTTCTTATTTTCTGCTGTCCTTAATCCCACCTGCATAATAAGAAAGCTGCATGG
The DNA here is from genome assembly GCF_000276665.1 of Chinchilla lanigera. NCBI lineage: Eukaryota > Metazoa > Chordata > Mammalia > Rodentia > Chinchillidae > Chinchilla > Chinchilla lanigera. Next base: position 65,581 of record NW_004955488.1, read on the forward strand.
TCCTCTGACACCTGAACCACACTCTTGGGACGATGGCTCTCGGTAGTTCTGTCCTGCAGAGATGTGGACGGTCTCCCCCGAGTCTATTCATGATGCCGATGGAGGATTCTCGGTGAAGCTCAGGTCCTGATACCTTAGTTTTCTGTCATCTTTCTGGGCTGTTGGCCAAGTTGGAGTCTTAGACAGTACTCTTTCTCTGTCTGTCTGTCTGTTTATCTATCTATCTAACATCTTTCATCTATCTATCATCTATCTATCTTTCATCTATCTATCATCTATCTATCTATCTATCTATCTATCTATCATCTATTTATCCATCCCACTTATAGTTTCACTTATATTAAATCTTTCATAGTTATTCTTCAACAAGTTCTTTCTATTTCCTTTATGCTGTAGATGTGGAGTTTCTTTATGTCTGGACTTACATCTTGGCCACTCAGCAGTTTTGGTTTTGAATTTCTGTTTCTTGTCTAGGGAGATATTTGCCCTGTTTTGAGCTTGCCCCTGTGTTCTTGGCTATTTTTTATTTTCTCTGTTGTAGCTCTTTGTTTGACACTGGGGAGGAGTGACTCAGTGTGAAATTGCAGAATCATCCTGAACACATAGCCTACCTTTTTTTTTAATAATAAGAAGACACAACAATAAAATATCAGACTTAGTCCTTGCCTTTGAAAGGCCATGTAGACAGAAAGTTACCTGTAATCTGTCTGTGAGACAAAGAGGGAAGAGGAGTTAAACAAGTTACTGAGAGATGCCTTTGTGATTTAGCACAGTTAAATTTGGAAGGATTAGTTTCTTTGGCTTTTCCCATCCCAGGTTTGTTCCATGCTGCCAGCATTTGAATACAGCTGTCTCATATTTTTCCAGGGGTATATTTAAAAAGCCTGTAAGTAAAGTGGTTTGTTTTGCCTTCTAGAGAGAAACAGAAAGCATGGGTTCTTTTCTTTCTAAGGCAGTATGTCTGATTTATCAGAGTTGTGAGGTATGAGTCATTGGCATTAAACCACAGCAAACTAAACATTTGAACGGACCCTTACAGTGTGGTGCCGAAAGCACAGAGAAAGGGGACCATGTGGAACTGTAACCTGAAGCCCAGATGTAACAGTGACCTCTCAAGAGCGCCAGTCACTCACAGGGAGTGCTGGACTGCCACAGAGCTGGTGACAGGAGGGGAGCTCGCACAGATGTGAACCATGCGTGTTCTTCCCGGTGTGGCTGTGACGCAGCCAGGAGGTTATCCTCTTTATTTTAGACTTTGGCTATGTTTTGAATTTCTTTGCTATAAATTTCTTTCTCCCTTTCCTTCCCTTTCCACCCTCCTCCTTTACTGTTAGATTCTTAAAGTAAATGCAAAAACACATTCTCTGCAGGGCTAACTTGCAATGTAGGTAGCAGCTAAGTGAATTTCCGGACTAATAACAACTATGGAATTTCTAACCAATAATAATTTGCCTTAATGTTTACCGAATTTTGAATTTTTCTATTTCTTGTCAACAGAGATGGTTTTATGTTTTGAACTTGTCTTTACGTTTGTGTCTATTTTTCTTTTCTCTATTTGTTTTGTCCATTTTTTAATTTTCATCAATCGCTCTGAAGAAAGTATATGTATTCAGTGTATGTGTATAGGTATTAAGACAGTATGTGCATTAAATGCCATCTGAGAACTTTTGTTTAAAAGAATCTTCTTAGGGTTGACACAGATAGGATTGTGAGAGGGTATGTTCAACTTCTGGCCGCTCTGTCTCCACATTCAGCAAAGTGATTTAGCCCACAGTGCCAGACCTGCATCGAATACAGTAGCTGGGATGGAGATTCAGCCGAGACTGCGCATCAGTAGATGGCAGTAAAGGTACACACAGGGACGGAGGTGCGGCACAGCATCTGGTCCCCGCAAAGATTAACTTAGGGTCTAATTAACAGTGTGATTGTTTTAGCTCCCTGCTTGTAACAAAAAATCATGGGGAAGTATATTTCAAAGAATATGTATCAAGCAATAGGGATGGAACTGTCCAGAGATGCACAGCTGTCCTTATCAATTCGCAATTGGCACTGCCTCATGAGCTAATTTATGAAACTGTTGTTTAAGGAGATGATGATTTTCATCCATTTCCCTAACAATGCAGTCATATTTCTTCAGGATGTCACTGTACTTCAGCACAGCCCAAAGGCTATGAGTGTAAAAACTTAATCAGGCACAAAAGCCACAGGGTCAGACACTTCGTCAAACAAAGGCAACATAAACACACCAGAAGCATCCTGAGACACCTCCTTCTGTTTAGAGCATCAAGGAGTTGACCAGCCTGGCCACACAAAGTGTGTGCCCAGACCACCTATGACCTCTCACAAGTGACTGTCCTGAGCACTTCCTGTCTCTGGATGACAGTCCTGAGGTGGTTGTTGGTATTAGGTATAGATATTTTAACAGTCATGAGATGGTCATTGGTACCAGGTATTGGATTTTTAGCTAGCTTTCCTTATGAATAGAAAAGATCCAAGTATACTTAATGATAAATTACAGAGAAAGCCAAACCACTTTTCCTGCAAAGCATTGATGTTCAACAAAGGCTTCATAATGATTGCTGAGGACAGCTGGAGCAGGAGCCTCACTTACACCTTGATGAGCCACAGAAATCAAGAGAACATGCACTCAGCCTTCGCGAGGATTGGAGATTTTCCAAGAACTGTGATACTACTTCTTAGTACACTATCGAATTCACGTGTGAGGAGACCTGCATCTGACTCCACATCTTGCATGGTCTCCCGAATGTGCCTTCTAAACACATATACAGCCATGATTCCTTGTTTTCTGTACCTAGGACAAATCTTCGTACAATTCCCAGTACAACTGAAAAGTTTAAATATGTCTAGAAACGTTGCTTACTTACATATTCATTTATTTACTTATTATTGGTGGATTATATTTTGGATCTAGGAATCAAACTCAATACCTTGCATTTGTCAGGAAGGCGCTTGCACCACTGAGCTACATCCCCGGCCCCTAGTTACTTATTATTTCTTTAACCAGACATCCAGCTTTGACCAAGCTGGACATGATGAAGGGGCCTTCAGAGCTGGCTACCGTAAGGTAGCGCTGGTTCAGAAGAGCAGTATTGCCATCTCTTCCAACCCCACACTGAGGGAATCGATAGTAGAAGACTGGGCTTGACCATGGTGGGAGTATCCATGCCAAGAAAATTGGATAATGGTACAAATCAGCACCCCTGATTTGTACCCTCCACCATCACTGTTTTCCCTTGAGAGCTGATTCTTGGCAACTTGTTGAGTTTTTAATAGAGTTTAACCAAGTTTCTGAAACATTTCTTGGTAGCATTTGAGAGCTCACTTAGAAAAAAGGTACTGTAAAAGTTGCCAAATTCAAATTTACTGTTGTCATTTCATTTGAGATGTCAACAGAAAATCTCATTTCGTTATACTCTATCAGTGCAGGTTCCATGTAGAACCGACCCACTCTCGTGGTGGATGTGGGTTTCAAGAGTTATACTTTTAAATCCTACAAGTATTCAGTTTAAAAATATCAATAACATTGGATTTTACCTTTCACTTTCAACACTTATTTGCTCAGTCTGTTGCTTAAGAGCTTTGAGGTGTATTTATATCCAATCCCACTGAATCACCAGTCGAAGCTCAGTAGTATCAATCCCCGGTCCTTTCTTCATCAGTATGTAAACTCACACCAGTAAATGTTTTGGTAGGGTAAAAGTCTTCAAGCCAAAAAACCATATGGAAAAATTAGGTAATAATCCAATTACCAAATTTGAACATAATACAATTTCTGATGGTGTTGGTGTGTGAAAATTCACTTCCCTGAGGTTACAAGTGAAAGTTGACGAATTTTGCTCAGGAAAAGTCATATGTGTTCCTATATTTTTTTGGGTATGTTACACTGCGGGATACTTTGCGTACGATTGCCTAATAATAATGGCAAGTGTATAGTGTCCTTGTTTTCTGAATACTACAGTTTCTGCATGGTTAGTTATTTGTAACATGTAATTTTCCTGGCAATGCATTTTAACTGGGATGTATTTAAAAAGCAGAAAACATTTCATTGCTAAAATATTGATATTGTTTCATGTTTCACCCAGTGAAGTCTCTGACAATCCTAGCTTTTTAAAAAAAAAAATATGAAGAGAAAGTAGATTCATAGAGATGCAAGGATTTAAATTTCAGAAGCACTTCCTGAGCAACGCTATAGATATTCTCATCACTCAGCATCAGAAGGCCAAATGGGATTCAGTGAGCCATGCCTCAGATCAGTACCTCTTTGGATTCACGTTTCTCTGCCAACAAGTGGACCATGTACCCGTCCCTTCCCCCAGCTTATTTCATTTTCTTTGATCAAGAATATCAACTTCTCATTCTGATATGCAGATTTTTCTCTATGGTTTCTGCAGTGTTATGTGTACCTTTGCCCCCCTCTATCTAGCTTTCCTATATTCTTTTGCCAAATATCACCTTCTTGTCTTTAAAACTTCCTATAGAAAAAGAGAAAAAAGTCATGTTATGCTCTTGGCTCGAGAACACTTTCAATTTGATGACAACTTAGAAAAATTTTAGAAATTAGGTGAACGTAAAAATGGAATTGATGGAGACCTGCAATCTAGGTGTATTAATGCAAAGAAGACCTTTAAGTGCGAGTCCATTTCTTACTGATGTTTCAATGAGAGCATTTCCAATTTAAAGATTGAAGGGAATTTAACTGAGTCAGTGATCACAATGATGACAAAAATGCTTTGGTTTGCATTCTTACAATTGAGGAAATACAGCGCCAGAGTTGTTTTTAGGAAGAAAAACAATTACACTAAGCATTTTGGAATTTTTCCAGACTATAATACACAAAATACTCCAAGTGGAACAAAAACCGCATCATCTCAAGCAGAGAGAAAAATCACTGACAGTTAGAGGAGTTTTGCGTGGTTTGAACTACTTGATGTAAATAGAAAACTAAATTATTGCAAAGCTCATGGGCTCAAAAATCAAAATAGAATTTAATAAGCTCTAAGATCTATAATCTGTGTTAATTTAGCTACATCATCTCAATAAAATAATTTAAAATAGCTTTTAATATAAAGTAGAATAAGAACAGAAAAATGGCTTTTTAAGGAAAATGAAGAATAAGAGAAATTAATTTTGGACAAATGATCTTAAATACAAAAGACAATGGCCCTTTTCCCTCTCAGGACACATGATCGAATGGTTGCTGAGCAGGTGACAGTGAGCAGGTGGTGGACATGGAGCACAGGAAGCCCGGTTCTCCAGGGTCTCACAGAGGATCAGAGGGAAAGTGCTGGTGCTCTCCCGAGGGACACTTCTCAAGGAAGCCAGAGGGCGTGTGGCAGCCACCAGCGCCCTGGTGTAGCTTCATATCCGTAAGACTGCAGGGCTTCAAGGCTGCACTCAGACCGTCAGACAGACAGGCAGACAGACAGACAGGAACAGCAGAGTATTCTCATTCACAGAGCACGGCTAGTCCTTCCTGCCCTAGCTAGGCTCACGAGGCAAAATAACAGTAGGAATTCTGAGAGTGCTTCGCTTTGCTGCTTGTAGGAAACAAAGGGGAAATATCTTTTCTCCAGTCTTTAACTCTGTCCCTCCTCCCGCTCCTTCCCCTTCTCCATTCTTGTCCCCCACACTTTTTTTTTTTTTCCTCTGAAACCTGGTTTTCCCACCTGATGCCTTTCTGCTGCACCTATAACCTCCTATGACAAGCGACACTTAAGCCATTAGTGATGGCTTCCTGTAGTGGAATAGATAAAATTATTTATTTAACAAACATTTACGTCACATTTGTTATGGAACAGGCTTTACCCTAAATACTTGCAATTGTTAAATAGCATCTGTCCTATGAGGCAAACAGCAATAGCTTTCTCATTTAAAGATGAGATAATTGAGGCATCAAGAGCTTAAGTAACATGCTCAAGGTCATGCCATGCATGAGTGACAAGAGCCAGGTTTCAAATCTGTGAGTTATAGCTCTGGAGAATCTCTTTGTGATCGCTGGTGAGAGTGTTGTAAGTTTCCCACCAACTACCTGCAACTGTCGCAAATAACATCCTTTGCCTTAACTGAGAGAGGAAAGCTTTTGTTTTCCTGTACTTCTGAAGATATCTGTGTCTCTACCTGACATCTTGTTCTTTTAAGAGGAAGCCTTCTCCGTTCTGTCTTTCATAGTCCTGATCTTTCCATTATTGCTTGCCTTAGGTCATCAGTGTCTTTTTCCTTAACTCTGCCTCCTGTCTGCCCCTTCCCAGACTGAAGGACCTTCGTCTCTAAGACTGGACTCTCGGATGAGTGCTCAGGACAGCAAGGGAGCTGAAAGCAAAATCTACCAGGAGCTCACACATACCCCTTTAGGAACCTGTTAGTAGCGAAAGTCAGGGCAGAGGGAGAGGCACCCCAGTCCATGTGGGAGAGTGGGTGCTGCCTTGGTAGCTTCCAAGAGAGTACCTGGAAGGGAGTCACGGTCCCTAGCAGAGCTGTGGGAGAGAATTTACTTGGGAACATCTGTTATCTATCATTGTGGGACTCTGTGTCCTGGTTGTGGGGGATTTGAAGGTGCTAAAGGTGCTCAGAGTGGTGATTGTTATCATACGGGACCTCATGTGATGTCACAATCTGGTGAGGTTTGATATAAATCAGGTCATGTTATGTTGTTTCATAGTTGCAGTTTTTAAATTTTATTTTCATTAGGACAGTGCATGCTTCTACTACACAATGATCGCACGGGTTACCAGGAGTAGGTACATGTACATAATGCATTTTAACTCTGTCCTGATTGCTTTTCTCTCATTGCTGAGTCAAAATCCCCGACACCCAAAATTAAGGAAGGAAAAGTTTATTTAATTCACACACACCATCCTGGTGCCCTCCTCTGGCACAGCATGAGGATGTTTACAAAGGATGGACCCTGGCTCCCTGCTGAGTAGCTTAGTTAAACTTCTAAACTTCTCAAGTTGACACAACGCATCAACCATTTCAAATTCTTTTTGTGTCCTCTCTTACCCTCTGCCCTCATCTCTTATAATTCTTTTCCTTTTTGGTTCTTTTTTTTCCCTCTGAGTGAGGCTGTCTGTATCTGATTGTTCTTGGTGACCTCAGCTGTGAACAGGGTGTCTGAAGCATAGGGCACATGAAACACACACTGGCTGAACTGAGGTCAGTTAAATTGGGTTATCTTCCCTAAGCGGACCCTAGAACCAGTTTCTTAAAGAAACCGTTTTATTCACCTGCTGTCGGCCCTGTTCTCCCCAAATGAAGAGCCACTCATTAGCAAGTCAGCTATCAACAAGCGAAGCGAGAATGCAACATGCTGCAGTGATGAACCCAGCTCTGACTTAATTGTGTCTGTAACCTGCATCGTTACTGAAATACATGTGTTCTTCTTGATATACAATTCACAACCCTCTCTAAACCTTTGTATTCTCTTCCACACACCCTGTGTTCAATTATTTTGCATGGGAAATAACGTGTTGGAAAATCAGGGATCCACTTTGCAGCGATCCTACCTCACTTGTATGGAAACTTCAGTGTCAAGTTCATTGCCACCGAGCTCTGGGAAAAGATGTAATAAAAGGGAGAGAGGGAAACGGAGAGAGAGAGAGATTTCATTTGAAAACATAATCAACAAAGTTTCCTTTGGAAAACAACTTAAGACATGGATAGCACTTCGATATATTATAAAATCAGGCTGGGAATGTAATAGCGCCGGGAAAATGATCTGTCTTTGTATGTTCAGTTTTTTGGTTATGGGCTTCTTTTTGCTCTCTAATTAAACCCACACCCATAAATGTCTATGTTATTTTTTATTTGCCTATTATTTTATGTGAGCAGAATAAAATAATAATTTTTCAGTACTGTAGGTTTTGGAAACATGGTATATCTTTTGTATGATGTCTCTACTGCCACTTGGTTTTGGTGACATTTCTGTTTGTATGTTGAAAGTAAGAAAATAGTCCCGCCAAGCTATTCCAATTCTTGGAATCTGGAAATGGTGCCTTATTTCAACAGAGAATCTTTGCACATATAACTACATTAAAGATTTCAAGAAGAGATCATCTTGGATTATCTAGGTGTGTAAATCTTGTCACAAGTGTTCTTATAGGAGACAGGGAAAGGAAAAGGGAGGTCTGAGATGTACCCCAGGGAGGAGGGGAGGTGAAGATGGAAGCAGACTGTAAGGTGCAGCCACAAACCACAGAAGACAGAAAGTATCATAGTGGTCAGAAACCAGAAGAGGCAGGGATGTACTTTTCCCCAGAACTGCAGGTGACAGTACATGGCGCCTACAGGATATATGACTGCAGACAGCAAGTGAAAGAACAAAGTTCTATTGTTTCTTTTTTTTTAAAAGTTCTATTGTTTCAACCACCAAATTTTCAACTACATGTTATGGAGCTATAAGAAACAAAGAGCAGATTTTCTTTTTTTAAATAAACAGATTTTACAACTAGACAAAAGTTTGAATACTAGCAGGGTTCCATGGTTAAAATGGAATTCAGGTGTGAATGAGATTACAGTGTTTATATATTTAATTATAAATGGACACTTAAGATATACAGATAATATCTTGGATTAAACAAATGTCTCGGCTGTGGAGAGAGCATGAAATGGATTGCAAAGCAACACTATGTATCTTTCTTTAAAATTTTCACAGAGTAGTATGCTTTGACAGAAAACACTGATATAATTAACAAAAATCCATTGCAAACATCTAAAAGCCAGTATCTGCATTTATTCCCATTCAGCAATTTAGCAATAAAAGCATTCTACATGCTTCTATAAAGTGCAGAGGGATTATGTTTATTATTTCCAGAAACATAGTAGTGAATGGAAAAGAAGTGATAAAAGGTATTCAAAAATTTCCTTTCCTGTACTGCATGCTAGTTTGGGACCTAAAGTATCCCCACTTGAATTTATTTTCTGGTTGCCTTTTGGTAGAAGGATTATATTTACTAGCTGTGGTAAAAGAAACATTAATGTTCAAGCTGGTTTTTTACCTATTGCAGATGTTTTTGATGCACAGTTAATATAGCAAATATTTCCATGATGGATTATTGTAACTTTGACTTAGAGTGTTAATGTCCTAATTTCAGGAAAGATAACACAAATTTTAAAATCATACGTTCTTTACACTAAAGAAAGATCTCAATGGTGGAGTTGTGGGAAGATGGAATAACCCTATTCTTGTCTTCAAAGATTTCCTGGGAATCTGAGAATTAAGATTACTGCAGAAGATCCTCTGCCTACATTGTGAAAGATAAAGGGATAAACAAGGAACTGTCCCTAAATGAAATTTGCCCATCTTTGTTTTCTAAGTATTTTCTTTACCCAAAAGCATTTTCTGAACTGAGAAATTGTTTCCTTTTGTCTATCACTCAGAGCTGAGACTTACTTGAAGTGACAGTTTTCAAAGAAAAAAGAAAAGACATTAAGAGTGTTCAAGTACAACAATGGTAAAATGTTTAATTCTGAATACTTCAGTAAAGAGATAGAAGGATAAACTTTGTTTTCTAACCTTTAGGACTAAGTGTAACACCTCTTTTCTTTCCACATGATCTTTTGCAAAATGTAAGAATACAATATGGTTTTATTCAATTTTACTAGCAGAATAAAATAATTTAACAAACTCTAAAAAAAGAACTTCTCACAGTTATTTCACAATCATGTTTCTCTAAGTGCTGAAATGGAGTGAACTAAACTATACTCAGAAGGGAGATAGCTGTGTGATGAGAATTTGAGATACATAGTTCATTCTTCTGCTGGAAGGAATACATTTTTTAAGTTTGTAAAGAATGACCTCAAGCCAGTTTTACTGTTCCATCTGAAAGTGAATTCATTACACCAAGGAAGCCATTGCTTCATTGCTGACAATTCTGCTGCTGTCCCAGTAATACTTGACAGTATATGGAAACGTGTGTGTTTGTCCTAACAGGGCACGGGGATGCTACTGCCGTGGAGGAGGCAGAGATCTAGAATGCACAGAGCAGCCCTGGACAACAAAGAAGGATCCAACCTTAAATGGTCAGTATTGAATTCCTTGAGAAACTGTTTTAAGGTAAAAACAGAATGTTCACCAGCTAAATAAATCACAGGTACTGGTAAATAGGAGGGTCACTGGAACATGTTTTTTCTACAGTGGATGAATTGAGATCTTGTAGCTTTTGTTATCCATAAGCAATACATTCACATGGTCCAAGACTGAAAGGATAACTAATCATGTAGAGTCTCACATCTTCCAATGCCTCCACTGAAATCTGTTCCTTAAAGGAAGCAGTGTCATTCATTCCTTATTTACTTATGCAAAGGTCCTCTCTGTACATATATGAAATTATATGTCTGTGCATACGCGCACCTCATATATGTCCTCTGCATTATACTTTAATAAACTATACTTTTGTAAACATATACTTTTATATACATATGTAATCACTACCAGTTTTTTGGCCGACTATTGCTTGTATATCCATCATGTGTATATATATTTTACTTAAGCACTTTTATCTTCATAGATATTTAAGTTATTTGTGTTATACTGATTCAATCAATGATTTGCTTATCTGTGAGACAAAGATCTATCAGTAGAATTTCAAAGTATGAAAATTTGTGTGTTAGGAATTTTTATCAGATGTTTCCTAAATTACCTTTCATTGAAATTATATTGGCTCCTACCCCACTGGCAATAAATGTGTGAATGGAGTTGATTTTATAATTTACAAGGGTTATTCTCCATCTTCAAGGGCATCTTCAAAACCTGTTAGGAAATATTTTGTCTTTGATGTTCCCAGTATTCAGGTCTCCCAGAATTTATTCACGGGAATTGTTTTTCTATATAGTTCTTGAAAAATGATATCTTTTTTTTCGTTTTTTGGTTTTTTTCCAGTACCGGGAATTGAACTTACAACCTCGAGCTTGCCAGGCAGGCACTGTGCTGCTGAGCTAAATCCCCAGCCCCAAAATGATAGTTATTAATACAAATAAGTTGTACAAATTAATGACTTTCACTCTGACATTTCCACACATGTGTATATTAAGATTTGATCATGTCCACCCTCTTTTCTCTGCTTTTCTTTTTTCTTTTCCTGGTTCTGGGAGATATTTTTATCCAGCCTACTTTTATTATAGTAAAACACTTTTAACAAAACTTTTACCATCTTAACTATTGCTAAGTGGACAATTCAGGGGGCATTAAGTGGTCTTACAAAGTTCGACAACTATCACAGCTATTTCCAACATTTTTATTACCCCAAACAATAATTCTGTGTGTATCCATTAACCCTGAACCACATTCTGCACATTCCCCAAGCTCTGCTAACCTCTCATCTAATTTGGTCAATATGAATGTGTCTCTTCTGCATACTTCATAAAAGTGGATTATATGATAATTGCATTTTTTTGGTGCCGGGAATCAAACTCAGGATCTTGTGCTTGCCAAGCAAGGCACTGTGCAGCTGAGCTATGCACCCAGCCCAGTAACTGTATTTCTGAGTCTGAATTATTTCACTTAGCAGAAGTGGTTCAAGGTTCATCGATGTTATAGCATCTAGCAGAAATCCATCCTTTCTTAAGGCTAGATGGCACCCTATTACATGTAGAGATCTGTATTTGCTCACCCCCTTGTCTGCATGTATTGTTCTCAGATGCTGGCTCCTGTCAGCAATCTTGTGAACACTGGTGTGTAAGCATTTGTTTGACACCCTATTTTTAGTTCTTTGAAGCATATACCAAGGAACAGGATTAGTGGATCATGTTGTAAGCGTGTGTTTAACTTTTGAACAACCGTCAAATGCTTTCTATAGAGAATGTACCATTTTATCTTTCTACTAGTAATCTAAAGCATCATAACTTCTCCATAACTTTACCAATACTTGTTGGTTTACGTTAAAAACGTTATGGAAATTACAGTGACGTGAATCTCATGTGATTTTGATGTGCATTTTCCTAGTGATGGGTAGTTTTGAGTATCTATTTTTGTGCTTCTTAGCCATGAGAAGGAAAGGCTGTTTTTCTATATTTACTACTCTTCTGACACCAAGTATCTAGATTTTCTACACCAAACAGTTCCTCAGTTTTTTTGTGGACAGCCGCTAAGGGTTCTACCATGACTCCATTCTGACACTAACTATCCACAGCGTGTGCACATCCCACAGCTGAGGGCTCAGCATCACAAGACTGCTCCACCATAGAGCTCATTCTCACTTTCATCTGAGGTGGCTACAAGTTATGGATGGCCACTGCCCCCTCCTTAGTTTCAATAATTTCCTCCTGTGGTTCACAGAACTCAAGAAACACTTTCCTTACTATTACTAGTTTGTTGTGAAGGATACAACTAAGAAACAGCCAAGAGTGGGAGAAGTACGGTGTGGAAAAGGGGCATGGAGCTCACACACCTTTCCCCTGGAAGCCCATCCTTCTGTTCTCGATGTTCTGTCCCCTGAAAGTTCTCTGCTCCGTGGTGCTGGGGGCTTCTCTGCTGCTCCACTGGAAGGGCACACCTGATTAATTTACTGGTCAACACTGATCAACTCACCCAAGTCCGCTCAGAGACGGCTCCAGGAGTCTCAGGCCCTTATGTCAGGAACGAGGGGCTAAGATCCCGGATACTCTAAACACAGATGCTCCTATCACTCTTATCACTCCGGAAGTTACAAGATTTTAGAAGTTGTGTGGATTTTAGAAGTTCTCTTCCCAGGAACTAGAGTGTACTAATTTATTTTTCTGGTTATATCACAGTCATCTATGTCTCTTCTTCGATGAATGTCTATTCAATTATTTCACCATTTTTAAATTAGAGTCCGTGTTCTTCTTACTTCCCATAAATTGAGTCAAAATACTCCTCAGATAAGTTTTTATCCATTTATCCTGAACCCGCTTCCTTTAGAGAAGACAGTATCCTTTCACACTAACAGTCATGTAGCTATTCAGTGGTTTCTTGCAGAATTTGGGAAAGGCATATTTTGCCACTTCAAAAGGATTAAAATGCAAATGAAAAATATCAAGGATTTTATTTTCTAAACGATCTTTGGTAAATTGATCAAAGGTTAATTTTATCTTTGAATTTGAGAGTATAATAAAAGAATTTGTAAGCAAGCAATGATAACTGTAGGTTAATTACTGTCTAAAACAAGTGAGAAATTCTATTGTAGAGTGTTTAAACAATTACACAAACATGGCATGAAGCCTTCATGAACTGTCAGAACTTCTTCTCTATCTAATTCTCTTTGGAAATATTTAATAGACTAATTTAATTATATTTGGATTAGGTATAGTGGACAAGAAATTAAATTCAATCTTTAAAAAATATGAAGTTCTCTAGAACCTTAAGTCAGTTATATTAATAATGTTTCCACTATTAAATTCAGTAGTTATGATGTAATTTTCAACACAGATGAAATTAGGATACACATATTGAATTGTGAGTAGGCTTACACTGTTAAGATGCATATATAATCTAAGACATTTGGCCTTAACAAGTATTCAGCTGTGGAGTAGCTGAGAAAAAAAATCAGAAAGCAGCAGCATTTCACACAGTTCCACAGTGCAGTCTAATTTATCAGGAACACTGATTCAATCAGCATAAATTCCAGAAAGTTAAACCAAGTAAAAGTGGATCAAGACTTAATAGTTTGTCATTGGTCATGCCTGTGAGAGGTAATGGTGTACAAGGAAAATGTACGCAAATTACATGGTAGGTCAAATCTGGGTCCATTAAGTGCTAAATTAAAATGAAAGAAAGGAGAAAGTGAGGCCAATGAAAAGGTGTGATACTAGTATCAGTGCTCTCAACACTGTAAAACAGAAACAGAAATGACAAACCATCTGAAACATAGAATAAATAGCAGCAAGCAATGCACCTCAATTTCTCATCACTAAAGGAAAAACAGTTTAAACTACAGCAGGACAAAATCGCATATTGCTATTGATAATGCCCTCCTCTCACATGCTTAACTGAGCATTTCAAGGAAATAAGGAATGTGCTTCTTATTTGAAGGGAAGAGTGGTATTATGTTCAAAACAGACGAACAAGTGGACAACTTGATTCTACTTACCATCTTCTGGATTTCAGTGTTTAATTACAAATGAGAATTTGTGGTTTTCTTTAAAATTAAGTAGGCAAAAAATGCAGATGCTAATATTTTAGAATATGACATATTAGCATTTTATTTTATTTCCCCCCTAAACTGATTGAACAAATGAAACTAAAGGATGTGCTATACAAACCAAGCAATAAGTTAGAAAAGTTATAATAAGTTATCATCTACTTCAAATTTAAAGAAACAAAATAATCATTATTACTGGCCTTGTTCCTTTAGGGGAAACCCTATTTTGAACCCTAATTGTCATATATCATACACAGTGCCAAATAATTAGAAGCTGAGAATGATGAGCAAACAAGATGTGATGTAGAATGTGTGAAGAGATAGGTCACAACTTTGTGGTCCCCCAGTTTTATGAACTTCTATGATTAACAAGCTTTTTCTATAGTGAAAACATTCTAGGCTTTTCAGGAAACCCACATGGTCTCTAATTCTTTTCCTTCTCTTTTGCTCACAGTTTGTAGTTTTCCAACCCAGAACTTAGGCATTAGGCTTCAAATCTAGTACAAGCTCATGCAACAGTTCATAACCAGGGATGATTTTGTCCTTTTTCTGAAGACATCTGTCAGCGTCTGATGATTACCACAATTGGGGTTAAGGAACAGGGCAGACACTATTGACATCTAACATGTAGCAGCCAGAGCTGCTGAAAGCAGGCATGGGACAGACACCCAGGCAAAGACACACCTGGATCAAAGAGCCAATCATGCTGACTTGAGAAACTCTTTACTAATGCGTATTTGTCTTAGATATAGTCACAGGAGACACAGAGAAAAGATGAATCTGATGAGATTTGTAGCTATGGGTAAGTGTGACCTCAGCCTTCTAAATCTGTGCTTCACTAGCAAAAGATGAGAAGTAGGTAGGGCAGGTGCATCACACATGTCCAGGTCACCAGGTAAGGAAACCAGACACAGGCATTGTGCATCCCCTGGTGCTGATTCTCTGGTGCCTACAGTATGTTTATATTCACCTCCTCCAAAATTGCAATGCATTATCTATGAAGTCAAGGTAATGGGTTATGCAAGACAAAGCTGGGTCATTGAAAATGTGCAGAGGAAATCTGCAACATTACTCAATGTAATACCAGTAAGAGGATAATCTTCAAATTGATGCTTCTTTTCTTCCTGTATACTAATTGCATTTTCCTGACATCCTAAATGCTTTTTTTAAAAAAAAAAAATCCCTGCCCTGCTTTTAAAGAAATGTTTAATTTTGTCCTTTTAAATTCTATTCCATTTGACCTTACATAAGAAAGTGGTTATTAGAAAATCTGATTATGTATACTCACAGTGTCACCCTAGCATGTTTTTAAACTTGAATTCTGGGCTCACTTCTGAAGTTTTGATTTGGAAAGCTCTACCTCTGATCTTGTTGAAGGCATTAGTTTGTATTAGAGATAAAGAGCATTGCTACATGTCTATGTCTGAAAACATTTTGAAATAGAATTCTGATTTATACTTTTTCTCTCTGTAACGACCAAAAGAGTCATCTTTTAAGAGATTTTACACTACAAATTCTGTTGTATAACAGAGTAATGTAAAGTGACATCTTTACTCTATTTAGACAGGTGTTTGTTGCTTCTCTACTGATCCAGACTAGGAAACAGCACATGTTAAAGACTTTAAAAATGATAGGACTGTTAAAGCTTGATGGAGTTGAGGTCAAGAATCAGGAGTGTTGAATAATACTGCTTACCAATAAACAATAGCTACTTTTAAGTCATGGATGTACAGATGATGTTGGGTTTTGGCAATAGTTATGGCTTTTATCTAGATGTCTCCCAAAGCCTCATGCACTCATAGCTGGGTTCTGGGAGTGACTGGATCATGGGCATGTGGTACTGGTCATGGGTGAGTCATCATGGGTGAGTCATCATGGGTGTGGATTAGCCGACTGATTGGCTTAGCATAGTTCTGGATGTGGGCACTGTGTTTACTGCACAGAAAAGTCCTATCCTTGGTGTAAGTGGCATCAACCAATAGACTGAATGGAGTGAAAGCAAAGCAAGGAAGGAAGGCTCACTTCTTACTTTCTGCCATGCCACAGACTGTTTCTCCTCTGCTGTGCTCCTCTGTCATGGCACTCTGCCTCGGAGCCAGCCCACTATGGACTGAAACCTCTACAAACTGTGAGCTAAAATAAATCTCTCTTCCTTTAACATGTGGGTGTTGGGTATTTTGTCTCAGCAATGAGAAAGATAAATAAGATAGCAATTGAAAGCTTAATTTGGAGAAGTAAAATACTTACATTTGTAATGTAATTACTCTTGTGGTCTTATGGAAGATGGGTTGGAAAGGGTTAGAATTTAGACACAAAAACCACTGAGGACAATACAGGCATCACAGAGGGGAACAGCAAGGGCACACACTGAGGCATCTCAGTGCAGGTGAAGAGGAAGAGACCATTGAGAAGAAAGGTAACAGGAAGTAGGGAGGTACAGCTTTCTTCTTCTTTCGTTTAAAGCAGTGGCAAAGTTTATTTGAAAAAGTAAAAGTGAAGAGTGAGGGAGAAACTGGCCCTCCAGTGTGAGCTCGGAGTGAGTAAGAGGAAAAAGCAATATAAAAGTACACCCTGTAGGAAGCAGGGTGGGTATCGTGAGGAAAGCCATGATAGCTAAACTTTCTCAAATGGGAAAGGGATCAAGAGATGGAGGGAAGGGAAAGGGGATGAGAAAAGGAATTAAGCTGTGTTATGTATGTATACCAGCCCCACATCAGGAATGTGAACATTACGTACTGCACACATGCACGAATAAAAAATGTTATTTAGAAGGGGTAACAAAACTTGAGGCTAACTTGTCAGTAAAGAAATGTAGTGAAGGAATTGAAGTAAGATCCTAGATTAAGATCTTGATATAGGGTGACATTAAATTCTTTAGCTACATTACCTTGTTTAATCTGTGATGAAATAGTTATTAACTACATCTCACAGGTGGAGTCATTTGGGTTAAATAACTCGCCTAAGATCATGTGTAGGATAGTGACAAAGCTCAAATTTGAATCCAGAGATATCTAAATCTGAATTACTTTCTTCTAACTATTCTTCATGAGGGCAGATAATACAGGTTGAGAAGGATATATGAGATGTGAGGTAAAGTGAAGCATTCTACTTTGAAAACACAAGGCCTCAAATAATATGAACTATATAGTTGCACCATGCATTTGGCAGCTACAGGATAAGAATTCTTAAAATTTGGTTTTATATTGCCTTCCCTGTTATGACATACCTTTGTGGCTTTTACAGTGATGCCCATAGCACATATTTATGTATAATGCTTGAATCAAAAAGACCAGTGATAACACAAGCATGTTTCAGGACATATTGGGAATTAGACTGTGGAAAAGGTCCTGTTAAAATTTTGATTAGTCATTTTTAACCACATCACACATTAACACTTCAGTACACTTCACAAAATAGCAATTTGGGCTTCTTATTCAACCACATTTAGTAGAAAAGTGGGAACTGAATTAAATACAATCTAGAAAACAAATAGTGCAAAAATTTTCATGAATATTAATAGAAAACCAGACAAATGTAATATATTTGGGTTTGTATCATAAAATGTACAATTCATTCTTTTGTGGAATTGCTGTTTCCAACCAAGATGGATTGCTTGAGCTGCTTGAAAAAATACAAAGTGTGAAACATTCGAGGAAAAAAGATATGCCAGGATTATGAGAAAAATGATAAATTTCTTAATGAAGGAAGGAGGTTTTGAATAAAGTGCTCCCTTTGGCAGCACGTTAACAAGATGGTATTCAATGAATATGAATCATTAGCAAACTATGAAACAATGAGCAAACACAGGCTTGCAGATGAGAGAGGCGGTTGCTATGGATTTGCTAGAAATTCCCATCTGTCATTATTTCTGACTCTTCACCTCATCTGAAAGCCATTAATAGGGTGCACACAGTCACCATGAATTGTACGCCTGCTTCAAAACACATCAGGGTTTAATTTACTGAATGATATTTCATTAGTTCAGATCAGTGGAAGTATGGCATTTCATTTTCTAAAACTGTGTAGGAACATTAATCATATAGATATTTAAGTTGTAATTTAGCACTGAGTAAAGTTCCAATTTATCTGAATAAAATTGAATAAACATCCAAAAATAAACCAAAATTCATTTTAGATCAAATTAACTTTTTCTGAATAGTGATTACTTAAAATCATGCCATCCAAGACTACTCAAAAACAATCCCCCTCCCATTTTTATGTAATGATGGACTATCCTTTATTAGTGGACCTGGTTTCATGAAGTACAACAGCTTTAGTGGTTTTGATTTATCTGCTTTCTTCTACTTTACTTTTGAATATCTGGCCAACAAATGATGAAACCAAGAAACCAGTTAGACACTTTAGTTTACACAGCAGTCTTTTAATTTCATGACATTCATAAATGACATCAAATTTTTCCTTGAGGCATTGTTTACTTTGAGTTTTACTGAAGAAGAAATCTGAACTCTTTGGGCAGACATCTGAGTCAAGTGTCTAGAAAAGAGTAAAGTTTCTGCTGCCAAGATTCCTACCATTTTCAGAAATAGCAACTGTTATTTATTAATTGAATAGCAACCCCATAATTCATTATGATATTTCTGGACAGAATCACAATTGGTTGCAAATTTGGTTATGAAGAAATTAGAGCATGTGAGAAAGGAGTAAAATCTCTTAAGAACCATTGGAAAACAGCTAGCTGGATTTAACCAACTGTTGGAAATACAGGCCTTGGTAGAGCCACTTGAAAAATCCTGCAGGTAAAGGAATCTACATCTTGTCTTAGATTTGGGGGAGAATATCCTAACTTTTTAACACATTCCTTTGAGTCATTTTTGAATGTCTGTTATTCATGATTTAATAGTTTAGGATTACTGCCATATGGAGATTTCTTTCCTTTTTTTCTACATAGATACAGCTTGAGTTTTGGAATTGTTTCCAAAGTGTTAGGTTTGAACAGGGTGGTGCATGTCTGTAATCCAGCACTCTGGAAGGCTGAAGCAGGAGGACTGCAATTTTGAGCCCAGCCTGGATAAGTAATTTAGCAAGACTCTGTCTAAATAAATAAATAAATAAATAGGCTGCAGGAGATACAGCTGAGTGTCAAGGCCTTGGATTCAATTTCCAGTAAGACAAAAAAGTATTAAATTAGATTTATAAATTTATTGACCCTCTGTGGAACTGTAGACCCTCTATAACATTTGTTGAAAACTTTTTCTAAAAGCAACACATTATGTAGAGATTGCTAATTCAATAGTACAGCTGATACTCATTAAGATAATAAATGTTTTATTGTTTTCCACAATAAAAAGTTTTGAATTACATTGTCTATAATAGTACAAGTAACCAATAGGACAGTTTTTAATTGGCTTGGTAATTCATTAGTTCTTACTCTTACCACTACATTATAATCATTTTCCAATTGTTTTAACCTGACTTTTGAGGCCAAATCCCAAACTCACATCGGTGTGCATAATTTTGTTTGAAAATGTAGTGTCAATCTAGTTGTGTAATAAATGCTTGAAGCACAATTGAATCTCTCTCCTCCTCTGCCATTCCTTTCACACCCTCTGTTACAGTTGTGTCTAGATGTTCCCCCCAGAGCCTCGTGGGGTGATAGGTGGGGCTTTTTGAAGGTGGCTGGATCTAAACTGTGTGACGCTGGGATTAAGGTCAAATATCGGATGGTAAATTCTGATAATGCAGGCAGCAAACATCACGTGGACCTGCATAATTTGGAGAGAGTTCTGGAGCAGGTCTCTCCTTTCTCTCTGTCTCTCTCTCTCTCAACATAAAACACACACATACACATACACACACACACATATCTGATGTATGTTCCTGTGTGTATGAGAAAACACAGTTCTCTTCAAATGAAAACATAGATTAAAATAGTTGCAGTTTTCAAGCAAATGGTAACTGTGATGCATAAAAATTTAAAAGTTGGCT
Source organism: Chinchilla lanigera (assembly GCF_000276665.1). Lineage (NCBI taxonomy): Eukaryota > Metazoa > Chordata > Mammalia > Rodentia > Chinchillidae > Chinchilla > Chinchilla lanigera. The sequence continues at coordinate 85,641 of NW_004955488.1, forward strand.
GAAAAACGTGTTTTCCGTAGTGAAGGGGTTTAAAAGCCAGGCTTCGGTGTTGTGCATTTAACAGGGAGCCTAAAGATAAGTGCATTGTATGCAGAAAATGCTAGGTGCTTTGCCCTTTTAAAAGGAAATCCAGAAGAGGTTGCCCTTTCCTCACATCCTGGAGCTGCCCTGACTTGAGGATGAACAGAGATGGCACTAAAAGTGATAAAGCAATAAATCACGAAGCCCCGGAGTGCCTTTTATGTCACCGCTCTTACATGTTCAGAAAGCAATAACAATCTTCAGTACGTACCAATTTCCCTATGTGGGATGGAAATTGGGGAAACAGTGAGAGAAAATACTGAAGAAAAATAAAAATGTCTCTTCCTCTCTTTCATTTTCCTTGCTTTGAAATTTCTGCTGTCCACATGTTAATTGGAGAGCTTAACAGATCTGGCTATACGTTGATATGTAAGTCAGGAAGAAAAAAAATATGGGGCTATATCTCTGCTGGAATCGGAAGTAAACACCATTATTTGTCTCATTGCCTATGTTCAAAACATTTTAGGTTCTTTTCACTCTCTTTGTGCATTACCTGCCTTTTCTTTTTGTGCATGTAAAACTCACCATTTTAAACTCACATTCATTTCTAAAACCCTATTAGAAAATTCTCTGTCCTTTGGAAAGTTCACCAGACACCCAACATATTAATGAGTGATAGCAGAAATTTTCTTATAATTACAAAAATAAAATTGCTAAGAAGGAAGGTTACTGATAGACTGGATTTGGGATCATACGTTGGTTTAATTTGGTAGAATCAGGGAACTGATTCCTTAACTATTAATGTTTCATGCAGCTCTTTACCTAAATCTACCTATAGTGCATGGAAGTCCCTTACCAACAAGACTTCACCATTTTGTTTACCACATTAGGAAAACATTGAGCTGGTGATTAGAAAATGGACAATAAGGGTTCATTGCTGTTTCAAAAGTTCAGAGGACTGTGAACCACGACATTCTGTGTTTATCCCAGGCAGAGCCCCAGGAAGAAAGCTCCTTATCATTTTGTGCACACAGATCGTCCTGTCACAAAATCCTTTCTTTGTCATTGAGTGGAAACCACGTTCCTTGTACCATTGGAGCGTGACTTAGCGGCCTCTACTTCTAGGCTTGTCCACACTGTTGTCATCTGGACAGCGACTTCGTTCCTCCTCAGGATCTTTGCTTCAGGCTGCTCTCACTGACGAGCCTTCCTTCAGTCTCTCTGTGAATTTCTATAATCAGCATTGATTGTGATTGTCCTCAGCTCCTCCACTGCATTCTTGGAGGGTTGTAAATGTTTCTTCTCAAATTGCTCTCATAATAATAGTCTGCTGGATCTGGAACTGAGCCCTAGTTATCGGAGTGACCATGGACAAATTGTTTAATACCCCAGTGCTCAATTTCCTCTTCTGTAAAGAGGGCATTAGAGCAGCATTTTGTTTCGTAGGATTGCTATGATAATTACACAAGTAAGTACAGGTAAATTATTTGGTAGAGTGCTGGGAAAATAGTGAATGCATAAGAACAATTGGTTTTATTTAAATGGGTCAAATACAGACTGATGACAGTGCTGAACTTTCACATTTAAAATAATGGTAAAATACCATTTCCACCTAAGAATTTGTCAGTTTTTAAAATGCTGAAGACATCTATCTAGTGGTGGTGAGAAAGGAAGTGTGGGTAGAAGTATAACTGATGCAGGCCTTTGTACACAGCATAGCATGTGTCATTGCAGAGTTCATAAGAGATCCACATCTTTCTGAGTGTCTCATGATTATAGTAGGGATATTCATCAGATGCCTTCTGAGGAGCACTGTGACATCTAGAATTCTTAAACGCCCGCATAAGTCATGAGAGGTCAGGCCTACTCTTCAGCCACCTTACTATCATAACCTCTGGCCATCACACCTGCACCAAGTTAGAGCTAAGGCTGAACCTGGAGGTAGGGTTCCCTTGGGCACCTACAGGTTCTGCAACAAATATCCCTATTAATCCCTAGTTCCTTGCTTCCTTCTTGATGCTCCTATAGCACCATCTGCCTCCCTCAAAGTGTAGATACATACACAATGGAGAGAGGAAGAAGAGGCCCTTGGTATTCACTTCTTTGTGTTGCTACAGCCCTGTTATTCTACTCTTTAAGGGAGTTTTGGTGTAGATTCCAGAGTCAGCTGGAGTCTAATCTAATAGATGCTTCATTCTGTGATGCACCTGCCCTCTCTTTCTTGGGCAAGCAGCCCCTGTGTGGGAGGGATGATTTATGGGGACTTTAAGAGGAAATGAAGTTACCTTGATTTAATATCCCACCAGCATGCTTTCCTTTCCAACAAGAGGAGGATAAACACCAGGCAAACTTTCTGTTCATTGTTATTTTCAATGCTGAGTATACTAGAAGAACTTCTTATGAAGAACTTTCCCTTGAGTGTCTGGTCCCAAGTAGTGGCTTCATGAGTTATTCCCATTTCCCATGAGCCACAAGGTGAGCTAGCTTTCTTTATGCAACCTTATACATTCAAATATGCAATAATTTTAGATCTCCAGAAAGTAGGATTTCAAACACTTTCAAGGTCTAATCAGTCCAAATGTTTCTTGCTTTTTATAATGGCTGATAAAAACATATATTTTCTGGGTTCTTTTAGTGCTGTCATTTTAACTCTTACACTTGATGAGAAGTATCCCCCAAAGTATTCTCAGTAATTGAAAGCTTTGATCACTGGTTAAGTGATTGTGGTTTAGCTGCATTGTGTTCCCTTTTAGGTATGCTCAAGTTCAGGTATTACTGGCGCTTTGTGCATCAGTATTATGCTATCCACCAAGGTAACTCAAAGCAAAGACTTTCTGGTTGGAAATACAAAGAAAGCCAAAGTCAAAACAGTAGAGAGATAGCAATCCTGCACACAAACAATAAATTCCCTGAGAGAAATTAGGGAAATCACACCCTTCACAACAGCATCCAAAAAAGGAAGTGCTTAGGAATCAATCTAACAAAGGAAGAAAAAGAGCTATACATTGAAAATTACAGTACTCTGAAAAAGGAGATTGAAGAGGATATAAAAAAATGGAAAGATAGTCCTTGCTCATGGATAGTAAGAACCAATATTGTAAAAATGACTATATTCCCAAAATTGCTATGCAGATTCAATGCAATCCCAATCCAGCATACCATTAGCATACCTCACAGATCTAGAGAAAATATTCCTAAAATTCATCTGGAACTGGGAGAGACCTAGAATAGCAAAGGTAATCCTGGGCAGCAAAGGCAAAGCAGACGGCATCACAATTCCTGATGTGAAGTTATACTACAAAGTTACTATGATAAACTCAGCATAGAACTGGCAAAACAAAACAAAACAAAACAAAACAAAACAGACCTAAGGATCAATGGAACAGATTAGAAGATACAGACACAACTACAAACACGCTCAGCCACCTTGTCTGTGACAAAGGGACCAAATATGTTCACTGGAAGAAAGACAGCCTCTTCACTATATAGTGCTGGTAAAACTGGCTCTCCATGTGCTGAAGACTAAAACTAGACCCATGTCTATCACCAAGCACTAAACTAAAGTCAACATGGATCTAAATATTAAAATAGCAACACTAAATCTACTGGAAGAGAAAGTAGGTAGAAATCTTGAAGACATAGGCATAGGAGAAGAGTTCATGAACAAAAACCAAATTGCACAGGAAGTACTTCAAATAATCAACAACAGGGTCTCATCTTATTAAAAAGGTTTTGTACATCAAAAGATATCATAAATACAGTGAAAAAAAAACCCAAGAATTGGGAAAAAAATTTTAGCCAACTGTCCTTCAGACAAAGGACTTCTATCTAGAACATATAAAGAATTAAAAAAATCAGGCCTCCAAAATTCAAAGACCCAATCCAAAAATGAGCTTCTGAGATGAATATATACTTCACAGATGAAGAAATACAAATGGCAAATAAATATGTGAAAAAAAGTTCAACATCATTGGTCATCTGAGAAATGCAAATTAAAACAACACTGAGATTATATCTCACTCCAGAAAGAATGGCTATAATCAAAAATCAACTAATAACAAATGCTGGCAGGGCTGTGGGGAAAAAGGGACCCTTTTCCACTGTTGGTGGGAGTGCAGATGGGTACAACCACTGTGGAAATCAGTGTGGAGATTCCTCAAAATTTTGGATTGGAGATCCCATTAGACTCAGCTATTCCCCTTCTGGGTATTTCCCAGAAGAATTAGAAACATCATACCACAGTGATATATGCACACTCATGTTTATAGCAGCATGATTTCTAATAGCTAAATCTTGGGAACAACTTAAATGCCCATCAACTGAGGAATGGATAAAAAATGTGGTCTTTTTATACAATGGGTTATTACTGAACTGTAAAGAAGGATAAGCTCAAGGCTTTTATAGGTAAATGGATGCAACTAGAGACCATACTCATAAGTGAAATAAATCAGACCCGCATGTGTAAACATCATATTGTCTCCCTAGTGTAAGAACCTGAAAGAGTAAATAAGAACCAAAATGTACAATAGACATTGTGAAAGGGAAAGAAACTGCTCAAAAAGGAAAGAATAACTGGAATGTAGGAAAGGAGCAAAGAAGGAAGGAATATATATATATATATATATATATATATATATGAGATAGCTAATTGTACTACTAATTTCTATTCATTCATTGAAAGCAAAAGGTAGTACTTATCTTGTTTGATCAATCTTACAGGCCTATATCTGGTAATCTGAGCAGCTACTTTGAATATAACAATATGCAGTATAAATACTGTTGATTTCCTATCACCTTGTTTTGAAATTCTGTATTGTTTTTATTATTTTTTAAATTGTTGTCTTTAAGGTAGGACAAGCAGTAGAGAGCTGAAGAATTCTTCAGTGAAATGTAAGTTCTCTCATATGGTGGAGCACTTATGTGAGCGGCTGCATGCTGATGTCCAGCTCAGCTTGAATTCCAGCTGAATTACTCTGCGCAGCTCCATTTGTTACTTAATGTAGCTACGAAAATGAATTAGCCCTTTGGTCTTTGACATTCACCACACATCTCTTAGAGTACTTAACATTCTTTCTCTTCCTGTTAGAGGTGAAAAGTTTATTTTTCCTCCTTTGCTATTGATAACAGAACGGGGCTTTTTTTTTTTTATATACTTTAAAAATCAGTAGAACTCCACAGTGAGTATGTGTGATATACCGTGCCAAGCTGTCTTGTTGGTTTAGCTTCCAGATGAGCAAGAAAATACAAAGTATCAGTGAGCAGTTGAGACTGGATAGGAGTTAGCACAAACCAAATGACAAAAGTAACTTCTGAAAAATGTGAAATAAAACATATAAGAAGAGTAAATTTAGACTTAAGTCCAGAGGGATTAGCTATGTGTAGAACACCATCTGTAGAACACTAGGGTAATTTTCAGCGAACAAATAATGTTTCACTCTAATCCGTCCAGTGCAGGCGGAGTCTGCTGAGTGGGCTGGGGAACACACAGAGCTATTCATAGGAACAATCATTATTTTTAGTCAGGTGGCTCCTGGAGGCAGGATGAATCATTTCTATGACTATTGTGAGCATCTTTGGCCACAGGTACTTGAATCTATTTTTAAAATGGACCAAAATATGCTCAGAACGAAGTTATAGTACTTCAGCCTCCATCTGAAAATGAAAGTTCTGCCCAAACTTTACTTTTTAACCATGCAAAGCTTTCTCCAGAAAAACTTTTAAAAGGTGAATATAGACATTTGGACATTATTGACAGATTTTTCTTTCTTGTTTTTCCCTCAGAGTCACTCAACTTCTTACATTTAGGTAAAACTATTTATTAGTAAGAGCTAAATATTGCATGTAGGAAATGTTTTATGTATTTATACTCATAAATATGTATATATACATACCTATACATCCATATTTTTTAGAGGTTTTTAAATATAGTTGAAAATATTAAGAGCCTTGAAGTAGATCAGGCCAGAAATGTTGTCTGCCTCTATAGAAAACAGTGACAATTTAAAGGTCTAAACACAGCTGAAATACAAAATGAATCTAAGAGAAAGAACATTCATAAGTGTGGTCTGATATGCTGGAATTTTAAGAATGGCTATGCATCATGCATCTATCTCTTACCTGTACCTATTAATCCACTGATCAATATTATGCCCACCCACCCATCCATCCATCACTCATCTACCCATCTGGCCATGTGTCTAGATTCACCAGGGGTCGAGTGGCTTGAGGTGAAGTAGGAACACACTTGCCACCTTGCGCCTGCCTCTTCTTCATCTACATTTAATTCTGAAGCATGAATTTGAGTTGAAAGAAACTTAGGTGTGATTATCCTTTTTTGCAAACACAAATCCAGCAAAATTTATTGCCATTCTTTTTACTGAGGAAAAAGCACTCCCCGCCCTTAGGAGAGCAGAGTTTTCAAAAGTTGCTTAAGCTCCTTGAAAAAACAAAAGAAATATTGAATTTTAAGCACTAGTTCTTCCCTTTATAAACTTGGCCTAGAAAAGAAAGTCAGCATGACATACACTGACATCTGCATTTATCATGGTATTCTTTTTCTTCTTTAATCATCAGAATAGCTCTTTATTTCCATAGCTACAACCTCCAAATCCTCACTTAGAAATGAAGTAGAGTTTTCCAATAGGTCATAAATTTTGTTAGTCTTTATATTTCCTATTCTCTTTGAAAGTTCCAGGACAGAGGTATGGTTTAGCTTGCCAACCACTAGAAAGTTCCTTTATTGTCATGGTAAGCCATGCTGAGTGTTAATGCTAACACAGAACACCAATGGTGTTTCCTTTTCAGTATTATTTTTCTTCTCATTATCCTATATTTGAAATTAGCAAAGTATTAAAACTAAGCACCGCTTTCTGCAAGTAAAGTTACTTTTAATTCCCAACTCTAATTTATGTGTGTTATTAGGTAAAATAGGAGATAAAATTGCAGTAATGAAACTATGTAATCTCTTGGGAGAGGGTGATAATTCAGTCATTCTGTGTAGGGGACCAGAGATTGCTAGTGAGCACTGGCTACTGGGAAAGGAATATCATCAACAGGAGAAGAAGAGAAACACAAAAACCCATCATGTCAACATACAGTAATAAAGGGAATCTACATGAAAACATCTTCACAAAAATGAGACGAGGATAGGCAGTCTCAAATTGTCAAGTGTTTGTTTTGTCAGAAGACACACAATGAACGTTTGGAACCTAGGAATGGGAAATGCCTGACAAAGCAAAAGATGTTTTATGTAATTTTCAAGTTAAATTCAACAAACTTGAACTGAACAACTTCACTCATAAATCTCAGAAATGTTTATGGGATAAAGTGATTATTTGATTATTTTTAGCTGAGTGGTTCTCTGTACAATCTTACAAGGTGGCCACTCCTGGCCAGTCCTTTTCATCTTTCTTGAATGACTGAATCGCTTCCCTGAATCAGGTTCCTACTGAATTGGATCTTGTCAGGTACTGGTATGGAGAGGACCACCTTTGCTGGCAAAGGATTAGGCTGCAGCATAAGCTGATCTCTGATATACTGTGCCTTCACTTTGGATTTTAAATGGTAATGAGAACTGTTGGAATTTTTACCTGGAGAGAATAATCCCAAAACTCCCAGACATACCCTAGTTTCTGTGCTTTCTAAGTGTGGTTCTTGAGGATTGATGTTAATACTTAAGCAACTCCATACCTTTCCAATAAATTCTTTGTTTCCACTGTGATTTTGCTACTGTATGCTTTTCATTTTTCTTCTGTATGGATGAAAGGAATAGTTAGTGCTTAACATTGTTTGATCAATCTTACAGGCCTATATTTGGTAATCTAAGCAACTACTTTGAAGATAACAATATGCAATATAATAAACACTGTTAATTTTATGAGTGAAGTCTTTTAGCTCAAGTTTTTTAAATTTCTGTTTGGGTAAAGTGGCTGGCATCCCACGAAGACTGGCTGTGCTTTGGTAGGAGCTGGCCCAGGAAAACTACAGTAGTAGGGTGCTTTGTCCTGGGAACCGGGAGAGTTGAATGCCCTCTGCACAAACATTTAACTTCTCTACTACAAACAAATGCCAATAAACACGACTTCAAATATTTTTCATCCATTTATTTCTGCAGGATGCGCCATGATTATCGGGGCAGTGGGGCGGGGGAGAACAGTGTCTTTTCCTTTTTAACTGGCTGTGACTTGACCTTTCTACCTTCCCTAGTTATTTGGATTATTTCTAACAAGTTCAGCTCTTCTTATCCTGAGTGCCTGTTCTGCTTCCACTGCGAGTTTGCCCACGCTGATTCTTGCGCTTGAAATGTTCGCTCTCTTTGACTTCATCCTCTGAAACCCTACTCAGTCTTCAAGTCTTCAACGGTACTCCTTCCTTATTTATCAGCTCATGTTGATTTTTCTCTGAATTCTCAGCATGTTTACAATCAGCACCTTAAGGTTTGGTTATTATTGCATATGTGAATGTCTGAACTTCCTGCTGAAGGTGAGATACAGGTAAACAGTGACCAGTTATTTTCTTCACCAATATTTTATTATCAAGAATTTTAAACACACAAAAAGCTAAATCAATTTCACAGTATAGAGTTATATATATTTGACCCATATCATTTTCAAGAACAGAAACTACTTAGTGTAAAAGTCTTTTGAACAGCACCTACAACTACAGCCTAATGAATTTTAAGTAACAGAATGTCATTTTTATAGTAGCAAATACTTTTAAGTTTTTGACTTGTAATAAGGGTAGCAAAATATAATAATTCATAAACATCTTTAAAATATCTTTAACGTGGGCTGGGGATATAGCTCAGGGTGGGGATATAGCTCAGTGACATAGCGCCTGCTTGGCAAATGCAAGGTCCTCAGTTCAATTCCTGACATCAAAAAAAACCCCAATAAACTAAAACATCTTTAACTTATCATAGCTGTGCATTTTGTGGGCTGAAAAAAAAGTAATTCCATTAATCCTTTCTGTTAATTGTAGAATTGTTAAATAATATATTGATTTTATTTTTCTTTCAAGGTATTATTGCAATTATTAAATAATTTTTACTAAATGTAATTGTGTAAAACTTGTTAGTAAAGAAAATGGCAATTGTGTAAGTCAAAACAAAAGAAAAAAAATTAGATTAAAAAATTTTCATAATAGTAATTGAGCTTTCAAACTTGTTATGATAGCTAATTTTAGAACTAAAAAGTTGGACAATTTTGAAAATTTTGTAACAATTTCATGAAGCATGCAAAGATGAAAGCACTTTAATTTCATTTATTGCCTATATTACAGTGCAAGTTACGTTGGATAGAGGTTAGGGTTGGTCTCCAGATTCTGATTGCCTGGCTTTGAAAACTGTGATTTCTCACTGTTCTAGGCACGGTGTGTCTCGGTGTCTCCGCTTTCAATTGAGTATAGTGGTATTTTGTTGGGTGAATTTTAAGAATAAACAAATAAAAACAGGTCAGTAAAAGTGTGCCTGGTAAGTAGAAAGAGCTCAGCTAGGGATGGCTATTTTATTACTTGCATAATTTAGGTATTCGTGAACAAATCAGAATCAATAATTCTCCATATAGCCTTCAAGACCCTCTGCTAATACTAATTGCTTTTTTTAAACATGATTTTTGGAGATCCCATTAAGCTTAAGTAAAGTTTCTAATTTCTTGCGTGAACATGCATTTGTGTATCTGTACATACCAAACATACTGCCTAAATAATCTCTGTGAGAAGCTACATTTCCAGGCTTTCATATACTGAATGGTCTCCTTTAGTAAGACTCCATGACAGATCTATATGATTATCTTTCTTCCAATTATAATATCCTAACTCATACATACCTGTTATACCATGTCAGTTCAGTTCCAGATGTGGTCTTGGGATTCAGGTACCTTTAGAAAATACTTATTCTTTTTTTTTTTTTTTTTTTTTTTTTTCCGGTACCGGGAACCAAACTCATGACCTTGCGCTTG
>NW_004955488.1:95717-109423 GCF_000276665.1 Chinchilla lanigera
TTTTTTTTTTGGTTTTTCTCCGGTACCGGGAACCAAACTCATGACCTTGCGCTTGCCAGGCAGGCGCTTTTGCCGCTGAGCTAAATCCCCAGTCCCAGAAAATACTTATTCTATTTTTAGAGTTTTTTGTTAGTTTAAGTGTGAGGAAAAGAAGAGATCTTTGCCCTTACTGCTTGATTTTGAAGGTGAGATCATCATTTATACAAAATCCAAGAGAGACCATCAGAAGATATGAATTTGCTGAGAATTGAAAAGAAAAAAAAAACATTTTTTATTCTTATGTGTGAATTGGAACTTGCTAGACCAGCTTATGAACAGGATCAGCTTGCAGAATGCATAGTGAACAACTTGGTAAGAAAGAGAACATTTCTAATGAGGAACTGTGGTATCAGCTAAGATGAACATGATGGGAAAAGCTGGTACCACATTTGGGGCAGCAGGAGTTGTGGTTTTGATGGGGTGTGCAGCCCATTTTAGTTGGATACTAGAAGTGGCTAAAAATGGTTGTTAAGGAGTTGATAAAGGAATTGAGTATAAGCCATATATTTTGTTCCTGAAATGATAGTCAATGTGGAAAGGGGAGCCCTTTGCAAATTCTTTGACTTGAGAGTAATCTTACTTAAAGAGTATTTCAGGAAAAAAATCTGAATAGCAATAGCTGTGTAGCATGCTTATATATATAGGATGGTAATGGTCCTATATACTCCACAGCAGTCTGTTCGTATCACTGAAAGCTCTCATAGGTTCACATTACTGATATACGACATACAGTAAAATGCCCTCAGTGGAAGTCCTGGTAAGTTACTTATTAATTGCATGACCTTAGATAAATTAGTTCATCTCCTAGACCTCAGTTTCCTCATCTGTAAAATGAATATCATAAAAGTAACTACCCCTTAAAGATACTGTAAGTGGGGATAAAATATTTATTACAATGCTTGTCTACATACTATATTATTACACAGCTATTAATAATCATGATGAATTGACTAAAATTGATTCTTGTTGTGTAGGTCTTGTAAATAAAATCTTGTTTCACCAGGCACTGGCATGTTGTGCTCTTAGTTACCTGGACAGCTTTGTCTCCAGCTATCATGGAAACAAGTCTGCTTTTTGCAGTGCAGGCGCCGGCTCGGTGACCCTGGTTATGTAATTTCATATTGTGGACCGGAACCTGACCTCAGATAGCTCCTTCTGTGAGATTATAAAGGAAGCAAGATGAACTAGCAAGGAACTTCAAAAAGATTTCCATCAGAGGGCAGTCTATTAATCACACCACTAAGAGCCCAATTATGAAGTGTTTTGGATGAGATATCATAAAATAAAAAGTAGTCGGCCTTTTTTTCCTAGTTGTAGGGCAGCAGTAGACCTATGTGGATGATAAACCATAATAATAACACTGCATGTTTTAGGGGTACTTGATGCTTTTCAAAACACTTTCATATAGATGATATTTCACAGGGGCCTATCTAGCTGAAAATAGGTGTTATTATCTTTATATTTTAAAGAAAGATGCAGACAGGCAGAATTCTCTGCAGTTCTACGGAGCATCCTTTGCCTTTGCGCTTCGTGGAGTCTTGCTTCCAGGTGTCCTATCCCTCCGTTTGGAATCAGAAGAAGCTGGGAGGCCCCTTTCTGCTCTGTGCCCAGGTCTGTCCTGGTTGGCAGCACGCTGTCTTCCCAGGAGCTATCATCTAACAGCTCGAACTGAGCCAAGAGTTGCCCCTGCGCCTGCACCAGCAGCGCTGTGATTAGTATTCAGCCCTACTCTGTAAGTCACTCTTCTATAGGTCACTCCTGACAACGGAGGGTGAAGTGGGGCCGCCCACTGCCTGCCTACTGCGATGGGGTGATTGTGAGCGTGGTAATGTATGCCTATTTAATAGCAGCATTAGCTTGCTTCAGTAAGAGTAAATGTAAGCGTCGCGGGCTTCACTGTGTGTGAGTGCTGGTATCGTCATGAACCTTCCCACCTGTACCAGATGCCGTGGTGCACGGCCCAGTGTCCCCATGGGAAATACAGGAGTATGAACTGCGGAGCTCGCAGGGGCCGCTGAAGCCGCTGGTGTAACTGGTTTGCAAAGCAACCTCTCCTTCCTGCCTCCTGCTGGCCTTTCCTTCAAGCTGTTGCTACTGAGAGCATTCCCAAGAAAACTTCCTGCATCCTGCATCCGTGGTAGTCAGTGTCCAATGAATCTGAATTGAGATATGATTACTATACCTCAGAACCTGAGGATTTTCTCAATTTTAGGAATTACAATGCCTTATAGAATCTCCTCTACCTCTAGAAAGAGTTCAAGACATCATATTATAGTGACCCATGCACATTCATCTTGTAGCAGTACAACTCATAATCACTAAATTTCAGAAGTAGCCTATATGTCTGTCCATCAACAGCTGAATGGACACAGAAAATGTATTTACAGATAGGTGGAGTACTACTCTGCAGTAAACAAGGATAAGTTAGACCCATTTTGTAGGAAAATGGGTGCACCTTGAGTCCATGATATCAAGTGAAATAAATCAGATTCACAAACTTATATATTACATGGTTTCTCATACATGAGAAACCCAGAGTAAAAAATAAAGAGAAAAATAAAAGGGAGATAATAGGAAATAGGGAGATCGTTCATTTTCAGAGGGGAAGGAGATGAAGAGCTGGAGGCAGGAAGGGAGGGGAAGGGGATGTAAACAGGACCAGGAACGCATTCTGTACATGTACCAACTCCACGTTGGAAAGTGAACACTACGCACTGTAAGCAGTGCAAAAAACAAGGAAAAGGGGTCAAGGCCTGTGTGGAGGGCATGGTAGTATGGCAGAAAATGCCTCCCACCCCGCCAAGCCAGTTTTCTTCAGTTGCCCAGGTGATAGTTCCTGTTCCAGTTCCAGTTGCATCTGTCTCTTAGAAACAGATGGTCATTATGATGCATACTGTAAGAACCAATGCCCAATTAACTACTTCCTGCTTGCTTATCCCATATTAACCCTAGACCACCAGAGATGGTGGCCCAATATTCTGGGGATGATCCCAATCATTGCCTGTCAACGTAAAATACATCTGCCTCCAAATCCTGGGTGTTGTTTTGGTGTTTCTGCTGGCCATTGCAGTAGGGAAGGGAAAGGACCAGTCACCCAAGTAAAGACATGTTTCTCCTTAAACCCTGCTACCTTTTTGTCAAAAAAGGGGAAATTGAAGCTGACAGACATGACTTCAAACAGGTAATTCTCCATACATATACAGCTAGAGAAGACTTATTAGACACACCCCTTATTGACCCTGATTTGACCCTTTTCTGTGATGGCAGTTCCTTCATGGAAAATGGGATAAGGAAGGCAGGGTATGCAGTGGTAACTACATTGGACTCTTGAAAGTTCCTCACTTACACCTGGAACTAGTGCTCAGCTACCAGAGCTCATAGCTATCACCTTATCCTCTTTATGGGAACCCATTACCAGCTCCTCGTGGTGGAAATCTTTGTTGACTGTATTCATAATTATCCTGCTGATCTTATTATTTGGCCCATACATACTCAGTTGTTTCTTTGGCTTTGTCTCCTCCAGATTTAAAGCTACATACCTATCCAAGATGAAAACGCCTGCTGTCTATTGAGGGCCTTTAGACAGACCCCCTGCAGAGTATCTCTGACTGCCAATCAACAACTACAACTTCCTTCAGCCTGAAGAAGCCAGAGTGGTAATTGCCCCCTATTCCCTCAAGGCAGTTCTGGTTACTTCTTCACAGGGGGGAATGTTATAGGCAGCTGAGTTAGATAGAAATATTATAGGCACTCAGACATGGCCAGGCCCTCAAAAGAGCCAGTGTGGAAGACAAGATACCTTCTCACAAATGGAGAGGTGGTACTTGCTGCAGGCCACATCTCAAAACAAAAGATTAAACAAACACACCCACATACCTCCCTAAGGATGAACCTCAGGGATTGATATTCAATAGACAGCATCGCCTTGGAGAGTCACTGACCTAACCCCCTACAGGAAAAGCCCCTGTTCTGTATTCATACCTGCTTGCTATGTGACTCGCTTCCCCATTTGATCCCAATTTAATCAATTTTACCTGAACAATTGTTATTGGCTGACCATAGTTTTGTCCCATCTCATGACCACCTTGCAATTTCCTTTCCCCCATGTTGGACCCACCTCATCACATGATTTTTCTCTATAAAATTCCTGGAAAAGACCGGTTCCCTGGGCAACCCACTCGGGCCCCCCTTCTGTCTATCTGTCTGTCTCTCTCTCTCTTACAGAAGCTTTCATTCCCTCAATAAATATATTCTGCTCTTAAAAAAAGTGAAAGGAGGAGTGAAGATATGTTATGTGCATGTGCTGATTCCCCACAAGGAACGTGAGCACTATGTACCACACACATATACTAATAAAGTGAAAAAGAAAAACAACCCAGGAATCTTGTGCTCTATTATTTTTAGGAATGCTTGGGACTGCATGCACCTATGTCTAAGTATGACATGTGTTTCTTTGTGATTTCTGTCCATCACCAGCACAAGATTGTACATTTTCTTCTTCCAGGAATTGTATACAGAATTTAAGCCAAACTGGAACTCTGCCTCCATCAGTTTTTTTGAAGCATAGGAATCAGAGGATTTGGGATACTCCTTCACCCTAATTTCTGCTCTTGTACCCTAGTGGCAGGGAGGAGTGACATTGCTCTTGCCATGCAAGCAAGAGGAGGGCCTTTTGCTATTTTATTCCTTTGTGAGAGGGAAAGGGACTCTCAGGATATAAGTGAGTCCGTCCCAGCCCACCATATTAGGGAGATTTTGCACCTTCAATGGAGGGAATGTTATATAGATGTTTAACTAACTCCTATTCAAGTCAAGAGACAGTACTGGATACTTGTGGATATAATGTAAGCATCAGTAAGTTCCCACTTTGCAGTAACTGCTATAGGGTTTTGTTTTGGACTTTCCTTTTTTTTTATTTTAGTAACGTTTTACCTGTGAAGGGCAGGATTGCACAACAGGAGTTTTCTGATATTACTGCAATTAGAATTAGGTCAGCAATTACAAAGTTGAAAACTAAGAAAAACTAGGTGACATTTGCATCTCAAGCACCATAAAACCTGAAATTTACTGTCTCGTGATTAAAATAAATGATCTTAAAAATATTAAAAAGTCTTTAACCTGTATTTATTGAATTCAAACAGTTTGTCTTGGTATCAACCCTTTTCCACAGAACTAGGTTTCAACAAAAAGTAAATCTTTTGAAAAGATTTATTCCTAGCTAATTCCTCTTAGGTGGTAAGGAATTTACAGATGTTAAACTGTGAAACAATTTATCTCAATCCATATCTGCTTTTTATTCAATATATTGATGAAGTCGTGGATGATTTGTAGAAAGGACTGTTGTTGTAGCTTCCTTTAGAAAGCCCATTTGTTGTCTTTTTTATTTTTAGAGACAGCATGGTCTATATTTTAAGTCCATTCAGTGAAAATTATTGGAAAGAATTTAATTAAGACAGAGAGATTGTCAAGGATGAGGCCTAATGCTGAGAATCAGCTCTAAACAATTTTTGCAATAAACTGTCTTCCTGGTAGCTTTTTAAAGTCAGCAATCAAACATCTTCTATCTGCAATGATGGATCCCAGTTAAGGAGAGCTGTAGGGCTCATAGAAGTGGGTTGAAATGTATGCAGAATATAAATCTGTACTGTTAAAACCATCTTCCTTCATTTAATGGACAGATCATTCCATGCTGATTCTTCATGAATCCTAGTTTTCAACACACTAAACCCCTGAATTTTAACTGTACCATGTGGCAAAGTTCTTTGATTCTATCAATTATTACTTGTCTACCCAAATTCCTCTATACTCAATTTGCCCAAAAGTTTTCATTTGCTTCTTATTATCTCCCTACATAGCTGTCAAAATCTCATCTTAACATGATAGGTTACCACATATTGGGCTTATAGAGAGAAAAGGTTATAGGGATGGACATTCTTTGCTGAATACACTCTGCCACCACAAAGAAGCAATTTGGAATTCTTTAACAGTATTTCTGACAGCTGTAGAGATCTACCACTAGTAACAAAGGGTAGTGACTATCTGCACCATGCCTCAGCATACCTTGTTTTGTTTTGCTTTAGTTTGTTTTTTGTTTGTTTGTTTTTTTGGTACCAGGAATTGAACTCAGGACCTTTCACTTGCCAGGCAGGCACTTGTGCCACTGAGCTATATCCCTGGCCCTGCTTTATTTTGTTTTGAGACAGGGTCTCCCTATGCAGTTCAGGCTGGCCTTGAACTCACTATGTTGCCCAGGTTGGCCTTGAACTCACAGTGATCCTCCTGCCTCAGCCTCCTAAATGCTGGGATTACAGGAGTGAGCCACTGTGTCTGGCTAGTATACCTTGTTAGTGCTCAAGTTTTTTCTTGCTTTTTATTTTCAGTTATTGTAATTTTTCACATTCGAAGTAACAGTGTCTGGTGATTGGTGAAGAGTTAAACATCTTTTCCCTTTGAACTTTGTGCTATTTACCTAATTTCCATAGAATATCTTGCGTGTGCCTGGTGTTATCTTTGCAGACATTCTTCCATCTGTTATCCCCTGATAAATTCCTACTCTTTGTTCAAAATTCAGCATCCTTCTCACTCCACTGTACAGTTGTCCTTACCAATTGCTGCTTTTCCTTCTCTTACGTTGTCTTGGTGATTTCTCTCTGCGTAGGAGAGCCAAAAACTATCGCTCTCTAGGCTTCCCATCTTAGTGTTCCAGATGATGAGGTGTTGTAGACTTGAGTTTTCACTTTTTGATGTCACTAATGGCCATTCCATTTTGACAATCTGAACTTAATTATATATTTAGGATTAACGATGTGATTATATTGTCAATCGTTTGAAAGATATATTTTTAATAGACTGATTGATAGGGTCCACTGACACTTTGTTTAATATGCATACTGTGTGGACTCATGTTCACATTTAGATAATGATGCTTTTACTTAGAAAGCTCTTTCCTATTTCTGCATCTTTAAGCACCAAACTAACTTTCCAGTTTCTCAAAAGGTATGCAAACTTTAAAGACAGTGTTGCATATCGACAGAGAACTGTATCCAATAATCCTAAACAGTATTAAAATTATTGATGGTAGATCCATTACTATCCTTTAAAAGTATCTTCAGTTTATTTAATGACAAAATTTTAGTTTTCAGTATATTTTCAATTGAATACTAGTAAACTACATTGTGATGTGCTGTTCAGGTATAATGCGGATATAGATAAAAGACAAGAGCAATGTTTAGATGTCTATAACCCAAGCCAAAGTAACAACATAGTATTATCTGTATCTCCATAGTGAGCTCTCGCTTTCCTATATTCCTTATAAGAAATACCAGATGCAGGAGTTGAAGGAAAAGGTACAGAAAATATTAAAGTACTGAAGATTGACCTTTTTAAAATGAAAATCTTGACAAACTTTCCATATTAACATGGCAACATTTTATGAAGAAATCTAATATCTTATAGACTTAGCACAGTTCAAAAGTCACCATCTGTTTCAAATAGTGCAAGTTCTCACTACAACAGAGTTTCTTGGCTCTGAGACTAAAGCCATGAAATCCATAACTTAAAAAATACTAAATCTTAGGGAGGTGTGAAAAACTCACATATTGTAGAAAACTGAAAACATAAAAAGAATTTTGAGATGACCTCAAAGTTATGGTTGTTAATACATGATGAGTATTCTTTTTACGTAAACTTTCATACTCATCTTACTCTCTCTTTTTTTTTTTTTTCCAGGACTGGGAATCGAACTCACTACCTTGCGCTTACCAGGCAGGTGCTGTGCCTCTGAGTGAAATCCCCAGCCCTCGTCTCACTCTCTGTGTAGGTTTGTAGGTCAGGATTAGTCGGGAAACAAGTCGTAATGTAGGGAATGTGATAAGAAACAGCAAGCTAGTGGAACCTGATACTGAACAGAGTTGACTGAGAGGCCTTTGATTAATTAAATATGAGCATTAGAAGAAATTGTGATTTGGTCCTTCTTGTTTCTTTAAGAATTATTTACTAATAAGCATTTGATATTCAAAATCAATCTTTAGAATGCTTTTTACTTCCCATTATTTTGAGATTAGTACCACTTTTGCATTATAGTAAATTGTTTAATCTACTTTCTTAATTAAACAACTGTAGGAAACAATTTACATAAAATGAATAAAACTAATCATATGTATATGTGTTTTGTTTTGTTTTTACAGTATGGGGGGTTGGACCAAGAGCCTTTGCATTGAGCTACATTCCCAGTGCTTTTAATTTGTTTTTTGAGACATGTTCTCACTAAATTATTAAATTGCCAAGGCTGGGATAAAACTCGTGATCCTGCCTCAGTCTCCCAGGGTCCTGGGATTACAGTGTTGGGATTGCCATGCCTGGTTGAGGTTTTTATACCGCAGAAATTGAAAGATCAACGGGAGATGAAAATCAGCCCACCTACAAAACTCAACAGGAGTTTTTATTTTGTTTTCTGGACCAAATATTAAAAAGCTGCTGTGAGAAAAATACTGATAGTGATTTAACCTGATGCATGCTTGGGTTTTAGTAAGTGCTAACTAGGGTTCTTGCAGACTCAATACAGTATTAGACACATTTTCAGCCTCGCTGGCATTGACTTTAAACTTAAACTGTGTTTCCCAATGAGGATGTATGATCACCCAGTAATGCAATTTTCTGGCCAACACCCCATTTTGCTAAACTAAGAGTCTGGTAACAAAATGAATGTTTAGATACTACAGTATACCGTCAATAGATGTGGATATCTGCACTTCTTGATGAATCTTTGATGAAGTATCAGGTATGTGGAATGGCAGAATACAAGGGAGAATGGACAAGGAGGATTTAAAGCATGCATATAACACAGCCAATCACCTAGAAGAAAGGTCACAGGGATTCTTCAGAGAGCAAAATACTTGGAAAGAATAAGCTTTTGTATAGGATGGATACTAAAGATGCCAGAAAAATTTAAACTTTGGAAACTTTAAACGTACATATATAGTAAGACAATTTTTCTGCACTTCCCCAAAAGTGAATAACCCTTGTGAAAACCGATAGCTGTCTCTATGTGATCCCTTTCAAAATGCGTTGAAATGAAAGACAAACTGTGCATGAGTATGAATTACAATGCATCTGTAGAGCTCTGATCTCTGCTCCATTTCATGTACGAAGAACTTCTATCTTGATACTGAATTGACCTCAATCACTCCAAGTGGCTTATTCAAGTTTGTTCTACTTCTGTCTGCTCTCATACAGAGACCAGGTGAATTCATCAGGAGGGAGCACTGGCTGATGAAATACAAAAATGTAGCCATACTGTAATAAAAATAAAGCCATCTTTTGCATGTTTACCTTAGGATTTTTTCCACCAAGTTATAAAAATAATTTTTTACCAGTCATGCTGCATGATTTTATAGTTGAGAACATCTGAAATATGGAAGACATCTCATCAGGTTTCATATGACACACAGGAACCTAATCATGAGATTTTTTGGAGCAAATTTTAGAGGAATCTGTCCCAAATTTGTGTAACACAAGTGAGCATTAAGACAGCTAGAAAGAGATGTACCATTTTTTTCCCCAGTTAATGATGGTGAAGTAAGAAATGTTTGGGGAGATGGATATATTTAATCTTATTTCAACATTACACAGTGTGTACATACCTAAAACTTCATATGCTGCCTTACTAATATGTATGATTCTTGTTTTTAATGTACGAGTTAAAATTACACTTGAGTTTTTAAAAAGTAAAGCAAAAAGCGTAGAATATAGGAGACAGAGAGAGAAGATGCTATACACAACTTGACAGACAGGGATAAAGCGAGGTCAAGGCTACCTCCAGGGTCAAAGGTGAAGGCCAAGATCGGAAGCCACAGTGTTCATGGGTCTCTTAGTCTCCTTGCCCTCTGGTGGGAATACTCCTTTGGGTGTATTCATCTTATTGCTCCAAATTTTTGAGGGTTATATTCTCATTTTGTACTTATACTTCCTACTCAACTAATATTTCCAATCAACAGTTAAACATGTCCAACTCTCTTTCATCTGGCACTTTTTTCCTTCTAATTTCTCACTTTCCTCTAGTTTCTCCTCTATCTTTTCATTTAACTTGCCTCCGTAAAACTTCTTCAAAGACTTGTCTATTCTTACAGTCACAATTTTCTCCAATCTACTTCTTTCTCTGTCCCTTACAAAGAGGTCTTCGGGTCAGGGAATCAGGTGAAAAATCCAGAGGATGCTCAGAACACTGGATAAGTTTTCCCACGCTGTTCTTGGACACCTCACCTTACTGTTTATCTACTCTTGCTCTGGCTATCCATCAGCCTCTCCTTTTGCATCTTCCGCATAGTCATTAAATGTTCACTCAAGTGTCATCTCAGATAATTCTTCCTGCCTACTCTATGGTTTTCTTTATGCCCTTCAACTCTTCAACTCTTCTCTGCACACTCATGACTTATAGATTTGATTTCCTATCAAGGGCTCTCCTTTCAGCTCATCTATTGAATGGTGCACTTTAATGTTTCAAAGGCACTGTCATCTCAGTATGATCATACACCATCTTCTTTCTCTACCAGACATGCTTTTCATCCATTGTTTACTATTTCAGAGGTCGATATACTCTGCTATCCAGCTGTATATCAGACAATGAGTATTCATTTTTGACATCATTTTTATTGCTGATATTCAGGAAGCTACAGTCTTACTCCTACTTACGTCTCACATGTCAGTTTCTCCCCAAGGCTAGTGTATTCCAAGCCACCATTATGTCTTCTTGAACAAGTCTGTTGTCCTCCATAATCACTCCTTAACATAACTATGAAAGTAGATAGGATTCTCCAACTGTTGGCTTTTCAGACTTAGTCTCCCAACCCTGAGCCACCTTCCTTTGCTTTTGTTCTATCCAAGGTGTCTTTTGCACGTCTAAATGGTTATTCCTGGTGAGTCTTTTTACTTACTCTTCTCTCTGCCTGCAACACATAGTTACTGCTTTGCATGTTTGTCTTCTTTTAACAAGTTCAGGGTTACACACTTTTCACCAAGTTTCTTGTTTTCTCTAACATAGGTCAGGCTATCATGTGAGTTGTTCTTGCCTCGTATATTTTTCATTTCCAATGCATTTCAAATCTTTCATTATTCTCTCATAGCACATCTCATTATACTGTGTACACAGAAAAAATTAAGTGTTTGTCTATCTGGCTTACCTTTGAATACCAGGAGTTTAATATAGTGCTACACATACAAGGGGCACAGTTTTCAAATGAATAAAGGAAATTAAACAGAGAATTTAAAGAGAAGAAACACAAAGAGAAATAAGGAGCAAAAATTAAAACATTAAAAATGCTTAGCAGATAAACATTCAAAAAATTTTAAATTATATGATACATAATATATTTGTAATATACAGTATAGTCCTAGGAAAGCCTCTTATAGAACCTGTTGTTGCTTTGAACTCTTGTAGGATACTGCCTATAAGACAATATTTATGTCTTTGCATTTATTAGTAGCACCATCTTCCGTTAAAAGACCTCTGCTGTTAGGAGATAATTCCTTTCCTTTACCTGTTCAAGTGTTCTAAAAGGGTATACTTAACTTGCCTTAGTGTGACAAAGAGATTTAATTGGATAAAATTAAACTAAGGACTTAGAAAGTCATTGGTTTCTAGTTTTACTAGAGTCATTTATATTTGCATAGCATATGTAAATTACAGAGTGCTTTCAATGTAAGACTACCTAAGAATCTGAGTAGTTTGAGAATGGCCCACTAACGTCATTTTTACTTAAAAATAAAGAAGAAAATCAATCTTGAAAGTTTGATCGAAAAAAATTTTTAAATAACTACATATAGTAGAATGTGTTGTTTCTGCAAAATTATGACATTGTTTTAAATGATGAACTTATCAATAGAAACGCTTTTAAATAGTCTTCTTAGTTATTCAATTTCTCATCTGGCTCAGTTTTGTGATAAACAGGCAAAATAGATGCTTGAAATATGAATTAAGTTCATCACTTCAAGCTTGCTTTGTCTGCATAAATCTCAGTATTCTGAAAGAGTGCACCTAATACATGGGTAATAATTTCATTACTGTAGGGTAATTTCATTGCCTTCTTGTTATAGCCCACTCATCCACCCACCCTCATTTCTTCCAACATTCAGACATTTACTGAATGTCTCCTGTTTGTCAGATGTCATGCTAAGTGCATTAAGTATGAGTAAGATGCTACCCTGCCTGGAACTCTGCCTTGTCAGATTGGTGTCAATTCTCTGGATGTTATTTTCAGATTAATGCAGATCCTTGGAATACTTATGATTTATATAACCTTCATAGTTTAGCTAAGATTCCTGCTGATCAGTCTAAAGTATCCAATTGTCATCTCACATATAAACTCAGCCCCAAAATGATATTTTTCACTGACATAGAAGGAAAGACTATGATGAAGAATTTTCACCTGTTGGCTTCTATATGTAAACTTTGTCCATAATGCCCTTAATTTGTGACTACCATGTCTTGCCAGTTTTCTTTGCTGATAGTTCCTAATTCTGAAGCATGAACAAATTTAAAGACTGCTTTCTAAAAATGTGTACAGTCTAGAAAGCATTTCATTTAATATTCAGTTGTTTTCCTTTTTCTGTGCAGTCTGTGGCCCTGCCGCCCCTATTCTGAGGAGGTGCACTCTTTTTACTCAGTACATATTTTAACCAACAATTAAGCTAGATCTGAATTTTAGCTAAACTATTTCAATCTAACATATAACGAATAACTTATAAAAATAAAGCAAATCGACTTTGTTTTGTGCACAATTTGATTGCCATAAGATAGTACTGAATAACAGCTTAGCTCAATTTGTAGCTTATTTCACCCACTGGAAAAAGCAGCAGCAAACCAATTTTCAGGTGCCGCTTGTTGACCTTTTTGTGTTTTAGTGACCACTGCCTTATACATAATGTACTAATGACTAATGTATTTTAAACGACACTCAGCACTATCAAAGAAATCCTGTGGAATTCTTACCACATTGTGTTAGGAAGGGATACATTAGTGTTAATGCTATAATTTGCAGAAAGAGCCAAGATGTTTTGAGAACATCCACATCTGTAATGCACAGTGGGCCTTCCTTCCACAAGAAATAAATGCAGGAACTGTTTTCCAAAAGTGTTTTTGACACCTTTAAGAACAAACACATAAGCACTTAATGCAGATTAATAGTTTACTTGATAACAATCATTCACTCTAAATGTAATTTTTGTCTCAAAGAGAAGTGACTTATGTTATGCTAATAGTACTATTAAATAATTCCTCAGTGTAACACAGGCTAAATGAAACACGTGCATTATTCTCTACAGCCTAAGGTTAGCAAGGTATTAATAGTGTTAACTTGATATGGGTCTAACTTTTGACTGGTACCTAATAGCCAGATGTCTGTAACTATTTTATTTTATTTTATTTTTTGTCTTTAACTATTTTAAACTTCAGTTTTTTTATAAGTTAAAGAGCTACTAAGTTTTAGAAATTCTGTGAGTGTTCAATAATAAATAGAAAATGCCTGGCACATGTGGAGTATTCAATAACATTTATAGTAATAAATATTTACTATTTTACTTAATCGATAATTTTAGTTTCTATTATTATTTTTTCTTTCTTTCTTTCTCTCTCTCTCTCTCTCTCTCTCTCTCTCTCTCTCTCTCTCTCTCTT
>NW_004955488.1:109523-197542 GCF_000276665.1 Chinchilla lanigera
TCTTTCTTTCTTTCTTTCTTTCTTTCTTTTTCTCTCTCTCTTTCTTTCTTTCTTTCTTTCTTTCTTTCTTTCTTTCTTTCTTCTTTCTTTCTTTCTGTTTATTGGAGGCAGGGTTTCACTATGCAGTTCAAGCTGGCCTTGAACTTACTTTGTAACCCAGGTTGGCCTTGAACTCACAGTGATTCATTTGCCTCAGCTTCTCCAGTGCTGGGATTATAGGCGTGCACCATATCTGGCCTATTTTTGAATTTCTTAAAATTATCTACATTTGTTTCACAAAAGCATATACATCTTCCATAAAAACTGAGTGATAGAGTAACATAAAGAACAAAAGGAGAAATATTCCTTTTCCTCAATGCCACTCTCCAGCCCACTTGGAGTTCTTCTTTTCCATTAGGTGTCCATACATAAATATTTACATATCACAATTTTATTTTTAAAACCATGATTGTAATTTCTTCATGAATTCGTGAACAACTTTGTTTTCTTTTCACTTAAAATAACTTTTAGACCTCTGTCTCTATAAGTTCATAGATTTTTTAAAACTTTCTAAATTGAAGTCTAACTGACACAGAAAAATCACATGAATTATAAGCCTGTAGCTCAGTGAGTTACCATGAAATGAACCCACTCACTAGATCATCACTCAAGTCTAAAAGGAACATTATCTTCATTGCCAGTCTTAGCAGTCACTACTCCGCTCTTCCTTCCAGAAAAAAGTATTGCTGCCTTGATGCTGAACAGCTGTTCTATTTCTTTGATTTTGGTCTTCATGTTAGTGGCATTATACTATAAATATTTTTTGTGTTTATTTGTTTTTGTTCAATATTATTTGAAGAAATAGAAATTCACTTATTTCATTGTTAATAATAGTGCAACATATTGATGTTTACAATTCAGTTCTTCTTTCTACTGTAGATGGCAACTTTCCCCCTGGTTTTGAGTTATTATGAATAATACCTCTATGGCAATCATATATGTGTCTCGCACATTTTGGTTATGTATTTACCTGGGAATTGAACTGCTTTATTTGAAAGTATAAACATAATTAACATTAATAACGATTATAACCATTTCCAGTTTTCCAAAGTGATTATATTTAATTCTTTACTATGAATGTACTACAGTTCCTACTAATTGACATTATCACTGTCATTTAGTATGATCATTCTACAAATTTAACTGTTCTACATTTGTTACAGCTTTAACTTTTATCTTTCCGATTATTGGCGAAGTTTAACTCATTCCCATGTCTATATCTCTTTTAGATTCCCTTTTGTGAAATACCAATTTTTGTTTCCTTTCACTATTTCTATTTAGTTCTATTTCTTGGACATCCTCTTTGTCAACCATATATATTGCAAGTATCTTCTCTAACTCTGTAGGTTGCTGTGTTAATCTCTTAAAAGTGAGTTTTGAGGAACATGTATTTTTGATTTTAGTGTAGGTGAGTTTGTGAACTGATTCCTTCACAGTTGCAACTCAACTTTTTATATCATGTTTAAGATATCTTTGTCAGCTCACGAACCACAGTTTTATTGTGCTCATTATTTTTTTGTAAATTTCACTTAAGAGCTACACTTTGTGTAGAATTAACTTTTCTTGTGATGTGAAGTAGTATGTGATTATGGTAGGCTGAATACTTGGCCCCCAGGCCACCATGTCCTAATTGCTAGAGTGTTAACTTGTGCTGCAAAAGAGATGTGATTAAATCAAGGAGTTGGAGGTAGAGATTTTCCTGGATTCTCTGAAGAGGCCCTAACTGTAGTCACATGTCCTTAAAGAGAGAAGTACAGGTAAATATGAAGACAGGTGAAGAGAAGGCCATGTCATTACAGAAACAGAGATTGGGGTGACACAACCCATGCCATAAAATACAAGCAACCACAGAATCTATAAGAGGTGGAGAGTGGATTTTGTGCTGGATTCTCCAGAAGGAGCCAGCCCTCCCCATACAACTGGGTTCTAGTCCAGTGAAATTCAGTTAGGACTTCTGACTCTAAAATGAATGGAATAAATTTGTATTGTTTTAAGATGCCAAGTTAGTGGTAATTTATTGCTCACCAATAGGAAACTTAATCAGGTGTCAATATTGCCAATGTCAACTTTAGTGAGCGACAACTAGATTTCATATCTTCTGTACTGGATGTGTTGTGGATTGTTGTTTTGGCTGACGTCTATCAAATCCCACCTCACATGGAACTGTAGATGGAAACATTTTTGATAGCCTGAAAAAAGACTTTAGACTGTTAAAGCTTAGTAGCAATGTAGAATCTGTAACTGTAGTAATAATCTTTGTGTACCCAACTACATTAAAATGTCATTGGCTTTTCTTGCCTTTGACTAGATATTTACCATTCATGATTTTGTAACAGTGTTGATCATTGAAAAAATATTGATTCACTGAATTATGCAATCTTTCTAATACTGACAAGTTTTAGGATGCATATAAAACCAGATTCATTGATAGTACCATTGAAGTCATCAGAAGTATTAGGAAACTCTCAAGTTCATTGTGGAGAAGATATATTTTCTATTTATCTTACTTTTCTTTGATAGGTTGGGTGATATGGTTGGTCTTAAATACAATTACTTCTTTGCCTTGAAGTCCTAAGCTTCTTAAATTTTGAAAAACTAGCTGCCAAATACTCAAGTCTGAAAATCACATTTTGTCAGTCACTTTTTTAAGTCATGTTTTCATCACAGTCATCCAACTGGCTACTAAAAAAAACCTGCATGAGTACATTTCCTTGAGACAAGTATTGTACCTTAACATTCATCTGACTTTCTTAGTGTGTACTTCTAATTTTATACACAGAATATTAGAAAGCTGTATACTCAGGGCTAAGAAACGCTGAGATTAATAAATTTTATTGCACGGTTAATGACATTTGTAAGTTTACTTTTGCATTGTGCACACAGTGAAGAAGAATTCAGTGACAGTAGACTCTGGTGCCACTGCCTTGACACTACAGTATTGGCAGTTTTATGCACCTTGACTTTTGCACCATGAATGCACATGGCAATGCAGCAATTTGGAGCTTATGCACCCCTGGAAGAGTCCTGGAGGGCCCTCAGGGATCTACTGATTCACATGGGATATCTGGTCCTTGAAGCTTACCTCACCTTGTAAAACAAAAGAGAAAAACTAAGGTTATCACTAAATGTAAAGATGAATGCTCTTTAAAACATGCTTCTGAATGTCAAAAGCCTGGGTTTACTTCTTTTCTATACATTCAGGTGTTAAGAGTGGATGCAAACAACACTCAGATATGAAAGAATTATTGAGAGAAAAGTATTGGGAAAATTATGAAATGTTTTGAAAGAAGCAAAAAATCTGACCCACCCATTCAGGTGCTCTGCACATTTTTTTGGCTTACAGCTATTTCACAGCCCTAAAGCTGAGGAAAGTTAATAATAATTCAAATGCTTTTTGACTATTGAAGTGCAGATTAATTATGTATTGTGAAATGCAATCGATTATTACCCTGCAGAGGCATGTTTCCCTCCATTTGTAATTCTACCTTTACCTTAGAATTCCTTATTCTTTATCTGTCTCTAGTCTTTAAATTGTCCTTTGAGCTGGTTGTGATATCTTAGTTCATGAAACAATAGCAAGTAAAATCTTTGACATGGGTTGATTTTATATTACCCTTGGAAATTCTTCCAAGTGATTCTAAATAACTCAAAGTAAAATAAGTAATTCTAGCTTTTGAAGTTATGATGAATGTCAAGAGAAATAGTTCAAGTTATATCAGAACAAATACCTGAAACCAAGTCAAAGGGGTCAGTTTACATGGAGTCAATGTGAGTAAAGTCTCCCGGTATGAAGTGGTGTGGCAATCTTGAGTTGGACAGGCTTGCTCACACTGAGAATGATCAAGATGGGAAAGAAGGGGCTGGAGATTTAGCTCAGTGGCACAGCACCTGCCCGGCAAGCATGAGGTCCTGAGTTCAATTCCCAGTACCTCCACCCCAAAAGATGGGACAGAAAGGAAGGATTCAAACCATAGCTGAGTAATCAGAAAGAGATGGGGACATAAAAACTACAAATATGTTGTCTAAGATGGTTCAAGTTATACATCTGGAGAACTGAGAACATAAATTCAGCAATAGAGCCACACAAAGTGAAATAGGGTAATATAAAATAGATCAAATCGATATTGCAGAAGAAAACTAATTGGATAAAAGAACAGCTTTAAAGGTTTTATGATAAGTTAGGAATAACAGCAGTCATAATGAACCTGCTTGAAAATCAATCTTCTGAGAGTCTCCTAAGTGGTCTATTCCAGAGCCCATGCAACCTTGCAGGTTTTGTTTCCCTTCTGAGGACTTCATCGGTGCAGCGTCCACAAGAGTCAACTGCCTGGCAGAGGCTGCTTCCCCTCTGTGCATCTCTTGAGCTCCATTAGCAGTTTCTGCTTGATTTTTAATTGTTAGTTTTTGTGTTATTCTCATGGCTTCTTTGGAATGTCTCTGGCTGCTTTTCTCTGAAGGGTTTTTGGTGTTATATTTCACTCCTCTCTTTACTGGGGCTGCGGATGTGGGCGGAAGCACATTACAAGCACAGACCTGCGGCAGTACCTGGCGTGTTCTCTCTTTGGGCCCTGGAAGGGTGCTCGGCGGGACCGCACGCACATTCGTAGCTAGCCTGATCTCCATTTACATCATTTTGAGAGAGGGGAAGGAGTCTTGCAGTAGTTTTTATTATTATTTTTACTCATAAGTCTTCTTTGAGTGTTTTTATAAATTGCCTGTCATTATCGCTTCAGACTCATATATCAGAGATGGGTTAAAAACATGACGTACAGAGTAGGGCAGACAGAGCTAAACATTGACATCAAGCTGTTGTGCCAAATGCATAGGGTTTGTTTTTCAAGACTTCAGAAACTGAATTTTAAAGATTGATGGTACGCATTCAGCAAGATATACGCAGGACCATGTGAGAACGAGCTATTTTTAAAGGATGCTCAACCACTGAAATCAATGCCAGGGATGACTGGTCTTATCCAAGTGCACCAACATCCCATCGCAAACTGCATCATCTTGTCTTGTCGTACAGCAGAAAATAAAGCCGTTTAACCAAACGTGATGGGAATGACAGTGAAGATAATCAAGCTTAGTTTTCTTGACTATCTGCTATATATTTACAGTTTTGGACTTATCATATTAGTGTATTTTTAATAATTTATTGCTTTATATAATAATAAAAATTTTATTCATGTGCATTGCATTCAGGACTTATGCTAGTAAATTCATTGTGCAGAATTAGTACATGAACATTTCTCAATTCTTATTTTTCTGCCTTCCTCTCCACTGTCTTTGAAAATAATTTCTGTTTGCTAGCACCAGACTTTATCGTTTATTTTATAAATCCCTGACAAATTAGTTATTATAAATACAGATAAATAGCCAGAGTAACCGCCCAAAAAACATATAAAACACAAAAGACAGTTATACTAAATCAAGATACACTTACAGATACGTTGTTTATGCTGGATGACAATAACTTCTTTTACTCTGTCTTTTTTGTTTCAAATTGCCTGCCTTTTTATTTATTTATTTTTTTTGCTCTCTTTATATTTATTTATTTTTATTTTTTAAAGAGAAAAAATAACAAAACATTAGAAAAGATACAGAATTTCATTAATCAAGATGATAGGAATTCAGCAGTGGTTGTTAGAGCAAAGTTATGAATATTGTTATGGTTGATACATTGTGTCAACTTGGGGAGTCTAGAGGTTTGCCTAAGTAACTTAGCAGGAAGCCAGAGTGCTTACTTTGTATACATCCTGAGCCTGTGGAAGAGGAGGGCAATCTCACAAAGATTATGTGAGAGCTACACACCCCTTAGGTGGGGGTAGCCTGTTTACCATGTAAGGCAAGAAAGAAGCTGCTTGCCGCCATTCCTCTGGTTTGCTCTGGCTGCTTTGCCATTCGGCTGCCATTCCCCGCTTTGCTCTTGTTGCTTTGCTGCCTTCTGCCTTGGAGCCAGCCAAGTATGGACTGAAACCTCCACAAACTGTAAGCTAAATAAACCTTTCCTTCCTTCATTTTGGGCATTGGGTATTTTGTCTCAGCAACGAGAGAAAAGTAACCAAGACAAATATGTATTTAGGCAGAACTCTTTCCCTTTTCATAAACACTATCAAAACATTTTTAAACAGAGTTACTATGAGAATTATTGGATTTATAGCACGAAATTAGGGATAATTAGAAAGTATTGACTCTTAAAAATAGAACTACAAAGAGAATTATAACTAATACCCATTCTTAGATTACTGTGTGTGTTTTAATATTAAACTTTATGAGTTGAGTAATCCATGTTAAATGACTCAAATTCATTAAAATTAGTTCAACATTGGTCACTGAACCAAAGACGTTAAGCAAATGTGGCTGCTTTTTTTCCCCTGTGTGTTTCTCTCTCTTTTTGTATATATACACACAGTCATGTATTGCTTAAGGGCAGGAATGTTTTGTTGTTGAGCACTGTCTCTGTATGAATTGTTATGGTCACTGAAGAAGTCTAGAAACTTAACTAAGTAACTCAGCAGTTCTACATCCTGGGGTGAAAAGGACATGCCCTTAGTGCCCTAGGATAATGTTCATTGTGTCAACTTGAGAAGTTTAAAAGTTAAACTAAGTGATTCAGCAGTGGGCCAGGCTCCTTACTTTGTGAACATCCTCAGCTTGTGGAAGAGGAGGGCAACGAGACTGTGTGGGCCTGGGTGGATAGCTGATATACGCTACAAGGGAGGAAGAGAGGCTTGTTCCCTCCCTTTTGCTCTTATTGCTTTTGCTGTCTTCTGCCACCTTGAAACTGTTGCCTCTGTACCATGTGCCACACTGCCTTGGAGCCAGCTGATTATGGACTGAAACCTCCAAAAACTATAAGTGAAATAAACCTTTCCTTCCATAATTTAGGGCACTGGGTATTTTGTTCTAGAAAAGTAACTAAGACAGAATTTACACCGTGTACTTATCACAACTCCAGAATACATAAGTCAATCGCTTGGCATGGTCTCTCCATGCAGGAAAGATGGATGAGGCTGCTGCTGGCCTATCACTTCCTACTGTTGTTCAGAAATTTGTTTTTCAATAAATAGGAGTGTGCTCTAAAGTAGCACATATAGTATAGTAAATATATACAGTACTGGCATAGTCTTTTATTTTCACTGACAGTTAGTTATAGACTATCTAGTTGAATAATTGTATGTGCTATACTTCTATATGACCAGTGGTGCAGTAGATTCATTTACACCAGCATCACCAGGAGTATATAGTGCATTCCATCATAATGTTATGATGGCTAGGATGTCACTAGGTAGCAGGAAATTTTTGGCTCTGCTGTAACTTTGTAGGGCCACATTTGTGTATGCAGTGCATTGACTGAAACATCTTTAGGTGGCATAGACCTGTATATAGCAAATGTTAAAAGTAGTACCTCTTTCCTCATAATGTTCTCATTTGTGCTACTTCAGATGGGACTTGAAAGCTCTAGAAGAGCTTGTTATTAAGCCACTGAAAGAAAGCCACTCTGTTGCCCTACTGAAAAGATGCTTGATGGTCCATTAAAGAAGTGTGAAATAGTTCTTTATCTATCTTTTTCTTGAAATAGTTCTTTATCCTTTTAGGCTCTGTAGTAATTTTTTCAATCAATCATTTATGTGTTGATAATGAGCATATTATCCAGACAATGTTTTGTAACAATAAAATCTATAACTCTCAAGTTTTAACTTTCCTAATTAAAACCATGGATTGTGTCTGCTGATTTAGAATATGTTAAGCATAAATACGCTGTCTGTCTCATTCACCTCTCATTCTCAGTTCTGGGATTGTTAAAATAGTCTGTTTATTCCCAGGGTGCTGTCCAATGTAGGAAACTTTAATGACACCTCTTAGACAATAATCTTGTACCCTGGGATCTCAATCTCTGGCATCCTTACACTTGTTGCTTTGATTAGTTTTGACGGGAAAATGGCTTAAAGTACTATCTGAATAATTAAAATATCTAACACTTGCTCTATGCCTGCCATATGCCAAACACTGTTTAAACACATTTAATGTGTTAACTTTCTCAGTCCTTGCAATAACTTTTTGATGTCTCAGATATTACCATTCTACATTACAAAAGCCAACACACAGAGATAGCTAAAGAACTTGCTCAAAGAGCCAGGCAGTCCAGTCCCATAATATTTCTCTTAGTGGCTGAATGATCCTTGTTTCAGAATGAATGTGCAGCAGTTTTCTTCCTGCTCCTTCCAGAGCTCATCTGTTTATCTGCCTTTGCCCTCACCTCTGTCCACCCAAAACAAGCTTTTTCCTGACTGGTCCCGTTCCCTTGGGAGGTCACATTAGAGGAAGGGGTGTGTCTGTCACTGACTTCTTTCTTCATAAATTTCAGTTAGAAGTAGAGTTCAATTAGTCCATTTCAAGAGAAGTTTAACAAGTCATATTGTTCTTGGTCAAGAGTCATATTGTTCTGGCCCATGGGCCAAATTCTTCTACTGTTTGGTTTTGTTAACAAAGTTGCATGGGAAGATGCTCATTTCTTTTTAGTTGTGTATGGGTGTTTTCACACTACAGTTGTAGATTTTAACATCTGGAACAGAGACTCTATGGTTTGCAAAATCATGTACTTTTGCTGTTATAGAAAAATTTAAAACGAACTCTACTCTTTTCCTGATTGCTCATGTAGGTATAGGAGAATTTTTTGTTTGATTCAATGCTTCTACTAAATTATTGGCATCTGTGATGTTTGGTTTACTTATTACTGAAGCAGGTGTAAGAATGTTCAACAGCATAATTTCTTACCCATTTAGTACATATTATTTTCATTACAACCATCAGGGCTGAGGAATTCACAAAAAAAACTTCCAAACCACTTCCATGCAAGTGTTACTCTATTTAAGGCACTTTTTGAGGAACCAAGGAGGTAGGGGAGAAAAGACAACTGTAAAATATAGTTCCAGATAAGGAAATATTCCTTCTTTAGTGAGGAGATGTAAACACAGACACTTGGTGTTACAAACCTTTCTTACTCTGCCCCAGTCCCTAATTTATGCTCCTACTAGTGGATCTTTTACAATCAGGTTTCTCATGCACTAAAGTATATGGTATCTCTCCTCTAAATGTTGGAAGACAGGGATACACACCAACTCCTATTCAAATTCACAGCTCTTTCTGCACCTAATATAATGCTGTGCATTTTCTAAGCATTCAAAAAGAGCTAAAGGTAGTTTCTAAGTACTTTCTGAATAGCAGTGCATGAATTCGTCCATCCATGCATTCAACCTTCTCCCTCCCTAGCTGCCTAAAGCGAATTCTGTTGAGAGCTATTAAGGAGGGACAAAGACATTCAAAGAATTATATGGTACACACTGTAAAACTGATTGAAAGAGATGCACAATACTTTTTTCTATAGAAAATGAAGATGCTTTCTTACATGATATCAGGAAATGCTGTGGGATTTCATTTCATGCCATGTTATCATTGCAAAGCATAATAAATATCTACTAAAGATATGACGTATTCAGCAGAGACTCATTTTATGGAGAAAGGCAGGTGTTGTGACCTTTAAATTTAATTTGTTTTCCCCAGCATGATAAGAAACCCTCCTTTAGCCCTCCCCAAATGCAAAACAGGAGGTCCTTCTACTCCTGCCTGTCTTTTAACTCCTCCCTGAAATAAATAGCAAAGATGGGTCCTTCTTTGGCTTTCAACTTTGAAGACACATAGTAAGTAATATAAAATTGCTTCCGAATCCTGCCCTCCCAACGAAGGTGTTTGTGTAATTTGCTTCCTGGGACTTGGTCAGACACTTGCTCCTAATTCTCAGAGATGACAGAATTTTCAAAGAAGCCCCACAGAATGGATCTAACCGCAGAGTAACATACCCCATCACAAGGCCTCCTGGTTGATACTGCTTGCTGAACAGAGCTCATTTTCTGAAAGCTCACCTAAGGAATGTTGTGTGGTTTCATCCCTTCTCTCATGACCTATTAGTAGCTCCTTTGACTGGGTTCCAGAATTCTGAATTGGTTCAGGGGCAGACTCAAAAGCTTTCTTTTCATCTTCACTGCTGTTCTCAGAGCTGTATCTCTCCCATAGAGGGTTCCCTTTAAACTATTCTTTCTGAGGATCTTTACTGTAAATCCATAAGGATTCACGTTTTAGCTTCCTTTGTTCCTTCTCAGCATCAATTAGGTGGCAAGGCAAACTGAGGCAAGATAAATATACTGTTCTGCACAAGGGATAGAGTTCAAAGCTGACATTGGTTTATCGGCCTGCATTTCTCTTTCTTTTTCCCTTAAATATTGGGTGATATAAAATACAATGTTCCATCAATATTTGCAACACAAGTTGAATTGAACTGAATTGTTCAGGAATTTAAAAAATGAATCTAAAAACACTCAAATTAAACCCAACCCCACCCCAAAGACTGCAAATCTAAAGTGAAGCATCTGTTTTAAATTTCTTACTACTTTAAATTGTTTTTACACATAATATACTGATCTTAAAAGGAAGAAAATTGGTCCCATATGTCGAGTTATAGGCCACCTTTTAAGATAAGGGTATGTAAATGAATCACCAAAATCTTTGTGTTCATCTGTTGTGAGGTTTTCATGAAACCGACAAAAACCAGGGGAACGAAGGTGACAATTCTACAAAACATTTGGCAACAATTCCACAAAACATTCTGACTAGGAATTGCTACACCCAGCCGCGTAGGAATAAATGTCCATCTTATAAACTAACCAAAAAAAAAAAGAGAAAGACTTCACAGACAAAAATATTTTCTCCATTTACAAGCTAGGAAACCCCCTTGAGTAAATAGCTTTAATATATCCAGTGCTACAATAATGCCAATTCTATAAGCCAAGGACAAAAATTGGCGATTATTATCATGGCTTTTGTTTTACTAATAATTTCTACTAATAATTTCTAATTGCCCTGGTGTGTTATCAGATAAGAAAAACAAATATAGCGTCCAACACTAACATTAGCTTGAGCTGTAGTGGACTTAACTTAAGCATCCCCCTGTATGCAGAGCACCTATTTCTGTGGTCCTCAGAAAAAGCCAGATGGGAGGTAGCAAGGACAGGGCCAGGAGCTTGGGCTGAGAGCAGATTTCCCAGGGCTGGCTGCTTCTTTGACTATGACCTGTTTTTAGTTTGTGAAAACAAAACACTCTTTCCCTAAGGAAACACCTTTCAATTCCATGCAATGGTAAAAATTGCCACACCAGAAAATCACTTTGCTTATGGCTTTAAATTATTGTTTATGTCTTTTGTTCTGTGTTTTGTTTTTCTTGCAGCGCACTATTATCTTCAAATTTCATGGCCTTCTCCCCTGCTTAGATTTCATATAGAAAAGCAAGTTTTCCTTTTTTGTTTCCTCTCTTTCTTTCTTTTAATATAAATAAATCAGACATTCTAAAGCGATCATTTAAACATGGGTACTCTGCCTCTGGGGAATAAATAACACTGCCCTAGTTCTGACAAGTTAGTTTCCTTCTAAAATACAACAGAAAGTCCCAGCTTTAATTTAATGTTCAAAGTTTCTAACTTCACCCAGCTTTCCAAATGCTTCTTTTAGGGATTTTACTCGTGGTTAAATAATTTAAAAGGTTTAAATTTTGTTTAGAAAGTCAGGGTGATGAATCAATTTTGCAAACTGTTTCAAAGTAGAGGAGCAAATCATTGGGGAAATAAGAAGTTACTCCACACTGGATAATCTGTTCAAGTACAGAAGACATTATAACACCTATATAGGGAATTGTGAAAACTACCATGGATTCCTTTCAAAAAAGATAAAACAATCATCACATTTTAAATGTTGCAGGTTGATACATTTTAGTGATATTCAATCAGAGAGGAAAAAGGCTCATAAATTCTGATTATAGAGACCCTTGTGAGCATGCTATATAATAATGTAGAAAACCCGGGATATAGAAACATTTCCTTAAGCAAATACTGTTAATACTATTTTTTAATTTTCAAACTGGCTTATACCAAGATAATAGATGTCGCTAGGCAAATAATAGGAATTTTCCCAATTGTCAAATAAATCCCAGCTTTGGAATGCCTTTTTCCAAGTTATTAAGTATTGAGTGCAATTCATATTTAGTGATTTATACCACAAAAATGTGTTCTGAAACATTTGTAACGTTTATGTTTTACTGCTGTAGCCACATGCCATCAAATTCATGTGCTTGCTGCATTTTTTCTTGGCAGTTCAGAGCCTATTTATAAGTCATGTTCCAATGACTGACTCATGAATTAAAGGCACTTCTAAAAAACTACAAAGAACTAACATTTCTTCTTGGTAATACTCCATGCACTAGCCTAGAAAAGTTTTCCATAGTATTTAATTCACTAATTTACTAGGGTAGCATTTGAGAAGGAAGTATGATATAAAGGTCAAACATGCAGGACACACTGTAAAGAATACTTCCATTTAAACTGTTTGTTTTAATAGTCAAGTAGATGGTGACAATTCTATTCTGCTTCTTTTCCAGGACAAACTCTGACTCATCCAGGGTTATAAAAAAATGGCAGTTCTAAGTAGGAACTGCCGTTGAAATATGGAATAAATAAACCTGCATCTAGAAATGGGGTCATGTTAGTGCATTTTGCAGCATTTTATTGTTAATTAAATAGATAGAAATCTAGCATGTATAGTTAGCATTCTTATAAAAAGGTAACATTGGTACTTTTAAATATTAAGTACAATTTTAAGAAATGTAGATGTAGAAGTGTAATGAATTTACAATCTTTATCTCAAATGACTGATGACTAGTCCTGAGGAAAAGACTCAGAGTAAGAATTTAAATGTGATGTGCAAGGGTAGGATTTCAGGGTCAACAAACATTAAGATTATATGCAAAATCCACATACTTGCATATATGAAATCATAGTTTTCCTCAGATATCTATAATAGTCTGGGTCACATATGGCTATATGCTTGCAAACCATTAATTTAAACAAACCATTAATTTATACAAAGAAATATCAACATATTTGTTGTAATTCTAATTTAGTCTCAAAAAGTGGCAAAATATCTGTGATACGTAAAGACTAGAAAATTGTCATGTACGGGGGTTTTATTCATATTCACTAATATTTAGTGTTTTTTAATAATTCTTAGATCTTTTAAATGACATAATATTCAAGGTTATAGTTTTAGAACTATTTCTTTAGAATT
Source organism: Chinchilla lanigera (assembly GCF_000276665.1). Lineage (NCBI taxonomy): Eukaryota > Metazoa > Chordata > Mammalia > Rodentia > Chinchillidae > Chinchilla > Chinchilla lanigera. Next base: position 122,730 of record NW_004955488.1, read on the forward strand.
AATATCTAAATAATTAGTATCACAAAATCTTTCTTCTTTTTGCACCGGGAATCGAACTCAGGACCTTGAGCTTGCCAGGCAGGCACTATGCTGCTGAGCTATCTCCCTGGCCCTTACAAAATCTTGAAGTACACTAAATTTGAAAAGCATTTGATTTTCTTGTTCATAATGTATATAATTGGTCCATGGAACAAGTTCAAGGAATGTTGCAAATGAAATTTTAGTTCTTGATATTGTCAGAATGGGGGAAATTTCTCATAATGATTATTTGTTTGCCTCAGAATGAAAACTTGGGCATTTCCTGGAGTCCTATCTTCTCCTTAAGTCATGGAGTGATTTGGAAACTAGAGTCCACTTGAGAAATGTGCTAACACGCGTGTCTTTTCTCTGAAATGGACTTTTGCTGCCCCATTCCAACAGATAAGGCCTGGTGGTGACCTGACCCCTGCTGTTAGCAGTGAGAGGCATTGGTGAGTTGCTTTCTGTTGTTTCTCTTTTGACTCCCCTCCTCTCCCTCAGCCGCTGTTTCTTACCCTTCTACCTTGGCCCAAGGAAAAAGGATGGTGAGGGAAGAAAGTATGGACCTAGAGAGCTGTTACAGCTGACCGCTGGTACTGTCCCAAGCAGGGTGGGTATTTAATAAAACTGATCACTAGGCATGGTAGCACTGTAATTCCAGCACTTAGGAAGCTGAGGCAGGAGTACTGTAAGCTTGAACCCAGCTTGGTGAGTCGATCATAGCCTAACTACCCAATGAGACCCTGTCTTACAAAGCAAAAACAACCTGGTTGTTTCTCTTATTTTAGTGATACCAGATAAGGCACAGAATGCTCAATTAAATTTGAATTCAAATACACAGTAAGTAATTTAGTATAAGGATGTCCCAAACATTGCACAGCATGTACCGAGGCTACAAAAAAATGTACTTGAAATTTATTTATTTATTTATTTATTTTTGGTTTTTCTCCGGTACCGGGAACCGAACTCACGACCTCGAGCTTGCCAGGCAGGCGCTTTTGCCGCTGAGCTAAATCCCCAACCCCTGTACTTGAAATTTAAATTTACCTAAAAGCCTTCTATTTTTAGTTACTAAATCTGGTAACTTTACAACTCATGAACACTGGTGCCATCTTTGGAAGCCCTCACCAAGTGTTACTCTTAGGACTTCCGGGTGCTGGCTGCCTTCCAGGGTCAATCACTTCCCACTGCCTGCTCTGACCTGAAGTGCTATACCCAGGCTTGCTGCTGCAAGTCTGTGCGAACCAAGTTAAACATGCAAGGAAGACTTTTCTTCAAGGCTGTTCTAAAAGGGGAGAGAGGTCAGTCTAAGCTCAACTCTTTGGAAAAAAAAGATGGAAGAATTTTTGAGAGTTGAGAGTAGGAGGGAAAATGCAGGTCATCTGTGTTTTCTAATTGGCTTTGGAGAAAAGTAAACCTTCTCCTGTCTTCAGAAAAAACAGGTAGTTGTATAACTTAGAACATGGCATCCCCTGAATGTAGATTCTCACTCTCCCACAAAGATACTTTCTGCCTTGATGACTGCATTTCAAAAGGATGGCTCTCAGGGCTACAGAAAGGCAATTCTGGATTGTAAAACTAGCAGAAACCTTTTTTAAGAAAAGATTTACATATCAAAGAGGTAGAAAAAGCATTTACAATTGAAAGTTTTCTAAAGGAAATCATCTAAGAAAAGGAGGTCAGGAACCTGGAGTCTGAAGAAGTCTGTACAAGTTTAGATTGGGGAGCTCAGGGCCTAAGGCCATCCCAGTTGCTGGAATGAATGAGCCCTGGGGTGGAATATGAAATGACACCAATGATGTTTTTTAGGGATGCCTATCTACTCTACGGTAAAGCCTGCCACATTCCCTTGTCATTTCCTGCCCTACTGTATGTGGGGGTGTATTTATTTATTTATTTTTTGGTGGTATATTATTGCCATAATAAATACCCTCATAGTGGGGAGACTGGTACGTATATAATACAGGTGGTACACTTGGGGCTATGGGACTGTTCCACTCCACTCACTAGGACCTGGGCAATGCCCAGAGCCAACCTTCCCAACCTTTGCACTAAGTTCCACTACCTGGAATGGAGATAAAAGATAATGACCCCTGGGACTGCCTTTGAAGAATCAAGTCCCAATCCAAGACACATGCATGCCAGATTCTCAGGCATGACCTATAGTAACCTTGCTTCACGGGCAGCTCATTAAAAGTTCATGAATGTGGAATGCATCTCATACATGAACTATAAGAGTGAATTATGGGAAAGGACATGTGCAGTAGACACAGCTGACAGGACTCAACACCCTGTCAATCATGTTGTCAGTCATGCTCTGAAAGACCCACTGGGAGAGGCCCTAGACCCAGCAGAATGTTTTCAGTTCTGAAGCCAGCACATTTAGCACTCACACCATTTTCCTTTGCACTGGTGTGAGCCCACTCACTGAGAGCAGACCATTGCCTAAGGGAACTTAATTAAACTGCACTGCTTTGCCTTCCTGTCCTGTGCAGTGTCCTGTTCTTCATGAGAATAAGAATTTAGAAACCTGTCCAGGATGCCATCACTCAAGGCAACATCTGCCCGTCACATCTTCATCCTTTTTAACTCTTCTCCCTTTGCCTCCCTCCTTTTAATTTCCAGTTTCTTTCCCTGTCCACCCCCTACAACCCACTTGGGCACACCTGAACACCCTCACACAACCCAACTCCAGCATCTGCCGTGGCATCTCCTGTGGGAATGCACGCTCCATCAGGGTGTGTTGTTATTGTCCAAGAGGCCTGCTGTCAAAAACCCCTAAACGCATTGAGAGACGTGGTTTATGGAAGAGGTGAGAAATGAAATTCAAATGACAGTTTTCTATGAAAACGTTTCCTACAAAATCGTGTCTCTAAAAATCTTTCCTTTCCAAATACTGGCTTCTTTTTCCTTTAAGAATATCTCACAGTTAAATATCATATTTAAATAGGAGATCCTATTTTATTTACAGCCTTGTTTCCTAATGTGCGAGAGTTTATTTTTTTAACATCCTGTTGAGGCCTGTAACTCATAAGGATGCTTTTGAAAGTCAGATAGAGATAATATAACGTATTTTAACAAACTTAGATTTAAGTTATACAGCATCATTCTTTACAATTTCCTGGCTTTCTATACACAATCTTTAACTCCTTGAAATTCACCTACCTGACTCTGCAGTTTATTGTATCAGCTTTTTTTTTCCCTAAAAGTTAAGTGCTTGTTAGCAAAATTTTCATTAGTGGTCACATGCTTCAGAGTCTCTGTGGCACTGAACGTTTCTTTCTGTTAAAACATTCTCTCCCCTGCCTCCCACAGCACTTGCTGAGCTTTGGCCTTCTCCTTTCCTGCCCTTAGCTTTGCTGCAGACTGTCTCGCCAGCAGCCCACAGCACACAGCATTTCCCAGACTGTGTCCAGGGTCACCAATCTCTGTCTTTTCTGAATCTGCTTCTCCTCCAGCTTCTTATTCATCACACCTACTCTTCCAAGCTTAGCAACTCGGCATCATTATCCACCCATCTCTTCTCAAACTCCTTGCTGGTTCCTGACACCTCTTCCTTAGATCAAACCTTGCATTTTTATTTCTGCTACCTCCCCTCTTCCTTATTACATTTCAACTCAGCCATAGAGCAGCTTCTTCATAACCGGCCTCCTTTCTGACAGTGTCTCTTAGTTGTCATTCCTGTCACATTCATTTTATCCAATTGTAAACTTCTAAGACCTTTGGTCAAAAGTCTTCAGAAGCTTCAGGATAATTATCAAGTAAACCCAGAGCTCCCACAAGTACATATCTACTGGTAAGGATGAGACACAGTTTCGTCTCTGTGCTATTGTGTTCACATTCCTCTCACCGGCTGACACGTCCTTTCCCCAAATCCCGGGAAAAGAAATCCTTTTTAATTGAAGACTTGAATAACATTTGAACTTCCCACAGCATTGCATCCATAACACTTTTAGACCATCAGTTATTTTCTTTCTTATGCTATGATTGTTCTTCCAAACACTGAATATGATTGATGATATATTGAACCTGTTATTTAGGGAGAGGAAGATACATTGACTTTGATTAGTCAGACTGGATGTTCAAAGTTAATTTGAAGAAGACATTTGGGAAATGTGAGTTAAGGAAAAAGTTTGTATTCCATCTTATGTGACCAGAATAGTTCATAGCACATTTGGAATTTTAACGGAAGGAGCAGAATGTTTGGCAGATGTATAACTGCACACACTCTACTTTTTAATACTATTATAAGGAAAAAACAATATGCCAATCAAGTTAAAATGCACTGTAGGTTGTGCTACATGGAAGGGTATTTGGGTGAGGAATTCGGATGGAATTTTGACCAAGAAAAACGGTTGATTACAAGAGGTAGACTAGTTATGAATGGGGTTTTTAGTACATACTTTGTCAAATGTTTGGATGTTGTGTATCTGCTGATTCAATCATAGACAATGAGTTTGTACATTATTTCCTCATGTTATTTTTACCATCTTACTAGGAGTCACTCTGTTCATTTAACCAACACATATTTATTGAGTGATTATTACACGTCAGTTCCCGGTCAGGGACTATATAAATGAGCAAAACAGATAAACCCTTCAATATCATCGAAATAAACTTCAAGTTAGAATTTTCTTTTTCTGGTGTGGTAGCTTTCTTCATGAGTCCTAGGTGATCTTGTTCCCTTGGATTCTTCCTGACTTGCTGCACCCAGGAGCACTGAGCCTTATGGGAGATGTAAAACTAGGTAAGAAGAGGGTCACAAGGCTGGCCTCTCTGTGCCTCTTCCACATGTTTTTTGAGAAACTGTGTTAGATTCACCCTTTCACCATATTTTGCACTTTTTAATATGTGTTTTTGAACAAATGTTTATACAGTTAAAGTTATTATTTATGGTGGCTTTTTCTACTATAGGGTTTGCTTTTAATTGACACAGAATTGTACATAATTTTGCAGTACAGTATACTAATTCAATAAATATATGCCATGTGTAGTTATCAAATCAGAGTAATGAACATATTATCACCCCTAATATTAATCATTTCTACGTGTTGAGATCATTCAAAATCCTTTCTCCTAACTTTTGAATACACAACAAACTATTTTTAACTGTTGCAGTGGGTAGGGTGGGGTGTCAAGTTGATTGACTTTGGCATTTGCTTTGGGAATTCGTGGAACAACTTCTGGGTGAGTTTGGGTGAGTCTTGGAGGTGTGACAGTGGGATCTTGGTCCAGTCTCTGCACCTTCTTCTCTGTCACTGTTTGCTGACCACTAGGACCTAAGTGGCTTCACTCTGCCATGCCCCTCTGCCACTGTGTCTCTGGCTTGGAGCTAGCAGGTCATGGACAGACACTGAGCAAATTCAACCCTCCTTTCAGCTGTGTCTTACCTATGAGAAAGCTAAGCAATATAAGCATAGTTACCCAGCTGTTCTGTATAACTTTCTCTTTCTATGTGTCTTTTTGTACCTGTTCACCAATCATCCATACCTTTCCTCCCTCTCTACTTTCCAGCTTCTGGGAAACAGTGGTTGTTTAAAAAGCTATAGTTTTCCTTTAAATAGAAAAGTGATTTTTTTTAGTTAAATGTAGAAAGTACTTCTATAGGCTATAGAAAGACTATATAGATGAAGTCCTAGCATTTTTCTTGTGGTTAAGCTTTTTTCCCACTATTGCTAAATCCACAGGAAAACTCGTGGAGGAGGAATAGTCTTTACATATGGATTCATATGTGGATGAAATTATTTGGATCCATATCCAAGTCTTACTTACTCTGAGCAGTGGTGAACTCATCCACTGCAATAGAAGAGTAATTCGATTTGCTGAGAAAGGACTGCCACACGCTTTGCAGGAGTGCACCTACTGCGTAATTCAAGTGCACCTGCCTGCTTCCCAGTTCACGTACTCCTTGAACTTTTTGCGGAGCTGACAAGTTCTCTGAAAGTTATGACAGGGAACAACACTCATGAACAGTAAACATTTACTATTGAATTGCTTTCTAACTATATTAATTTTCCTTATCACCATGTGTAGTGGATATGTTGAAAAACAGAACTGCCTTAAGTGTGGAAAATAAGACTAATTGGGGTTAGGCAGAGTGTTTTCCTGCTGCTTTGGAAGCTCTTCAGGCAGTATTGTTTGAACACACTCCAAGTTTGTTTTTCTTCCAATTATAAGAGAAAAACAACAGTATTTTTATGGAAATATGTTTTAAATATCTTACAAAATATGATATATAATATTCAGTTGCTTCTGATTACACAGTAGACATATAAAACCAGTTCCATAAATTAAAATATCTTAAATGATCTTATAGAATGATCAAACTAATTCTATTAACTTTTATGTGGTTAACAAAATAAAATCAGTTCTGCATCATGAAAACATGCAATAAGCTAATCCCAAAAGAGGATCTTTTCCATCCCCAAATTACATTAAAAATAAAATTTACAAAATGTCCAAGTAAGTTATAGAACCACAGCAATAAGTTTGAAGTGTCTTATGTTAAAAATAGGAATTATTTTAATGTTTTCAGCCAATGCGCTTCTATAGTCTGAATCAGAACCAGGAGCAAATAACAAACATGACTCCCTGAAGTTTTATCCAGGAGAGCTTTGCAAATAACTTTATGTTCAAGAAAACACACAAGGGACTAATATATTTACCTCAAGCACAATGCAACTGAACTACGTCAGTGTCATTCACGCTTAGTATGGGTGCTTTTGTCTATGTCATGCATTACAACCCCTCCTGTTTGGTAAGAAGGGTTTTTGCCATCTAAATTCTGAAGTTCACTGCTAACACACAAATAGAACTGCATGTGCAATTGGTCACAAATTATTCACATACAGTCTATCGTAATTCTTGGGACTAGAAGAAACATAACATTGTTTGCAATGCCTCCTGTATATGGGAAATAGATTTGATTTATTCTATTGAAATTTAAGAATTAGGATTATTGAAATGTTTTTATTGAGTCTTCTTTTACTTTCCTCAGAAAAAACATCATGTAAATATGTGATTAAATTTATAAAAGAGATGACTAATACGCTGCAAGTATTAATACATATTTTGTTTTAATTGTAGAATATTACATTGCACCCTTCATGTTTCTAATTGTGTTAAATTCTGTGATTAAAATGATTATCACCAGTTTATAAGCTCATCTAGCTCTTTAGCTAAAGAAGGTACAGAATAATAAGTCATCATTAAAAATAATAAATGTAGAAAATAATCTTCAAAAATTCAAAAATTTTACTCATCTATATTATTCTAACATTTTGTAATAAAGCCTAAAGCTTGTGACATAATTTAATACTATATATATTGTGATAATGATAGTGAATATAATTATTCAATGTTTTAATTGCTAAATTATAATTACTAATAATTACCACTATCTTAAAGATTTGTATGTAATGTAAATATTGCACATAAATGTACTATAGCGCATGGTACTACAGCATAAAGTATAAAAATTATACTAAGCTACCTTTACATCATAGATTATTTTAGAATACAAATAATTACATTTAGGTGGTTGAAGTCTCATGGACTACATTATTACTCTTACTTGTATAATTTACCCATATTAGACATTCACATTTCTGTTAGTCCTTAAATATTGGTAAAATTGTCAAGTGCATAATAAAAATTGGTGACAATTCTTGTTACTGTTAATACTGATTGATTTTCCTATATTTTTCCCCAGAGGAAAGCGCTTACAGTATCAGAACTCAACTAACATTTTTCCTTCTGACCACAACCACTTATCCCTACACTTTAAGCATGAAGAAAACTGCTGTACATCTTACCAAAACAATGTACAAGGAAAACAGAAACAAAACCCACGTTAAAATAGAAGACACAAAGTTAGAAACAAGAAAAAACAGTTTTTCTTTGTTATATCTTTTATGTCTGTTCTCCAAGAATACAAGAAACATTGACAGTTTATAGCACTTCTAAATAACTTAAAGATTTTACTGTGTAGCAAAATATTCTTTATGCTTTACAAATAATCGTTTTAAATTTAATACTGTATTTCCAAGGATTTCAACCTACAATTTACTAACTTAGTAGAGGTGAGATAGTGTTGTAGGAAAATGAGTAGACAGAAACTTTAGATAGACTATTTCCAGACCAACTGAACCAACTAGGCTCATCCCAACCAGGATTGGTATTACATGGGTAGCCCTCTTAAACCTGTGATAAGCCCCTGGGGCCAGAACACTTACTCCTTCCTCTCCCTTATAGGTTTGCACTTGTGGTAAGATGTTAACAAGGGCTCAGGTGCCTTTTAGGGTTTTCACCCATCAGGACAGGAAAAATATGTATTGATAGAGATGGTCAGGCTCCTGACAGGGGGACAAATGGCCTGAGTGCATGGAGGTGCAGCAGAGGTACCTGGTGGAAGGACACAGGTTACATTTCCATAACAACAGGTAGGGAAGCTAAAACAGCAGCTGAGTTTTTACATTTGTGTGAGCCTTTTTGAGGAACTGCATATGTGGGAATTCCATAGTAAAAAGAAGGTGCAGACCTATGATAAAGCCAACAATCAGAAGTGACCTGTGGGGAGCTAATGCTCAGTGGGTCTGGAAATAATTACTCTAGTCATTAGCTGAGGCCACTGCCCAGGAAATCTGAAGCCTACATGATAACAATGTCACTGTTACAGGACCAAATAGATTCTCTTACTGAAGTTGTCTCCCAAAATAGAAGAGGTTTAGAGTTAGTCTTTTTACAACAAGGAGTTCGTAATGCCCTAGGAGAAAATTGCTGTTTCTATGCTAATAAGTCTGGAATAGTCCAAGAAGGTCCGCAGCAGTTGCAAGAGAGATTAGATAACCAGGCCCAAGAATGAAGCCAGAAGCAGAGATGGTTCCAAAGCCTATCTAACCTGATACCATGGCTAAGCCCCTTTTGGGACCCCTGACAGTCCTTAATTATCCTGATAGGCCCTGCTTGATTAATTGGATTACTTGCTTTGTTTCAAAACAGGTCACCAGCGTAAGTTTCCAAATGACCCTCAGAGCTGTCCCTTCTCAGGCAACTTTAGAAAGAAGAAGCACTGAAAAAGATTTTTCTGAGTAACAACAAGAGGGGGAAATAAAAGGAAAATAACTAGACCAGGAAAACTGATGCTTTGAAAAACTTTGTTCCTTTAAAATTTCCTAGCTCTGTAATTACTTTCTTGACCTGAGTAACCCTGAGAGTGTGACATACATACAGGATGCCTGATTGTACCAAGCTGCATGAAGATTAATCTAGCCTTGTAATTGATGACCATTAATCTAGCCTTTTAACCGATGACCTCACCTTGCTAGCTCATCAGAAGAACTGCGAGACTATCCTGTTCCACATTTGTAACTCCTGCTTCTGCCTCATATAAATTGCTGGCTCACAGCACTCATTGCCTTTGCTTTGTTGGAAATTATTCCAGCCAGGACCACCAATGTAAAATAAAACTGTTCACTGTCAAAAAAAAGAAAGGAATTTTAGATAGAAATATTATAGCAGACAGACAGGCCTAGGCCCTTGAGGGAACCAGTATAGAGGACCAGATACCTTGCAAATGTGGGAGACAGGGGGCCAGACCTCAAGGCAAAAGATGAAAAAATGCACCCACATCCTTCCCTAGGGATGGACATCAGGGGTTGGTACTCTAAATACGTATCAATCACCTTGAAAAACCAGGAAGAGTCACTAACCCAACCCCCTACAGGAAATGCCTCTGTTTTATATTTATGCCCCCTTACTACATAACTTGCTTCCCCATTTGATCCCAATTTAATCAGTTTTACTTGAGCAATTATTGTCTAATCTTATTGGTTGACCATAGTTTTGTCCCACCTCATACCCACCTTGCGAGTTCCCATGTTTCCCACCTTGATCCAGCCTCACGTTATGGTTTTGTTCTATAAAAATCCCTAGAAAAGGCAGGTTCTGTGGATCCCCACTCAGATCCCCTTCTCTCTCTCAGACAGGAGCTTTCTTTCCAACAATAAATCTATTTTGCTTTTAACCTCTGTTGTTCCTAAAATTCATTGTTAGATTTTAGAGAACACAAACTCATCCCAGATATCTAGCAGATTGGGAGTTTCTCTCCCCTAGATCAGTAGGGCATACACATTTAATGAAAACATTTTTGTTAAACAGACACAATTTGAAATACAGTGTAGAAGAAAGGTAATGTAGACAGGGAAAAGTGACCCAGGTGCTGCCATGAAAATAGGAGCATTTTGAAGCAGGTACCGCAATAGAACTGACAGAATATACAGAAAGATGGTGGTCTACAGAGAGAAGCTCTCCAATCCCATGGAAAAATTATAAATATTGTAAAAATTTATAAGCAAAGGGAAACAAGAGTTGTAAGCTGATACAAATATCATCGCTAAGTACCATCAAACAAACAAAAAGCAGGAGGTCAGGTGATTTTAACATCCTTACTGAGACAAGAAAACTTAAGCACTCATCCATTCAAAAAATATTCCAAATCAACTCTATTCAAGGCACAGGAGGAGATGCATAAGATACAGATGTTTAATTTAGTAATTTTCCATTTTAATGGGAAAATTGCTGTATTAATTATTGCATATAACAAATGATGTGTTTTTGTACAGGAGAAAGAGGCCAGGACAGGAACCAGGAAGGTCAGACATGGCCTGGAAGTGCACCAGGAGAAGTCGAGGTCCAGTTGGGCAGGAGCACAGACTGTGTGAGGGAGCCATAGATGGTCAGGTTGGAAAGAAAGGAAGGGGGAGAATCATGACTAGCATGCCAGAATAAAGAAACGGAGTTCATGCTGCAGTGAGAGCTATTAAACATTTATGAGCAGAGAAGGAGCAAAATTAGCATTGCCCTTCAGGAATACTAAGCTCCAAGCATTGAACAGACAGCTCCCATTAGGAAGAAAAAGAAGTTGTTTAAGAAGTTATAGCAACAGTTCAGGTGGGCAGCAGTAAGGATCAAGGTAAGGGTGAGAGCAATAGCAAATAGGTTTGTCTGGGTCTCACTACGCAGCTGAGGCTTGGTCTTGAGCTCACTGCGTAGCCCAGGCTGATCTCAAACTCACAATGATCCTCTTGCCTCAGCCTCCTGAGTGCTGGGATTACAAGCATGTGCTATCATGCCCAGTTGGTAAGGAGCCTACTGTGGTCAAGGTGACATGAGATAGCAAGGGGAAACAATGTTTTCAATTTCCAGTGATCTGGATAGGGTGCAGACAGAACTTGGAACAGGAAACCCAGGAGGAAAAGAAATTGAGCAGTGCAAGGGTGATAAGTCAGGATATATTGTGTGATTCTGTGATGTGAATGGAATATTCATTTTGAAATTGATATAGGGCATATGATATAGGACCTCCAAATAATGTAAGGGAAATATTATAATGCTCAGCTTGCTAGATGTCTGATATGCCAACTTTGCGTCCTCTAAACTGGAGGAATGAATCCTAGGAAGAACAAGTAAAGAGTAGGAAGTATTTATTGAGAAAAAGAAAACTCCTGTATAAGAGGGACACAAGGGGGTCCTGAGTGAGTGGCCTGGGAAACCTGCTGTCAGATTAGACACTGAGTAGCAACTGAGACCACCAGGACAGGCAGGATTGAAGCAAACAGTGAAATCTTTATTTCAGGCTGGGTGCAACTTGGCCAAGGGTGAAAAAACCGTTAGCCCCAAACAAAGGAAGGGGCCTACTTTATGGACTGTTTTAGGTATTGGAAGGAGAAATTCCACTGAGGAAGGTGGAAAATTTAAGTTTCTCAGGGATGATTGGTGGGTCTGGTGCCTCTAGGGGAGGGAGGAACAGAAAGAAAGCTGACTTACGGTGTGGCATTCTGTAGATTTACGAGGTTTCCTGTAAGCATGAGAACTGGGCCTGGGAACCATCCTGATAAACAGATTTACTTTAGTCTCTTGGGATGCAATGTGAGGGACCTAACACCTGCTTCTCAAGGGAGTTTTATAGAGCAAAACCACAAAATGAGGCACATTAAGGTGAGACAGAACTATAATCAGTCCAGAAGAGTACAAGTATAATCAATTAAGTGATACTGATCCAATGAGAAATCACAAGGTGGGTGTTAGGTGTGACAAAATTATGGTCAATTAATGAGAGTGTGGATATAGTTGCTTTGATAATATTGATTATCCATGAGGATCAAATTGGGAAGGAAGACCCACAGCAAGCATACATGGAAGGAGCAAGGAATTTCTGGGAAGGAGTGGGCTGGGGAGGTTTGGTCCCCTACCCAAGGTGTGGGAAACCTATTTAGATATATGAAATGCTAATGTTCAGCCCTTGGGGAAGTACATGGGAGTCCCCAGTCCTCTTTTTCTTGAAGGCTGGCCTTCAGTGAAGGTGCCACAGTTTTCTTTTGTGCTGAGGTCCCAGCCCTGTCTAACTGCCTGCAACATTTATATCTAACTTAGCCGTCTACAATAAAACCATCTCTGGATGGCTACAAATACAGAAGAAATGAAAGTTGTAGTTCAAAGAACTAACAGCACAGAGGTAATGCAACCTGTAGGAAGTGGATATCAGCAAGTTCAGGCAAGAGATATTTTGGCATTGAGAAAATAAAGAGGAAAGGGAAAGGGAGATATCCTAGACAGGAAATGAAAAGACCCATTGTAATGGAATCTGAGCCAGGAATAATTATCAGGAAGGAAAATCTGTTGGAGGTGGAAGGTGGGAGGTGGGAGGTGAGGGGTATGTGTGTGTGTGTGTGTGTGTGTGTGTGTGTGTGTGTGTGTGCACATGCAAGAGCAATAGCTAGCAAACAAAATTGTTCATTTACAAGGACTGACCCAAGTGAGCACAGAGAATAACTGTTTTTCATTTTTTGCTTTACTGCTTTAGTGCATTAGTCACTTGCTAAAGCCTTTCCTCCAGATGTAAGTCCTTGTATATGGGGATGAATTGAACTTAGTAATAGACAGGTGGCCCCACTGGACCTTCTTTTGAGGTTCTTACTATACTAGACACTTCAAAACCTCTGTGTTTTTCATTTTTGAGTTTAAAATCTAATCACTAGTACAAAAATGGTAATATTATTCTGGACAGCTAAGTTAGGTAGAAGTACTACAGGCAGTCAGGGCTGGGCCCTCAAGAGTCGGTGCAGAAGACAAGTGTGGCTGGAGGTTCATTCACTGAAGGCCAGACTTTAAGAAAAGAGGAACAACTACATCCTTATACCTTCTCTAGGGATGAACAGCTGTGATTCATGTTCTAAATAGGCTTCAGTCACCCGGGGGTAGAGGACCAAACTCCTTAAGCCACCCCTTCCAGGACAGTCCTTGTTCATCCCATGTGTGCTTGCTATGTGACTTGCTTTCCAATTTGATCCCCATTTAATCAACATCACCTAAGCAACTATACTTGTACTCTTATTGGTTCACCATAGTCTTGTCACACCTCACACCACCTTGTGATTTCCCATTGGATCAATATTGCTTAAGCGACTACACTTCTAATCTTATTGATTGATTATAGTTCTGTCCCATCTTGAATCTGCCTCGCCTCGTGGCTTTGCTCAATAAAACATGCTTGAGAAGCAGAGTTGGTGAGCCACCTACTTTTCAGGCCCCTTTCTGTCCCTCTTAGACAGAAGCTTTCTTTCTCTCAAAAAATTCTTCCTACTCTTAACCTCCATTGCTCCTAGAATTCATTCTTTGCTTTTAGAGAATTCAAACTTGGCATTCTGGATGTGTAGCAGGTTGGCAGTTTCTTCCCCTTATGTCAATATGTGATGAGACGTAGCTTAGGACAGAACAATGTATGCTGTGTTAAAGTCAGTCACTGTGTCTCTTTCTTCCATTAGGCTGCTGCATTTTGTGGTAAAAGCATAATGCAGTACTGTCCATGTCTCTAGAATACCATATTTCCATTAGTTCCATTCAGTTCTAACTTTGTCAGATAATTCTATATAGAAGCTAATACAGTAGCTACTATTGGGGTATACTAGCATTAGATAGAAAACCTATAATCAGTGTCCACAGTAAGCTCAATTGGTACAGATAATTTTATTATTCTGATACACATGCTGGTGGGGAGGGAAACAGACACACACACACACATGCACACAGAGAAAGAGAGCCGGAGGGGGGGGGGAGAACAGGTAGAAATAGCAGAAAGAGGAGGAGAAAGAGGCAGTAGTGGAAGTGTGAGGAATCAGATTCACCTTGTTAAGACAGGCTGGCTTTCTTTGAGCACTACCATATATCAGGTAATACTCCCTCAAGCACTATTATTATCTCTGCTCTATTTTAAATGGATAAATTTTCAGTGTCAGACCCACAGCATCATTGAGCAGAAAGTACAGAGAAGTCCCATGTTCTTATTTCCACACATATCCCCTTATGTCCACATAAGAGTGATTTGTTCATTACAATCCGTGAATCTACACTACGACATCATTTTCACCCAAAGTCTGTGGTTTACATGGGGGTTCACTCTGGAGCTGCATATTCTATCAGTTCTGACAAATGTACAACATGCATCCACTGTGAGACACAATTTAGTATGTTGTCATTTTCCTTGTATTTTTCTGTGCACTGTCTGTACATTCCCTCCCTCTTTCCTCAGGAAAATGTCTCTATAGTTTTGCTTTTTCCACAAGGTCATGTAGTTAGAATCACATTCTATAGATGGCCTTTTCAGGTGGGCTTCTTTCACTTAGTAGCATACATTTGGTGTTCCTCTATGCGTTGTCATGATTAGTTAACTCATTTGCTCTTGGCATTGAATGATATTCTGTTCATTGCCTGGGTATATCACAGTGTATTAATTTTCCTAGCTCTGAAGTCTGCAATTAATATATGCACTCTAGCTTTCATTGATTACTGTTAGCCTGGTATATTTCTCTCCATCACTTTATTTTTAAACTATATGTATGTTCATATTTAAAATGAATTTAAATTAAAAACTTTTTTTAATGTTGGGGTTGAACCCAGGACCTCACACATGCTAGGCAAGCACTTACCACTGAGGTACATCCTTAATCCATGAATTGTGCTTCCTTTAAACATGCATACTTTGGTCTTCTGTTTGATCCATTATGACAGTCTCTATCTTTTATTGATGTACTGGGATTGCTTACAATTAAAGTGGTTATTGGTGTAGTTGGATGTATATCTGCTGTATTTGGTATGGTTTTCTATTCATTGTCCTTGTTCTTGTCAATTGTCCTGTGTTCCTGTTTTGTCTTCTGTACTTTTTCTGACTTTTATGGCTTCAACTGAACATTTTATATGATTTTATTTTCTTTCTTTTCTTAATGTGTTTTATATATATATATATATATATATATGAGTTTTTTTACTTTTTAGTGGTTGCCTTTGAGTTTGCAATATAATTATTTCATAACTAATAAAAGTACTTTCAAAATAGTTTCTGACAAAAAAGTTTCTGTAATTTTGTTTGTTTTTAAAATTATTTCTTTTTACTTATAGAATAATGTTCTGGAATACAGAAGTCTAGCTTTGTGGGTTTTTTCTTATAATACTTCATTTCACTCTATTTTTGTTTGCATGATTTCTAAGGCAAACTCAGATACATATCTTTGCTTCTGCATAGTTACTGTATCTTTTACTCTGGCTTTTCAAAAGTTTTTGATTTCTGGTGGTTTGAACTGATGTGCCATAGCATGGTTTCATTTTAGTTTTTATTTTTGTATTGTTTGGCATTTATCCTGCTTTGTATTCTTTGATCTTGTTGGAACTGTAATTTGATGTATGAGATTAATTGAGGGAAATGCTCAGTTAATATTGTTTCAAAAATTACTTCTGTCTCTGACTCGACTGCAATATTTCTTCAATATATATAAAATTTGTTGATGGTGTCCCTTGTAAGTTTGTACTGGAACACAGACATAGTGCACTGAGTTAAAGCAACTGACTGAAGCAGGCTTCTAGCAATGTGGCTGTGGAAGGATTCATCTCTGTCCCTTTTCTGGGCCTTAGTATTGATGCTCTGTGTCCCTGGATAAGAGCTCACCACAGCTTCTAAGTCTCTCCCCTCCCATTCTCAGCTAGGTCCAGGTAGCTGGAGAAGGGTGAGGGTTGGAGGTTTTCTTCTGCCAGATAGGTTTGCTTCTGCTAAAACCACTGAAGGTTTAGGCTCTGGTGAAGTGATTTCTACTGAGTATGAATAAGCTGTAAGAAGGAAAGATATACTGTTACATTACAGTTCAAAATGGAAGATGGCACAGGGCAGCCTTCTCTGATGTTCACTATGAGTATCAGATAAAGCTCCTGGAGAGAGACTCAGAGACATGTACCCAGCCCCATGACTGTGCCTTGCTTGAGTCTGCTCCCACACTTCATCAGTGACCGCTCAGGTTTTCCTGCCCTGGCCATGGTTCCCAGTGAGATTTTTGCTCCAGTACACAATGATTCTCTGTATTTCCTTGGCTGTCTCACCAATCTTAAGGGTCTGTTATTTGCTCTATGACCTCATTTTTCTGATAGCGTTAATAAGAGTAGTTGGTTTTTTCAATTTCTTTTCTTATGCAGACTGGCAACTTCTACGTTCCTTACACTGAACTGCAAACCACAAAGCTTCTGTGTTTTATTTTTATTTATTTATTTTTAAAGGGAAGATGGCCGAGACTTTTAAGCCTCTCTGAAAGGAAAGCAATTTTCTGAATGTTGCACAGTTTGGAATATCTGCTTTTGAGGTCTGACTCTACAGCTTATTAATTCTAAGACTGAGGCTCTTAAACACATGGGCTGACTCTCAAAAGCCTAGAAAGAATGATTGCTGTGCAGCAGTTTATTGACCTTTCAAGTTTGTGACCTTGAAAATCCCGTCCCTTGAACCCCACCCTTCCTGTAACACTCCTTCCATTCCCCTGCCTAAAAGTAATGTCTAAGATGCTTAGAACTCTCAATGGGTGTGAGAATTGTGCGAAACACAACTTTTACATGACAATCTATGTTCACCCTCATTACAGCTCTGTAGTTTCCCCCTTTCACAAATGAGGAATTGACTCCTGGAAAATTAAGTGATGTAAATAAGTTTCCCTAGCCAGGAAATGCCACCCTGGAGCCCATAACTTCAGGGTCCCTCCTCTCTAGATGACTGCCACTCCCCTCAGCACAGCCTTTATGCTCACTACAGGTGCAGGCAATAAACACTTTTGTGTTTTTCCCAAGTTGGAATATGAAGTCACTACCTCAGTCAGCATTGCCACCTTTCTAAACATTAGCCTCACATCACTGTATTTTTTCTTCCAAACTTGGTGCTTATAAAAGGCTTTTAAATACTTTATTTTTTTCTTGATTCTGTTACTACTTGGTACCAAGCATTGAACTAAGTCTTTCAATTTCTTCTATCCCTTATTTCCTTCATCATCCAACGCTTTATGCCATTCATTTGTTCTATTCCTCCTAGTTCTGTAACAATTTCCTGTTTCTTTAACAGATGTTGTAAGACATTTTTAAGAATTAAACATTGATGTAATATAAAAATAATTTTTATTGTGTGATAGCCATTTTGAGATTACTAATGCAATACCAGTGATATAATTAGGAAGTTACTCCATACATTGAGCATAATCACAACCTCTGGAAATGTTAAGAAAGAAATTACTAGCAACAGTCAGGAATCATGACTACAACCACGAGCTTACTATTGCACTAGCTGAAATGCCTCCCATGCAAGATCTTCGACAAATGAAGGTCAGAATCTAGAGCTAAACCTAAAAGGGCTCAGTAGTTTCGTTCAAAAAGCTCAGAAATTGAAAAATACATTAGAAAGCCTACGAATTGCAGTCACTTACGTGCCTGGTCCTTTTATCTGGGCGATGTGACAGCACAGTCTCATTCTGTTAAACGACTTTGATTCTCGCTAAGAACTGGGAGTACAAAAACCGCATGAATATATGGGAAATTGTTGGGTTCAAGTGTGGGGCAAACAATTGGTATGGAAATACAGGAAGGTTTAAAAGTTCATATCATAAACCAATTTTCTCTCTCCTATTAAAAACTAGTGGGATAGAAAAGTGTTTCTAAAGAAACCTCTTTGAAATCACAGCGAGAGATGGCAAATGTACTCTTTAGTGGTAAGCTCACTTCGTCTTCTTTCTCCAGCTGTGTGTTGACTTCTGTTGGATTAAGAACAAAAATATGCCGTAAAGTGCTGCACAGTATGAGCCTTGTGATCAGTGGTGTTTTGTGCTCATGGAATCTAAAGAATCTTTTTTAAAAAGGAGGCATCATAGAGGAAATCTAAGGGGGTTCTCAGTCCTCCTTTTTCCTATTCTTATCTTACAACAGTAACATAGCTACTGCTGATAAGGAATGAAGTAGAAGATTATATATCTAATATGTTTGTGCATAATTTAGAAATAATCTCAGATTATTCCACGATGATCTTTGATGATTCTGTGATTTAATGTAATAGGTATTGAGCGGATAGGTGTTCCATATAGAACAACGTTGGTGAACCACATTCTATGTGTGTTGTGTGTACGTGTGCACACATGCCAGTGTGTGTGACTAGGAATTTAGTTTTTTTTTTCCTTTTTCCTTTTCTTTGGTATCAAAAATCAAACTCACAACCCCACACTTGCCAGGCAGGTGCTTGTGCCTCTGAGCTATATCCCTGGCCTGAAATTTAGTTTTAAACATTTGATTTTCAGACCTAGAAGTCATCCAGGCTAAAGAGACATCCAACTAAATGTGCTTATATGGTATTTGTTACCTATATGGAGCTCAAGTTCAAAGATGTAGTCTGAGTGTATGTGTTTTAGGATTAAAGAAATACTCACGTGGAAGCTAAACTATTTAGGAGTTGTGCAGAGGGTGCAATATACGTTCATGGTTATGACCTGGTAGTGCTATGAATCTTCCTAATTAGATAACTTTAGTTTTTAAAAATAATCAGAGGCCTGGGTGATCATGCAGAAGAGGCAGATACTCAGGCTTCTTTCTCCAGATTGAATTCTAGTTTGAGCTGCTGTGAGGCAGTAGAAAAGAATAGAAAGTTAAATACATTGGAAAGATTTGTTTGACACATGTGTAAATACTACCCAACAAATTCTCATAGCCAAGTGCTTCCATTTGCTAACACCATTGTACATAACTGGAAGTGCATGTGAGTCACGGGGATCTGCTCATAAGGACAGATGTTTATTTCTATAATATATTACATATTAGTTCACCTCTTATTTTTCCAACCCATCAACATTTTTGGCTTATAGCCTGTGATATGCTCATATTCACTTTACTTGCTGACTTTATTTCACCTGAAAACTTGATTATCAGACTGCATCTTCATCCAAATTGCTAATGAATTCTTGGAACAGGACGGGGACAAATGTATAGCCCTGCAATATGTCGTTGCAAAGAGATTAACCCAAATGCTCAGATATGTGGACTTTAGTAATCTTTTTAAAACATTGATCGAATCGTAGACATTTCTGGTGTGTGTGTGTGTGTGTGTGTGTGTGTGTGTGTGTGTTGGGATTGAATCCAGGGCCTTATGTGTGTTATGCATGTGCTCTACCACTGACCACACCCTAACCCCGAACCATGGCTATGCCACCCTCCCCTTTGTACTCTTTCACAACTAACAGAGCTCATGCTCGGGGCGGTAAGTGATTATCCCACCTAATGGGTGGGTGAAAGGTCAAGATCAGCCTGCATTAGTTTTCTTTTCTTAACATTTACTGTAATAGATATTGATGAGTTATATAATATGTGCTTCTGAGGTTCAAAGTGATGACACGACATATGGATGTATCAGAATGAGCTAACCAAGCTATGTAACATAACTTTCACCTCAAACAGTTCTTATTTATTTATTGCTGTTGCCTAACAGAAGCAGTGTGCCCTTTGGCTGCCAACCCTGAGATCAGTGCTTTTTATACAGTATTCTATTCCCTTACATAAATCAAATTCTTTCTAAATTCAAAGTTTTTACATATTAGGTAAATTTTAATCTTTTATTCATGTACAAAGCATAAGACTATATACATCTTCAGGCAAATTTGACTCTCTAATTTCTAGTATTTCTTTTCGATACAAATCTTACTGTGAACAAGGTCCCAGGGAAAGTTCTGTATTACCATTTCCCATCTCCCAAGACTGCAGCTGGGGGGAGAATTTCACTCTGGCATCGTGACAATGCAAATGCAAGTTATAAGTGAATTTAGAGCTCTGTAATTATAAAGTAGGTATTCTTTCTGTTTTTTTTTTCTTCTTAAGGTTACACTGATTTGAAAGTGAGAACTGTCTTTGAAGCTATTGGCTGATAAAAATAAATAAGTATTCACTCATAGATAGTATTTAAACTCTATTTTGATATACAAAATACAGGTGGAAATCTGTAAGTTTAACTGCAAACAGTGCTATGCTAAGCTATAAGCGTTTTCATGAGTAAACCTCTTCTTCCCAACTGAGAATGAATAAGAATTTAGATTTAAGAATGTTTTCAGTCACTGAGTTATGGTAGCACTGTAGCAGAATGAGAGAGACAGAGAGAAATGTAGAAAGTGATTTTAAAGAAATAATAGTTGAAAATTCCAAGTCTGACATCCATGTGCATAAAATCCAGAGATCTCCTCAGGTTCCATCTCAAAAAAGACTTCATCAAAGCATGGAACAAACTTAAACAGTCCGAGAAAAAGAAGTCATGTTGTAAACAAGGAGAAAAAACACACTCCTACCATACAAGAAAACTTCCCTGAGAAGTTGGATTTCTCAGCAGAAACTTTATAAGCCTAGATAAAATGAGCAGATACATTCAAGGCATTGAAATAAAAGTGCCAAGCAGAGGATTTGAACTGGAAAACCTGTGCTATAGAAGTAAAGAAGAGATGAAGATATTCCAAGGTGCTCAGAGCTGAAGAGTTCATCAACTCTAGAACTACCTTAAAAGAAATGCTCAAAGGAGTGCTTTAATCTGCAAAGAAAGGCCGCTAATTCATAACGTGAAGACATAAACACACGAAAGCCTATGTAAAAAGGAAGATTATAGTCATGTTCAGAATATTCCTATAGTGTAATGGTGGTATGTAGATCACCAGGAGAAATGTTGTAAGACAAAAAGTATTAAAAGCAACTATAGCTACAATAATTTGTTAATGAAGAGGAAATATAAAAACATAATTAGCGATATCAGAAACATATAGTATTGGGTGAATACAAATTTAAGTTGTGTGTTTGTGATCAGTGTTACATCGTTACTAGCTTAAAACAGACTGTTACAATGTGAAGATATATTATGTAAGCCCCATGGTAAGCACTAAGTGAAACGCTATAGTCATTTGCTGGTGTCCTCTTCAATTTCCTTTTTCAGAGAGCTGTAGCTCTCCTCAGAGGTCTTTCACTTCCTTTGTGAGGTTAATTCTTAAGTATTTAATTTTTCTTGACACTATTATGAATGTTTTTTTTTAATAATTTCTTTTTTGGTGGTTTTATCCTTGGTGTACATGAGCATCATTATTTTTGTGTTTTGTGTCCTGCTACCTTGCTGAATTTATTGGTTCAGGGATTCTTTTGGTGATATTTTTTGGTCTTCTAGATAAAAGATTACATCATCTATGAATAAGAATGGTTTGCCTTCTTCATCTATGTGTCCCTTTTATTTTTTTCTCTTGCCTGATTTCTCTGGCCAAAGTTTTGTGTACTATATTGAATAATAGTGGTGACAGTTGACATCTGATCTTTGAAAAGAGCTCAAAAACATGCAATGGAAGAAGGACATCCTATTCAGCAAACGGTGCTGTGAAAACATGAATCTAGACCCAACCTCTCACTGTGTCCTAAACTAAAATCAAAATAGATAAAAGATGCATGTGTTAAAACAGAAACACAATCTGCTAGAAGATAAAATAGGTAAAGCTCTTGAAAACAGAAGTACATGCAAAGACTTTCTGAACAAAAGTGTAATTGTTCAAGCAATAACATCAAGAGCCATCAAATAGGAATACATCAAGCTACAAACTGAAGCACAGCAAAGGAAACAACCAACAGAATGAACAGACAATCTAAAGAATAGGAAAAATACCTTTCCAGCTACTGCTTGGCAGAGGACTAATACCTAGATTATTTAAAGAAATACAAACTTATAGCTCCCCCAAAACTAATCAAAAAATGGGCAACTGGAATGAATTAGATGCTTCTCAGAATGGTCAGTAAATACACATAAAAATTCAATATCTCTGGGTGTTACACAAATGTAAATTAAAATAACATGTAGATCTCATTTTATTCCAGAAAGAATGGCCATCATCAAGAAATCAAATAATAACAAACGCTGGCAAGGCTGTGGGGAAAAAGGAACCCTTCCACATTGTGGGTGGGAGTGTAAACTAGCACAACTATTACAGAAATAAGTATGAAGATTCTCCCAAAAACTAAAGTTAGAAATTTCATTTGACCCAGCTACTCCCCTTCTAAGTATACTCCTGAAAGAGTTAAAGACATCATAGCACAGTGACGTATGCATGCGTATCCATGTTATAGCAGTAAAACTCATAATAGTTAAATCTCAAACCAGCCTATATGTCCATCAGCAGACGAATGGATTAAGAAAACGTATTCATACATAATGGAGTACTAGTCTGCTTCAAAGAAAGATAAATTTTATGCATTTGTAGGAAAATGGAATCACTTTGAGACCCTAATGTTAAGTGAAGTAAATGAGATGTATAAGCTTAAAATACGTAATTTCTCTTATGTGAGAAACCAAGTTATAAATAAAAAGCAAAATAAAAGATAGATAATAGTAAGTAGGGAGATAGATCTTTCTTAAATGAGAAAGAGAATGAGAGATGGAAGAGGGGAGGAGAAATAAAAAGAATTAAAGTGCTATTTTCATGTATCAAATCTCCACAAGAATTGTAATCATGTACTGTAAACATGTACCAGTAGAAATTTAAAAATTTATTAAAACAAAATCAGAAAGAAATAATGGACTCACTAAGCCAGAAAACAAGTAACAAAAATGGCAACATTAATTCCTCACGTAGTAGTTTCTGCACAGTATAGATAAATCAAGAAATAAGTAATAAATGAATAAAAAATTAACAAATGAAAAGGTAACTTATAGAGTAGCAGAAACTATCCTCATACTATATATAAAATAAGGAGTTAATATCTATAATATATAAAGAACTCATACAACTCAGCAGAGAAAAAAAGTAATTTAAAAATGGCTAAAGAATTGAAATATATATTTTTCCAAAGAAGACATATAAATAATCCATAGGTATATTAATAGGTGCTTGAGTATCTATTTCCATGAAATCACAAATGAAAACCACAGTGAGATATTGCCCCACATGTTAGAATAGATCTTACAAAAATAGCAGTAGCACATTCTGGAAAGTGTGTGGAGAAAAAGCTTGTGTGACTTGCCTATGGCATGTAAATTTATTAGCCACTATTGGAATGGTATAGAGCTGCACTTATTATCTTTTTTTTCTGGTACCAGGAATCAAACTCATGACCTTGCACTTGCCAGGCAGGCGTAGAGCTCCACTTATAAGAGTAAAGCAGAACAACTCTGTGATGCAACAATTCCACTTCTGCACACACTTCAAAAATAAATCAGTGAAACAAAGATATATCTGCATTCTCATGTTCACTGTTCTTTTATTCACAAGAGCCAAGACACACAAATGTGTATCCTGTCTATGGAGGATAAACGAACAAAAACACAAGATAGCTGTCTGTCTCTATCTATCTATCATCCATCTACACATCTACCCATTTCATTTGGAACAACCTGGATAGACTTGAAAGACTTTACACTAAGTGAAACAAGCCACCCAGAGAAAAAATACCACCAGATAGTACTTCCATGTGGTATCTAGAAAAAGTAGAACTCATAGCAACAGATTAGAAAAGGGAGGTTATCACATGCTGGACTTTGGGCAATGTGGAGTGGTCGATGGGTACAAATTTGCAGTTATAAGATTAACAAAGAAAAAAGATAGATAATAGAAGTAGGGAGATCTTTTTCAAATGGGAAGGGGATCATGAGATGGAGTGGGGGGAAGAAAGAGATGAAATAAAGAAAGAACTGAAGACAAAAATGGGAACAGAACTTTTGCAAATGGGAAGGGCACCAAGATTTGGAAGGGGCAGGAAAGTGGAAGAAAACAGAATGAAAATGTGTGATGTCCCAGTACCAGCTCCTCACAGTCAGTGTGATCATGGTGGAGTGAAACAGGTCAGTGAAGAAGGAGGATTATAGGTTATGTGTATTTACTGTGTAATTGAAATATGCAGAGTAGATTTTAAATATTGTCACCGTACACACAAAAATATGACTGTGAGGTGACATATAAATTATTTTTCTTGAGCATGGTAATTATTTCATACTATGTAATATATAAATCACAACATACACCTCAAATATATATTTTTTCATTTATACATCAATAAGCTGCAATTATACATATGTACATATCTATATCTACATGTGTTTTTATATCTATATACCACCTCATATTTAGAAACTTTTACCCTATAGACACAATAGTTCTTTCTTTCTTTTTCTTTTTTTCTTTTTTTGGTGTTATGTACAGTTCAGGCTGGTCACAAACTCACTATGTAGCCCAGGCTGGCCTCAAAGTAATGGCAGTCCTCCTGTCTCAGCCTCCTGAGTTCTGGGATTACAGGTGTGTGCCACCAAGCCTCCTTACAGCTTACAGTATTTCTTATGAGCATAAAAACTTTTATAGATTTATCATGAAAAGACCTTAAAATTCATTTGTATAACCAATACTTAAAATCACTAAATAACAAAATTGCCACCATATGATGTATATTCTATAAACTGAATTTCACTTTCTGATGACTGATTTGTAGAGTTCACTTTCATGTTACTGAGCTGGTTTCCCTTCTTATTCAAGTTGTGTTTTCACATTTGGTAGAAATATGAAGTTCAGTGACTTAGGTTTTTTATTCACTTGCCAAAATTGTATTTAAAGCTTGTGTTCACCAAAACAATTATCTTATTAATTATATTTACCTGATATTAAAATATTTCTTTTAATCATAAAAACATTGTCAACAAATCAGCATATCTTGGCATATTATGTTTACTACTTGACTGATAGAATTTTCTGCATTTTCATTATGGTCATTTTGATCACATATAAATAATACAACACAGATACAATCATTGAAAGTTCCTATAAAAATGCTATCAAGACCATATTCAACTTGCTAACTCTGTTTCCTTCCAATCAACAGAAGAATATTTAGACAATACAATAAATTCACATGTGATCTAACTTTGCAAAATAAACTTTAAGCATGTAAAATGTGCAAGTAACATTTCATCAATTCAGTTTTGTTTAGTAAATAATTATAGGTTCATAGCCACTTCCAAGAACTGGAAATTCAAACATCTTTTCCTTTGATGAAATTTATAATATAGCAAACCTTATAGCAAATGATACAGATGAAACAGTTTCTCATTCATTCTTTTCATCTGTAAGGGAAGAGTTTGCACCAAAGGGAAGCTGATTGTACAGAGCATTCCAGTTAGAGAGCACAGGATAAGGAAGATACATGTGTGTAAAAACACACAGCATGCCAGGCATGGTGGTGCACACCTGTAATCCCAGCGCTAGGGTGGCTGAGGCAGGAGAATCGCCAGGAGTTTGAGGCCAGCCTGAACTGCATGGTGAGACTTTGTTTCAGAAAAACAAAACAACCACAGGGTGATTACGCCAGACTGGTTCAACTGTACCCTACTTCCATGGTGATTTTGCAGTCTTTCCTCTAGGACTATTACAAACAGTCCTTTTTCCACAACTGAATTCTTTCAAATGTTTAAATTTACTTTGAACTTGGCTTTTGCAAGGAACAAAAATCTCATTAGTACTTTAACGTTATATTTGGATCATTATTACTGTGTTTCCTTCAGTCATTTAAAAATATTCTTGTATTTTAAACGACAAAGCAAATAACCAAAATGGTGATATTAAAAATCACACTAATGTTGGCCTATTCGTACTAATTTTAGGGATCTTTATCTAGTTAAATTTTAATGGAATCAAATAATGATGTAGAGAAGAAATAGATTACACAGACCAAAATTCTTCGGAACTCCTATATGATTATCACTGAACCGTTATTTCCCGATGGGTTTCTCTGAAAATTAATTAGTGTTTACTTTCAAATGTGAAAGGAAAATTGAGATTCAGGAAGATCTATAACAATACTACCAAGGTACTGATCATTAGATGTTACTCTGTGGAAAGTACTGTCACAGGCAATTTTTAACTACGGCAATATTTATTTTTCCACATCTGTGAATGCACTGTTTTTCTACCTCAGTGCAACAAATTCCCACTGACTTAGCCACTTAAAACAACACAAATTTATTGGCTCCTAGTTTCCATCCTTCAGACCCATTATCTAAATCTTCTCCGCATTTCCTTGGAATGAAATTGAGGTGCTGTGTTCTCACCTGCGGCTTCAGGTCCTCTTCCACTCTTACTGGTTACTGGAAAGTCTATTTCCTTGCAGCTGGAGGAGAGGTCTTGTTTTCCTGCTGGCACTCCAGAGGTGCCTCGCAGTTCCTCGAGGCTGCCCACGGATCTGGCAGGCGGTCCCTTCAGACTTCTCCTTGGCCGCACTGTGGATGGACTGGTAGCCGACAGCATCGTACCGCGGAGCAGTCCTGAGCCAGGACTTAGCGCCTGTTTTTGGTTATACCCACATCTGTTCAGTAACCGGTGCTTTCCTTTCTTAATTTGACGTCTATCTGTTTCCATCTGCTTTGTTTTATTCCCACTGGCTTCCATGTAATAATGGTAATGGGCAGTTTGGACTTAGTTTTTAGCACACATCCTTTTCTAGTTTAATAAAGTAAATACATATTAGCTGTTTTCGGAACACTGTGAACCTGTACCGCTTCTGCCTGGCCGGAAGTCGTAACTCAAGTGCCTTTAATTTATCTACAGAAGTAGGACCCAGTAGTGAAAAATTAATAAATGAAATGAGTTATAGAAGAGTTTCCAACAATCTGAGATTAGAAAGTACGTCTGATGCATAAAATTACTACTAAATGTAGAAAAACCACTTACGCAGTTACATGTGTTTCTTGCTTCTCTCTCTCTTTTTTTTTTTTTTTGGTTTTTCTCCGGTACCGGGAACCGAACTCACGACCTTGCGCTTGCCAGGCAGGCGCTTTGCCGGTGAGCTAAATCCCCAGCCCCTCTTGCTTTTCGATACGAGCCTGAAAAGCAACTCCTTAGATGTGCTTTCTATCTCCAAGTTTCTGAGAAAATTTACCTACAGTAATGTACTATGGTTAGTGTTATCCTATGTGAATCAAGATGAAGAAGAAGCATTTTATGTTGTTGAGGAGGGGGCCGGAGATATAGCTCAGGGGCATAAGCATCTGCCTGGCAAGCACAAGGTCCTGAGTTCAATTACTGGTACCAATAAATAAATAAATAAATAAATACACTGTTGAGGAAATGCTAAAACTAAGCATGGAGCCAGACCACCCAGTTTTCTGCATTTGAGTCTCCATTCTCTAGTTGTACAACCTTTGGTAAGGTGCTTAACCTCTCTTGTCTTGCTTTTTAATTTATAAAAAGGGATGCCCCAACTTATGAGTACCTTAGGAGACAAAAATGAATTAATATTGCAAAGAACTGAGGACTCTGGTACTTTAAAATCAATATTAAAAATGAAAAATAAGCTAGTAGAATATTTTAGATAAAGATTTACTCTTTTTAGACTATATTAATACAGTTTTAGCCTAGAGGCCTTAGAATAGTCATTTAAAATATTTCATTTATGATGCAAAATGTAATATAGAAACCTTTATTAATAGTTATTCATTATAGCTAATAGGATCAAACATTTACAAACATTCTTTTTAAATTGAAAAAAATGAGATCTAATACTCTTTCCAAAGTTTTACCGGTCATTATATTATCTCATTATTTTATGGCATTAATTTTTATTTTTTCATACCAAGTTAAAATTTCATCTAGAAACAAAGTTTTAAATGCTTCTTCTTGCACGAGACATATTTTTGAGGAATTTGTCGAGGTGGTTTAATTTTCTGAAGCAACAGCGTGGTTAAATAAACACAAGGAAATCAAGGAAATTCTATTTGTGCGTAGAAGAGAGACAATGGCCCACGAAGTGAGACCCTGCCCTGCCCTGGCCCTTTTAGCAACCTTGGATAAGGAGACAGACAGCTTTATTGTTTGTAACCACCAGCTTCGGGCTTCGTGTGGGTTGGATATTTTTCAGATTAAATCAAAGGCAAAAATTGGGTCATAAATTCTGTGGAGTTTTGTTCTGGGAAATACACTGGGAACCAAAGTGATACGCAGCAGTGATTGTCGCCTCTAGGGCCCGGCAGCAACAAACAACAAGATATAAATACAAAATTAAAACTGATACAATTAAGTTACGGGGTGATTTCAGTCTCAAGATCCCCATTCCAGGATTGTGCTTTTGGTTTAAAAGTTAACAACGGCAAAGTTTTTGTACAGCGTTCCTATTTCTCTACGCCACTGAAAATTCTCTCCTTGGGCTCAGTACAGCCGTAAGGGATTCGTTGGAGCTTTCTAATTTTACAACTATTAGGGAAAATGATAAGGCAGCCAGGTCACTGGAAAGCAAAACATCCAAAGCAGGATTTTGCTGGCTTAAGGAAAATAAAAGTGATGTATAAGACAGGCAGCCCTATGGAACAATATAAGGGGAAAGTGTAGTTATTAAAGATGCTTAAAGCAAAGAGTCTCATACTGTCTTATTTTCATTCAAAAGTCGTAGCCAGGAGCAAAGATTCACTTTGTTTTGGCAGGTTAGAAGTGTCTCAGTGCCTTTTATTTTGCTAAAAATAAGTCTGAGAAGCATATTGATAATATGAGAGTCTTCCTACTCTGTACACTTTGGCCTCTACTTTCGGCTTGAATCCTCCTCTTCTCATTACTTTATCTCCTCTTGAGGGGGAAAGTCGTGGAAATTGGTTAGAAACAAACAAAAATAAATTCTCCCTGACAAGTGTTGAATACATTGCCTCAAGCGAGGTGTGTAATGTATATATTTGACCTTTGTGGGGTACGAACCAAATATTTGTAGACTGAGTGATGATTTCCACAGGCCTGAGTTTTAACACAACATTTGATATCAAAGTAGCAGCAGTTCAGTGGAAAACAAATGTCCGTGCCATATATAATTTTGAAAATATTCTAAGCAGCCCCCTGGACCATGATTTGTGAATTATTTAGATAGTTTATTGCACAACACAGGCGGCTATTTTCTCCAGTAAGGTGATTCTAGGAGCTGTATCATTGATGAGTTTCTTGATTACTATTTTGTTGAAAGAACACTATTCATTTTATCATGCAAATGCAACTCTTTAAATAATCAAATACAATCAGCAACGCAAGTCAAGCATGACATTACAAACAAGGAGGCTGACAGAAACAAGGACGCTGGAAAGTTGGGGAAAGGGATGATTTAACCTCAGGTCTGAGGAACATTTGGATTTGTGCCCTAGTGGAAAAATACAGCTTTGAAAAGGAAAGATGAAGCAGTCTTGTACAAAAATTCCTTTCATCAAAATGGTGATTGATATCATCTTGTGGAACAAAGACAAAAACTCTGACCTATGCTCACAGATATTTTGGAATGTAGTTTTTGTACCCATTCTTCATAAGCTGGGTGGATCCTTGTCCTTAAATGTGCTGGTGCTAACACATACATAGCAAGGGGGGAAGGCAGATGCTGAGAGCATCACCTAGCAAGACAGGCTTCCCAAGCTACTCCAAACGTCCTGAAGAGTAGGCAGAGGAGATTGGCTGGGCCCTTCCTGTGTAGCTTATTCCTGTGTGTCTTGGATTCTCCCATTGCAAAGGACAGGCGCACCTAAGCTTTCTTGTCGTCTTACCCAAAATAAAGCATGTGAGCAGTGGGAGAAGGAGGTGTAAAAATTGTCAGAAGATGTGTACAAAAATGTTACAATATCCAACCCGATTGTGCCAGCCGGTTGCTGTGCGCATGCTCACATTATTCTCTTTCCCCCCACTATCTGTTAAGTCTCTTAGAAGTTCTACACTACCAGTCCCCTTCTCTGTGCAGTCTTCCCATCATTGTGTATGCCCAGGTCATACACAGTTTCATTTCTCAATGTCAGAAATGAAAGATGGTAGCAACTACATGCTTAGTTTTACAATCAAATATTCAACTGTGCTTTGGGTGTTTGGTCTTTGCCAGGTGCCAAATGGTTTTGAGTAAGACACAGTCTATAGCAGGGAGAGATCATGTCTGTGCTATGGAAGGGACCTTTGCCTAACAAGGGAACATCTATAGCAAGTCCTGAATGGGATAAATTTAATCCCATTCAAGTTTAATTTGGAGGGAGCAATATGTTTATTTAAAACATTTAAACTATCTTACTAAGAACATAAATTTTTTAAAACTCTACCGTGTAGTTTACCAGTATGTAATTTGAATAATATACTATTTGTATTGTTTGTATGTAAATTTTTAAAAGCTTAAGATGGATTCAACTTCAGTTAAAGAGAAGGAAAAAGTCACATTAATTTATTTGAACATCACTTTCTGTGTTTAATTCTTGAACCGAGGGACTTTAAATGGTAGTAACTGTTACACAATAACTACAATTACTTATAATCTAAAAGTTATGGGAAAGTAAGCTGTGAAAATTGCTTTTCACTGAAGGATACTTTTAACTGAAAGTTTCAGCATTTGTGGAGCTAGATTTTTTTCTCTTTTGTCATTTGCTGATATTAATGAAATTAGATAATTGGGTTTCTTTACAGATTGACTTTATATTGTGCTCAAAATGATTTCCCCAAATTCTATTTACTTGGAGAGACTAAAACTTGTAAAATTTTCACATTTGCTTTTGCTTGTCACTTATGTAAAGTAATTGCTTCTATTGAAAAATGTAATTCACAAATTTTGAAAATAATGCAGGCTGCATTTCAATGTTTGATACACTGAAAAAACAGTTTACTAAGCAACACTGAAAAGCAATTACATCTGGAGCACAAGACTCAAATGGAAAACACAGAGAGAACAGGTGCCCATGTTCGGGTAGTGCTGACACTGTGCCCAAACCATTTGGTCATCCCCAAAAGCACGGAGGTCACCACAGGGGGTGTATTCTTTGGAAGACAATTAGAATGCCCACATTCGCCCAAGAATTATACCTCAAATGGTGATCTTTACTTTTGGATATGGTTTTCATAAAGGATATGAGATATAATATCACATTTGATGGACTTTTTTATTTTTGTTTTTTATAATTAAAAAAATTTGTATAATTTCATGGAGCACCTAAAAGTATTCTTATGCAATGCACATTAATCAAATCATAGTAAGAAACATTTCCAACCCTTTCATCCTGAATCACTTTTACATGTTAACAATTTCAAACTGTTCTGTTCCAGTCATTTTGAAATATATCCTGGGTTATTTCACCTCAGAGCTACCATGCTAAAGAAGAACCAGGAGTAAGTTCCCCATTCCGTGATTAGATGTCTTTAACTATGAAAATTAAACATTATTTGATGGAGAAGGTGAAACCGTATGGCTTGACAGCATCAGCCAAAACCTTGATTCTTCTGGGTATGAGCTGTACTTGCCTGAGTTAAAAGTTACTGAGCTTGAGACATGTGAAGAAATTTGTGGACAACAACTTTTTACTAACTTTCAGTGCACAGAGCTTATTGTGTCACTACTAGTCCTCACCTGACCAGTATAATCCTTTAGTTTTAGTTTCTTTGGATGTTTCAATTGCATTTCTAAAAATAATATTTTCTTTGCACATGCAATTTTGTGCATCATTGCGCCTAATTGCATCTTTAAAATGCGTACTGTGAATATTCAGCCCCGAAGCATACCAGGAACGTTTTAAAATGGAGCATGCTTTGATTGCTGTGACTTCTTAATTTTCTCCATGAAATGAATATCCCTCATGTATATACTATGAAATGAACAATACTAGGGGAAGACTGTATCCCCAGATGGCCTGCTCTATTCTAATTCCCCTGGCATGCATATTCAACAAAAATGAGGTCATGCTTATCTCTAATCCCTAGGCAATCCCTAGATAGCAGAAACACAAGAGCTCTCAATGTTCCAGGATCCTGTGAGCTCCAGGTGGCAAGAAAGAGATTTTCTGCATTCTACAGCAAAGATTATTTTAAAGATTATTTATAAAGAATACAGTATCATCATTGATTATCTATTTAGCTCCTACACTAATGTTTTACTGGTCTGATTCTCCTGATTATCAAAGTCAGATAAAATGTATTTTATTTATCCACTCAAAAAGTATTTATCCAATGCTTTCTAAGCAATCATCACTATGCTAAAATGCTTATCACTTACTGTTTGTGGAGACTGTTTAGAAATAACAATAAATAAGCTAATGCATCAAATGATTACTCATTGTCACAAGTGCTGTACAACAATTGCAAGGCTGAGATGCCGAATAATGGTAGCATCATTAAAGCTGTGTGAGCAATATCAAAATTATATAGAGCAGAACTAGATTATAGTGGTAAGGCAAATATGCATGGCCCTCTGGCCACACCTAGCCCTGTTTATGTAAATAAAGTTTTGTTAGAATGCAGTTGGGATAATTGTTATGTGTCAACTTGAATGGATAAAGACATGCCTAGCGGATTAGAGGAGCACAGTTCTGGGTGAGTCTGTGGATGATTGGTGGGCAGGGTGAATACTGAGGCAGGAAGACCCACCTCAGATGTGGGTGGGACCAATCAATAGGTTTATAGCTGGGATGGAATAAAAAGGGAAAGAAGGGAGTCTTTCCTTTTACTTTTTTTGAGGAGATTGGGTCCTTGCTGTTGCTCTTGGATGTTTGTCTCCAGTTCCTTAAAGCACAGTACAGACTTCTCAGCCTTCCAGCACAGACCCTTTGGATTTCGATATGGACTTGCACTGAACTCTGCTGTAACTCCTGGCCTTTGACTTTCCATTGGCTCCTTCAGCTTTTCAGCTTACAGATGGCCATTTTACATTCTTCCACCCCTGATTCTGCAGGCTGCTATTGTAAGATGGTTTAGTAAATCATATACACTCTTTCATGTTCTTACACTGGGGAGATAATATGATGTTTACACATGTGGGTCCCATTTATTTCACTTATGAGTATGGTCTCTAGTTGTATCCATTTACATATAAAAGCCTTGAGTTTATCTTTTTTATAGCTGAGTAATATTTCATTGTATAAAAATACCACATCTTTTTTATCCGTTCCTCAGTTGTTGGGCATTTGGGTTGTTTCCAAGATTTAGCTATAACAAATTGTGCTGCTATAAACATGGGGGTGCACATATATTGCTGTTGTATGACATTTTTAATTCTTCTGGAAAGGTACCCAGAAGAGGAATAGCTGGGTTAAGTGGGACTTCCAATCCTACTTTGTGAGGAATCTCCACACTGCTTTCCATAGTGGTTTCACTACTGGATTAAATAATCCTTAGTTATTGTGGGCTGATCAGGTCCGCAGTCTCCCAAGTGAGTGGATGGTGAAGGCTTGAATAAATGAGACAACAGAAATGATTTCAGGGCTCCAGGAAGGTCTCACTCTCTCACAGCTTAGATATCTGAGTATAGACAAAGGCTTCTCTGGGTGGCCTGTATTTATTTGGTTTTCAAACAAAGGAGGAGGATACTCAAGAAAACTCAGGACTCTACAGGACCTTGGGAGAATTTTCCCAAGTAGTAAATTATGTTAATCAGAAGAGCTACCTTATCTTTAGGTTGGTATTTACTGTAGGAGTGCGGAGCCTGCAGCTGCCATCTCCTTGTAGTTAATTGGAGTTGGAGCCAACATCCTCAGCTGTGGCCTTATCTTGTCCTTTGAGGTATCACAGCTTCACAGGCCAATACAGGCCTCAGGGTGACCAGTGATTCATAGAAGTTTACTTACTGTGAGTCTGCTGCCCACCTCCAGACAAGGAGCCTAAGCGTCACACAACTCACAGGTAAACACGGAAAGCCAATTGGCTAATATCAAATCCTGCTCAAAGCTGCTTCATAGTGGTCTCCAACATTTCACCAGTCTACACTCCCACCAGCTGTGTGTTGGTATTTTGCTATTTTTTTATTCTGTTTAAAATAAGTCATAATATATTTATATTATTTATATATCTAATATCTATCTATTATCTATCTATCTATCTATCTATCTATCTATCTATCATCCATCCCTTTAGTGAGCCCTAGCTGATTTAACAGCCCTATCCATTATTCGTCTTTTAATTGCAGCTGCTATGTGTTGTGCCAGCTCGTTTGAGTACATATAACAGACACTGTAGGGCCTAAGATTTGAAAATCTTTGCAATCTGCTCCTTTATGGGAAAGATTTCTGGCTACTGATAGAAGGGCCATCCCTAGAAAGAATGGAGAAAAAAGGTTTCCATGCACAGGGAATTATAGGGATAATACCACTGAAGTAGAGCAAAACAAAACATGGCACATTAGACGAACTGAAAAAGAGCCAGGTAGCAGGAGGTGAGGTGGGAGGAGGACAGTCGGCGCCAGGTCATGTTGGGCTTTGGTGGTGATAATGAGCAGTGTGGAATTTTAATTCTTCACCACAGGAGGCTGTTAGCGGGCTTTGAGAGATGACTGATAATGATCAGATTTATGCTGTTCAAGGACTTTATAATTAATTCACACAGTGAACTATGTATATGGTTTTAAATTGTGTTTTGCATTATTCTATTTAATTCTAACATTTATAAAGTCAATATAATTATGATACCAGATTTACAAAGAAACACTGTGTAAACTGCTCCACATGGTCCACCTGGAAGTGGTGGAGGCAGGGGATGAATCAAGCAGTGCTGACCCAGAGTCTATTTTCTCCCAGCTGGGATACAGTGTGGGTTTTCCTGAACATTTCAGAGTGGATGGTGTGGTGTGTGTATGCACATGCATGTGTGTTTGTGTGTGTGTGTGTGTGTGTGTGTGTGCTTGCAGAAGCAAGAGGAGCATGAATACCATATGATACTGCAGAAGCTATAAAGGTGCAGTGATTAGCAGTGGCCTGTGCTATGGAACTGAATACTGACATGAAAAAGTGGGGAACGTCAGAGGGAGAAGCCCATCAAGAGGGAAGTAGTTACACTCAGTGCCAATCAGCAGCGACAGCCAGATCAGAAGTGTGTCCTAGAGTTCAGCCTGGAATCTATGGGTATGGAAAGACACTTCAAATAATAACATGCTACTTTTCAGGGACCTTAGATGGTGCTAAACAACACTAAATACAATTGTATTTAACTCTATAATTCTAGTTTTCCAGAAGGGTAAAACGAATATAACTGAACTATGGTGCAAGGCTATTTTCTCCTGGGCCCTCACTTATTTTTCTTTATAACCTACAAAAACTGCTTAATAGAATAATGTACTTTATTTCTAGAAAAAAAATTTTTTTTAGAGAGGAGAGACTGGAGCAAGATGGCAGAGTAGCACTATCTAGCTGCCGTCCCTTACAGAAGCATAGGTTTGAACAAGTATCCACACACAAAGAACACCTTCAGAAGTGCTAAAGAAATAGCAAGAAAAGACAAGAATATCCAAATGATAGAAAACCAGCAAGTGGGAGAGACATCTGCATGCCAATGAGCAATGCATCACTGTTCAAAGGGCCAACCTAGGGAGTCAACCCAAGTGCCCGTCAACAGATGAATGAGGGTAATTATACACATACACTTACACACACACACGTATGCAATGGGATTCTATTATATGATATTAAGTACAATAAGCCAGGTGCATACAGACAGCACATTATCCTATCCTTCAAGCTACTTTCTAAAGCAGTTCTGAGAGTCTTCCTTTTTCTTTTCTCTTTGTTTCTTTTCTTTCTTGCTAGTACACTTTTGCAGAGCATACTGTTCGTATTTCTTGTGTGGAGTTGGTACATGTACAAAACACTTCTTAATTCCTTTTGTCATCTCCTGTCTCCTTCCTCCCTACTCCATCCATCTCTTGATTGCCTTTCCCTTTGAGAGATATTAATCTCCCTAGTTTCTATTATGTGTTGTTTATGCTTCATTTATAACTTGGGATTTTCATGTAAAAGAAGTCATGTACTGTTTAAGCTTGTGTGTCTGATTTATTGCACTTAACACTGTGGTCTAAAATGTATCCATTTGCCTACAAATAATTCAAATTTATCCCTCCTTATGGCAGAATAGTACTCCATTGTGTGTAAATATCACATTTTTTAAATCCATTCATCTGTTGATGGACATACAGGCTGCTTCTAAATTAGAGCTATTATGAATTGTGCTGCTATAAACATGCATGTATTCTTGTAATACGATGTCTTTAATTCAACTGGGAAGGTACCTGGAGGGGGAATAACTGAGTCAAATGGAGTTTCCAGGGTTTTTTTTTTTTTTTTTTTAGAAATCTCCATACTGATTTCTATAATGGCTCTATAATTGTTGTACCAACAGTGTGGAAGGGCTCATTTCTCCCCACAGCCTCGCCAGCACTTGTTGTTATCTGCCTTCTTGCTGACCGCCATTCTTCCTGGGGTTGCCTTGCTCTGGTTGCCTCAATGCTTTTAATTGATTCAAAATATTTGTCTTGCTTAAGGATTAATAACCAGTGTACAATAGGCAGAAATATTTAGTTTTCACATAATGATTATGCTAAAGTGTACATGACACAAATTTAGACTTTAAGTTCAAAGTGACATACCATTTTTATTTCAATACACAAGTAGAGTTGAATGTACTAAATACAATACAGTAGATGTTACTCTATGCATTGAGTTCATTTATATTATGTTTTAATTTTTTACTATAATTCCAAAATCCTGCAAATGCTGCACACTACAAAAAGAAGCAGTTAAAATGTTATTTTAAAGTCAGCCTCAGGAAGAAATAATATTTTTTGTTACTGGATAGGGAATAACAGGATGCACATTTAATTTTACTTCTCATTAAAAAAAAGTGCTACATATTAATATTATTAGTGAAAATATTTATATTATCAATGAAATGAATATTTCTACTTGATTATTTAATCCATGCATTCTAGTTTTGTTAAGTCTTACTAACGGAATAAAATTATAATAAAATAATGAGTCTTGAATGAAAATGTCAGTGTTTTCCTCATCCAGGTGTGTTATAAACAAGGACACACGTAGGCACACATAATGAAACACACGCAAATATGCAGAGGCATTTATGTCATGGCAACCTTAGCAATGGCAGAACCATAATGCAGAACTGAACAATAAAATCTGAAATTTAATGTCATTTTTTAAATTGAGTATATTTTTAAACCTTCTAGGGGCTGGGGGTTTAGCTCAGTGACACAGAGCCTGCCTGGCAAGTGCAAAGTTGTGAGTTCAAATCCCAATACTGGGAAAGAAAACCAAAAAAAGTTCTACCTCAAAGATAATTCTAAGCTATAATATCACTTTGTACCCTACACATTTATATAATTATAAATTATCAAATAAGAATTTAAAAAATACTTAAACAGCATTTGGAAAAATTATAAAATCTTTGAAAATCTTGCATTCATTTTAAGTACATCAAAGTTTTCATTTGCCTTTTGTGTCAATCTGAAGCCACTGTGACTACTCAGTCTATTTTGAAAATGTTTGAAGATAGGATAGTAATACAGATCCTGCCAAATGGCCATAAGGTAATCAACTGAAAGTCAGTTATAAAGGGGATGAGTATTTCTCCCCGATAAGTTATGTTTATATAATGAAATAAATGGCTTTAGATTTATTTTACTACCAAAAATGATGAATGGGTTGGTCTTACAAGTCTAACTTAGAGTAACATTTAAACTAAAACTAAATCATTCACACATTTGCTTAATCATTCTCTCCCTCTCTCTCCGAGGTATTTCAAGGTTCAGTTTTTCAAGATATCTAAATCTATCTATATCTATATTATCTATATCTATATGTCATCTTCAAGATATATGTATTTATATATATATTTAGTCTTCAAACCAAGCTATATATATTCTTATAGAATAAGATAGGAAATAAGATTGGCACAATAACTATCTTTGTGAAGTACTATTGGTGAAATAATATACTTTTTCATTTTGAAGATAAGATAATTTATATTTGGTGCTTGTTTTCTGAACATACAGCAGATTTTGATAATTTTTAGAAATAAAAGCATTCCCTGTTTTATTATATCACTTTCATTTTTCTCTCATATGTTTATAAGACAATTAAAATCTCTGTTATCCTCATTTTGTATATTGATTAATTTTTTAACGAAGAATAATTAATGTCTTATTCTCAATATTCTACCAAGTGCTATAATTTTGTCTTCTCAATAATCCGTGTATTATTGCAATCTCATGAAATTCTCTCAAAAATTATTCTACTACTTATAGACTAGGGATAATTAAATCATTTTATGAAAACGTACTACAGGCTAACTGTGTTATAGCCTAGTTTTATACATATGATGAATTGCCTTTTTAAATAAATTGAAAACATCACAACATAAAGCTTGGCTTGAAGCAGGATTTGATTCAGGGCTTTTGAGGCTGTTAGCCTGCTTACTTTCAATATAGTCTTGAAGATCTAAGATTCTCAAAAGAATGATTTTTTCCACTGCTTTTATCAAATGTGGGCAGCATTTTGATTCAGTTCCGAGAAACTTTAGCAGTGGTGAATAGCAAGCTCTCTTGTCATGGGTTACAAATTCTTCAACCTTCTTTGGAAAACAAAGCAAGACCCACATTGACCACTCCAATCTCTCAAAGAAATTTCCCTTTGATCCTGGCAGCACGAAATAAGCACTTTGTAAATAGGGCAGCTCCTTAGCTTACATCTGCTGCAATACTACCAGCAACCTACAGCAGATATTTCTCATGTTAATTAATTATCCTTTTTTTCACTATCACATCTATCTACCTCAAACATATGTAGGTGGATCACTTATTACTCCTTCCCATCACATTAGACCTACTGATTACATATGAATCAAAGACAGTTTTTCTTATCATCCCTTCAGATCGTGTAACTGCTGTTCACATAAGATTTATATTGCATCAACCCCTCTCAGAAAGAACATAAGTAAAATAAATCTGTTCTATAAATGTGATATCCTCTATGTTTCTTATCTCATTTCTGAAATTTTCTCCTTGTAACTTTAGCACAGCTGCTCGTGATGGTACCGTCGTGCAGTTAGTTGTATTTGGCTATAATTTTACAAGTTTGTTTTCCCTTTTGTCTCCAAGATCCTAATCTTATAAATGGAGAAATAAGGTTAACTGGTTCTTATTGCTTACAGTTATTTATTTCAATGTGAAGCTTTGATTCACCGCTGAACAATTTACCCGGAGCACCCGCCAGGCAGCTTGTTTCGCTACTTACTGACACCCCCGGGCACCACTTGGGCAGGTCTCATTTCAACCAGTCGATTCCTGTAATGAATACATTCGATGAAACTGTCATTTTTATGTTGCCTATTATATTATCTGACAAAAATTAATGAAAAAATGTAATTTTTGGTCATCCTGGAATTAAGTAATTGGACTGGTAAGTGGTTCAACTCACAGATGTAAATTTTTAAGAGTCTGGTTGTATCTGGATGCTTGTCATGCATGCTAACCTAAGAGCTGCTA
Organism: Chinchilla lanigera; assembly: GCF_000276665.1. NCBI lineage: Eukaryota > Metazoa > Chordata > Mammalia > Rodentia > Chinchillidae > Chinchilla > Chinchilla lanigera. Next base: position 162,375 of record NW_004955488.1, read on the forward strand.
GAGATTCTGATAACTCCAGCTCAGTTCTAGTCTATTAAAAACACTTCCAGCCCTCTCATCTAATAGCTCCTTTTGCATTGCCAAAGATGCATGATTACTGTTGTCTTTCATGTGTGGATTTTAGACCTTACCTAATGATTTGTTGCGATGGATGATGACTTAGATTTGTTTTAGCTTTGCTTCACCCACAATAATGCTCTACACACACGCATATACACATGCACACACACAGAATCAGCTTTCTCTATCTGAAGTTTCCAAATCCACAGATTCGGGGCTGGGGATTTAGCTCAGCGGCAAAAGCGCCTGCCTGGCAAGCGCAAGGTCGTGAGTTCGGTTCCCGGTACCGGAGAAAAACCAAGGAAAAAAAAAAAAAAAACAAAACAAATCCACAGATTCAAACAACTCAGATAAAAAAAAAAATTTGGAAGAAAAGTTTATATCTTAATCAAAGACACACAGTTTTTCCTATCATCATTCCTTAAAATAGTGTAATTGTTATTCATATAACATTTATATTGCATCTAGTTTTAAGCTGGAGATGATTTAAAGTGCAAGGGAGGAAGTGTACAGGTTATGTACAATTGCTGCACCATTTTACATCAGTGACATTAGCATCAACAAATTTAGTGGGGGAGGACAGGTCCCAGGTCCAATCCAGCATGGGTTCCTAAGAAATGACTATGTGTATAAAACAAATATTAGACCATCAACCACCATAAGGATTACATTATAGCGCTTAGCTATTACCATAGACAATCTTGAATAACATGATCAAATTTTTGATTTAGAAATATATTTATGATCAACATAGAGATATAGTTTTCAGGGGTGAGTGGGAAGGGGTTGAAACAGATATTATAACACCCTGGGCATATTTTTAAATAGAATAATTAAATCAGAACAGTGGAAAGGGAGCCAAAACGTTTGAGTACTATTTGAATAAAATTAGTAGGGCTTGTAATTGACTGGATGACAGTGGCACTGACCTTGCAGAGTATATAGAATGAAAGCTGGTATTATTTTTATAAGCAACTTAGTGACTCTACTGAGACCAGGGTTATAAGAATAAAGCTGGCCTGGAGGTTTAGAGAAATGATGGAGCTGGGGTTCAGAAGAAATACTTGGGTGAGGGAAAGACAAGAGTAATTAGGAAGAAGAGAAAATAAGGTTAGCTTTGCTGAGTGTCTGCCTCACCTGAGTAGCTTTGCTCATACTCTTCAATGTCCTTGTTCATCACCCTTGACCTGCCACAGGCTGGAGTTACTGTCTCATTTTTACAGTTGAGCAGTTCAAGACTCAGAAAATCTTTCACCTAGTTTGGTCCAGTTACTAAGCAGCAGAGCTAGTCTTCAGCCACATGAACATTAGCATCATGCTCAGTTTTAACGTGTAAAAATTGTGGAAATGTTGGTATAGATTCATTACTTGAAGACAGGGGAATGGATGATGTCATATGAAGATCACAGAAATAACATTCAGAAGGAAGAAAAAAAGAAAGCATAACAGCATTAACAGGTAACCAGAAATAATTGGTAAAATGGCTTGGAGGGCAACAAAAAGAAAATTATAGTCGAGTCAAAGTCAAGAAAGGAAAGCATTTAAAGAAGAATGACTTTCGGTGTTAAGTTATGAAGAAAAATGAAGCAAGAATAGAATTAGAGAGTATCTGCTGTGTTTGATACATCCTATATTCAAATACAATTTCTGTGTCTGCTGGGACAGAGCTCCAGTTATCCATAATAGATATTAAATAGATGAGCTAACACAGATGAGAAAGAAATGACTTTTACTTCAGATAAGTCTTTAAAGAAAGTTTGCCAGAAAGAGACATAGCTAGAAGGAGGCATAGACCATATGACTGGAAGGAGCCTTACACCACAAAGGGATTTTCTGGGAGTAGTTCTTCTATAAAGATGGAAAAACTGGCTTGCTCATAAAGTGAGGAAGAGGAAAGATGTTGAGAAAAAGAAGCACATAAAAAAGCAAAACTTTAGGGAAGCCAAGAAGGAAGGGGTGAGAAACAGAACCCAAGCAGAATGACAGGGATTTTCTTCAGAACATTTCATTTTCCAAGACTAAGCAAAGGGTGTGTGTGAGATAATAGATATAAATACGTGTGCGGGTTGGGTGGGAGTTAGGAAGGGCTCCTTGTGGTACTTCTATTTCATTCATAATTCAGAGGCAAGGTGATCTTCTGGGAGCAAAGCGATGGAAATGATATAGGGCACTTTGTGAGAATGTTCCTGATTGGAACCACTGTTCTGAGAAAAGATAAAATAACCCCACCAGACTAGAGAAAATCATTTCCTCATAATTGTGCCATTTGTCCAACAACATTCAGCAGCCTGCCTGTGCAAGTGGAAAATTCACATAAGGGCACAGACACTTAAGGCTGCCAGAGAAGGAATTGAAACCGGAGGAGTTAGTAGACTGGTTGTCAACCCTAGCAGAATAGTTGGGCCAGGACTAGGGGTCAGGAAAACAGTAGGTACACCATTTGTATGTTATTATTATTAACTCTGAGAGCAGAAAATTATAGGCAAGACCAGTAGATCTGAGAAAACTAAGTTTTTCTAGCAGTATGAGGAAATTTATGGAAAATCAAAGATGAATAAAAAAGATTCCAGAATACAAGCATCTAATTGAAATTCTGAACTCAGGTTCTTTTAATATGTTCATTTTCATGATCTTCCTAAAGCAAATTTGTCAACTGGGAGGTAGTCATTGGGACCATACGCTAATTTATGGACTTCGCAGGAAGGTATAAAAAGCAGTTGAAGCAGACATATACTCTGGAGGTCTGAGATGGTTGATAGCCATGTTTGGCAGGTGGAAGTAGATGCTGAACAATCAGTGAGAACATAAGTACTTTAAAAAGAGACTATGAAAAAGTGAAAGACTTAGAATTTAACTTCTGACTGTGCATTATGATTAGGAGGAGTAATTTCAGACCTTGAGATTTGAATTTTGAAGCATCAAATGTTGAAAGGGTCAAGGTCTGATCACTGAAGTCCAGTGTGTTTGAAGGACTATCACTACAGGGATTGATGAGTTTGAGCAGAGACAGCACAGAATTAGACACATCAAGCATTTGATGAGAGAATACACAAAACAAACAGACCAAAGGGTAAGGGTAGACAAATGGATGAATAACTGACTATATAATATCTATATTGCATTTTAAGGGTGACCTTTCCCCCAGTCTATTTTGCCTGGAGTTTATATTGGTTAATCGATATGAATCATGAAATTGTATTTTGTCAGTATACAAAGATCCCTAACAAAAAGAAAACCTATCTGAAGACTTCTTAACTTTGAGGCTTTATATGGCATTTATTTAATTTCTTGCTTCCTTATTACTTAGGTTAAATATCTTTGTGTGCTTCATTTGAGGGCCACATCATGTGGAATATTAGTGGTTCTGTGGGCTGTTTTCTAATTGCTTCTCCAGATGTGCGTTTTACTTGCACCCGGTGCAATCCTGGGAAGCTGGACTTCTATGCTGATGCCTACTGGTGGCCATCTTGGCCTTTGTCAATAAGATGCTTTTGGCCTGGCTACCCTCCACTACTGGGCTGTGTCCCTATCCTGAAGGCTACAGGCACACAGCTGGCTCTGCCATTCCAAGTGTTGGTAACTGCTTACCTCTTCCTTCCTTAGGTCTGGGAGGAATCAAAGCTCATTTCTTGCTAGATCCAGAGTTGCCTGCTGTCTTTTGTCTTTTATAGATTCCCTATGCTGTGTCCTTGGACTCCTACATGGTCCTGGATGAAACCATCCTTAGATTGTTCTAATTGCCTGCACCATCTGTTTCCCAATGGGATCCTGACTGCATAGAACGATTCACACTTGTGTTATTTTTGTTTGTTTGGTTGGTTTTTTTTTGGTTTTTCTCCGGTACCGGGAACCGAACTCACGACCTTGCGCTTGCCAGGCAGGCTCTTTTGCTGCTGAGCTAAATACCCAGCCCCCCCTTGTGTTATTAACCTGTCTAAAAATGTGTTTTTATGATCTTGCAGTACTGTATTTGCTCACATCCCATCCTGAATCCATGTAGTTGTATTTTTGACGATGTAGTTCATCAAGTTTTTAACTTCTACTTTCTGTTCTCATTTTAACTTTACTTCTTAGAAGGTGAAACTCCAGATATAAATGTATCTTTGTCTTTTAATTAGTTTACACTGAATAAAATTCCTGGTAGTAGAATACCTTCTTCTTTCCTAGGTTTTTGAACTACTCAGTGATTTCTTAAGAAGTTCATGAAGTATGGCTATTTCTATGTATCTTTAAAAACATTTTAGGCAAAAATATCGGCTGGCAGAGTTCCATAGAATTGCTAAGAAGCCAGAAGGCTTTTGTCTTGGCAAGAGAAGAGTTGTCCTTGGACACTGGATAAAAGTGTTACTATAAAAAGAGAGAAATTGCTTCTGAGAAACTCAGTTAAATTGGAAAGCAAGTTGATCACGTTTAATACTGCAAATGATTCACTGGAAAAGAAGGCCATGTGTCAGAAAAAAGTGTTAATACTGAAACAGCCTCTTTTTCTTTAGTTTTTGGCAACCAATTAAAGGACTACTTGTAAGAGCATAAAGAGCAATAAAAACAAGCCCTTTTATCAGAAAACCAGCTTATCCCAAGCTTAAATCCATTACCTTTGAAAACAACATGTTATATTTAAATTCATAAGCTATAATAAAGAACTATATCTCTGATTCATTCCTACTTAATTTTAATTGCTTATAGGTATGCACAACCTAGTATTAACTTATTTTTTTTCAAGTGGGCAATATGTTTTCCTTGTGATAGGAACAAGGTTAAACATTCAGATATCTAAAACAAATACTGGATATGTGGTCCTATTTTATATATGGATAAATAGTTTGCCAGTTTGTGAGGTGTGTTTATACTCTCCACTGCAGTCTGTCCCCAACCCAAAGTGGTCACTGGTATCCCCAGTGCAGCTTTTCCTTTCTTAATTTCACAACAGAAGCGGAAACACAATGAAAACGAAGCTACCAGGATAAGCGCCAGTCAGATGCCCTCAGCCTGTAGCTTGAGGCACTGACATTTTCCAGCAGCTAATAATGGTCTTGGAAGAGAAAGTGCAACTAGGATTGTGCCGTGGGGAGCAGGGGTGCATCCCGGAAGTGAAGAGAGGACTTTCACCAAGAAGGCAGTAAAAAGAGTGGAGGGATCTGGCCCTGACTGTCACTTGTGAACATCCCCCAGCTCTGATCTTGAACAGGTGAAGCTCTAATCATAGACAAATGAAGAGATTGCTGTAATGCAGTGTGAGAGGCAGTCTGGCATTCCAAGGGAATGCAGAGGAAGGGTCCTTCATGTGGACAGGATATGTGAAGGAAAGCCTCCAGGCAGAAGCAAGCTCTGAGTTGAGTTCTGAAAGCAGAGCATGATTGAACCAGTAATATGTTGTAGGAGCAACCACAGAAACCCGTACTTTATATTCCAGGACACAAGGTGTGGGGGAGGCATGGCTGGTGTAGCAAGCAATAAGCAACTGGGGGCCCCTGAAGTATAGGAATAGTAGGCCAGTGCAGTTGGAGGGAAGGAAGCCAGGGGTGAAATTAGCTAGGTCCAGGACTAGGTCACAAAAACATGTGCATTTGCACATGCTTGCCAATTTCATGGAAGGCTACTGACCATTAAAGAAAGAAGTAGAGATCATCCTTAGGATTCAGAATAATTCTTGTAGTAGTGTGAGACATTGCACTGATTGGTTAGAAAAATAAAGAATGTGATACAAAAAGAGCAGAATAGTAAGTATAAATGAGTGTGGTTTAGGTAAAGGTGTAAAGGAGCAGAGAGGAAATGCTCTTGAGGTGGTCAAATTGAAGTGTGGAGAAGAAGGAGGAGACCTAAGCTCACTTCTTCATTTCTGAGGAGGACTGGTTTTCACTGAGGTAGTAGATGGATTCAGTAGGTGAATGGATATACTCTTATACAGTGAAACAATGGGGTATTGTTCAGTTCCAGAACAAAATTATTGGGAGAGGCTGAGCTAGTGATCTTCATATGTGTGGAGTGGAGGGCACAGTGTCCAAGAAATGTCCTGAGGGCATCAAGTGCCCCAGAAGAACAGGTGTTCCAGCCCCAAGAACACGGACCTAAGAGGCAAGCTAGTTAAGCAAAGAGGTGTCACATGGCAAATGTATAAATCAACTTCCCTACAGTGGTTGAGGAGTTCCTTTCCTCCCATCTGGAGAGAGGGCTCCACCTGACCTCAGCTTTCTGTCTCTAACCTTTATTTCTCCATCCTCTGGCTGCCCCTGCCCCCTGAACTTTGAGGCCTGTGCTGGTGGCGGCACAAAATGAGTTCCAAACCATGAAAAACATGGAGCAAACAGAAACACCCACCACTAAATGAAGAAAGCCAATCTGAAGAGGCTATGTACTGCCTGATTCCAAGTATACGATATTCTAGAAGAGGCAAAACTATCGAGAAAGCAAGGATAAGTGGTTGCTACTAATTAAGGAGCACAGAGGAATGGATGAGCAGAAAACAAAAAAATTTTGATAGCAGTGAAACTGCTTTATGGTACTACAATGATGGCTACATGTTCAACATTTGTCAAAAACCCGTAGAATGCCAAGTCCCAGGAGGGAAAACCTTAATGTGGGCTCCATGTCTTGAATGGTGATCCGTCAATGTAGAGTTATCAGTTGTAGAAGCTGTCAGTGCGGCAGAGAGTGTCATTTCTAGGGGAAGTTGTGTGCGTGTGTGGAGACAGGATTTGTATCGGAATTTACTATACATTTTACTCAATTTTGCTATGAACCTAGAACTTTGCTAAAAATAAAGATTCAAAAGAACATGGCATAGTTCCAGGAAGAACATTAAGTTTAAATTTGAGATGCCTTTGAGACATGCATAAGGAGACAGTGTGAAGGATTGTGTAGTTATACTGCAGGACAGAAAACTAGTTTTCTATCTCTCTAAACCCAAACAATATTCATTATCCATCAGCTGATGTATTCAGTATTTTTTCAACAACAGACAGAGAAACATGAGTCAAAGACCACAGATATTCCAAGCCACAAAATCTTTTTGACCTTGTTAATAATAAGCTAAGTCAAAGTGAGATTCTGGTATATATTACACCTTGTTATTCTCAATTATCTGTTATCCTATAGAGAATGTGGCAGTTCAAACTGGTAGGTGTTTTCATGTCATCTTTTTTTCTCTGGGAGCTCATTAAGTTTCTTCTTTTGAAGTAGTTAACTTTCTAAAATATGTTTCACTTGGGATACTACAAGATGTCATTATCTAATCAAACATCAAAAGAGAAACTGGAAAAGGGTTTTCAGAAATATGTTAGACTCATTAAGAATTTATGAGTTTCTTTAGTTTAGAAAGTGAAATTTGCAGGCACATGTGAACTGCTAAGGCTAGGGTTTCTATGGTCTAGCTGCATCTCGCATTGGCTGGTCTGGTCTGTCTTTTCAAGTTAATGGAAGTGTCATGGCCGAAGGTTTACCATTGTAAATTGGAAAGTGGATGCTATGGGACAAATGGTGTTATTTAATAACACTTTACTCATGCCTCTTACTACCATAGTGCATTGTTCAGATCAAGAGCCAGTTAAGTATCACAAAGTCATGTCTAGAAATGTTTATTTGTGTTTCTTCAGCTGGGATAAAGGAGGAAAGAGAAAACTGCCCCCAAAGAAAATAGTTTTCCTAATCTTTCTGTGTAACCCCTGTCCTGTTTTAAATCCTTATAGCATTTTCTTAGGAAGCAGATGAGGCCCAGAGGGTCCCTGCAGGTGGGAGCCCCGTAGCTGCCATGACCTGGGCCTTCACTGCCATACCTGTATAGGACCCTAGGACCTTTGCTGCAGCTCCTGATGCCACAGGACATGTCTCTTATGTCCCCATACCATGTGCTGCTCTGTCACTTCAGGTATGGAAGTCGATGCTTGTTCTTACCACTTGCTAAGCCTTCTCCTGCCTTCCTGTCACTCCATCTTTCCTCGTTCTCTCTTTAGTCCACAATTCTCGCTGTCTCAGCATCTTGGGGCCCTGGAAGGTCTGGGAAGAAGTGGAACTTCTAGCTGCCCAAGAACTTCTCCTCTAGGCTATGAACGCCTCATGCTACCTAAGGTCCTGCAGTGAGAGCAAGGCATGCCCAGAAGCAGAAGGACTGGCCACCAGTGGGAGTGCGTGGAAATGCTACTCTTTCATCAAATTTCCAACAGTATCAAGAATTGGAAACTAGTCAGTTTCTAAATAGATGATTTTTCAGTGCATATGTTTGCATAGCTCTAGATAACTGGGTAACTATTTCAGTCAAATAAAATCTCACTGCTAAAATGTTTGCTCCTCTTTTTTTCTTGTAACTGAATATATAAGTTTGTATAATTTTACCTGTGAAATTATTTTATTATTAGTAGCATTGGCTCTTGGTAACCACAAAATGATGATATGTATGAAGGATAAATATTTGACAGCTTCTACTGAATTAAAAAATGTGGTTATTCTCTAGAATTAGTAATTCTCATTATTACCTCTGGATAAAGGTACTTTAGTTCTTTTCCTTTTAGCTTTCTTCCTTTGTTTTGTTTTAGAATTATGCATTAACCAATTGTATATCAGTCTTAAATGCATATCATGTTACTATAAACTAATAAATATTCAGTAAAAGTTCACTAATTAAAGGAAAAACAATCTACAGTTCATTCATACACCTTTCAAGAAATGATATGTTTCTTTGAATGTAAGTAATTAATACTTTAAATGGGACAATTGCACTCATTACTGAATGCTGTATCTTCTAAGACACTTAGAAATAAAACATGAAGTGTAATTAATATGACAACTATATGTAAAATATTTTAAAAAGACTTTGTCATCCTGTTATTTTACTATGCTCTTAACATATTTTGTCAAATTCTTTCTTAATCTCACACACATATGAAAAATCACAAGTGCCAACTGAGTTTTACTCTTACTTTTTTGATATTTCCAATCCATTCCCCAGAACAAGCACCTGCTTAAAATTTTAAATCCATCTTTTCTTCTCTACCCTTAGAAGAAGGTTCATGCATTTTTAAGTAAAGATTTTAATAATTGAGGGAAAATATAAAGGGCTTAACATATGACTTCAGAATATACCTTGCACACTGAATGCAAAGCAGTATCAAAAGGAGATATCCTCTTCCCCATTTCTCTTTCTCTCCCAGTCTCTCAGCCAACTGAAAGTTGTTAACAGCTAGTACCTGCAGAGGAGTTATTGTGAGTCTCATAAAACTTAGGCTCCTCACTTGCACTGATCCCTTCCAAGTTCCCAGAAAGAGCCTTGGGAATGTGTTCACATGACCTTAGGCTTTTGTCTAGGTTTCTAAAATAAGATAGTATAACTCCAACTTAAGCTTTTTTTCTTACATCATTCTGTCTTTTCACTCTGAAATCTTTTCTCTCACATTTCTCCTTGGATTGCATAATTTTGGAGTGGACAAAATTTTGGGGCTCTACTTAAGCATAGCTGAGCTGGAGAAACATATAATTAGGATTTATGGATCCTACTTTTGAGGTTCACAGTTACTAAAGACAGTTTTCTAGCTGTCCTGGTATAGAAAAGGATTAGAGAAATACTCTTGCCATCCACTGTGCTAATTCACCTGACATCCTGACAAGGAGTGTGTCCAATGATCATATCGAAATAGGAATATGTCACAAGTCTGCAGATTTATGAATCACCACACAAGATATCTGAAGCTTGCTGAAATTTTTACCATAGAGATATAAAAGAGGTTTAGACTTTAAATGTCACCCAAAAGTCTTGTGCTCTGATGTGGGGCTTTTGGAAGGTGACTAGATCTTAGGGGTGCTGTACTCATCCACTAAAGTGTTTATAGCTGAATGTGCTCTTAGGAGGTGGGGCCTCATGAGAAGAGGTGGGTCACTGGGTGTATAAATTACAAGCGTGTATTCTTGTCCTTGGCCCCTCCTCTTGCTGTCACTGCTTCTTGGACACCACGAGGTGAGCAGCTTTTCTTCACCAGGCACCTCCACTATGCCCTTTCTGCCATGGAGTTAGTTAACCATGGACAGGACCCACTGAAACTGTGAGCTAAAATAAACCTCTCCTCTTGTATGTTCCACGTGTTGGGTGTTTCATCCCAGCAGTGGAAAAACTGACTAATACAAACATTACAAATATTTCCCAAAATTTACTCTTGTCTAAGTTTGGAGTTAGACAGAACCTGAGGACTTGAGTATAGATAATTCACATGAGTTCTACTCACTTTTGCATTATTACAATGAACTATCAGACACATTCTCTTAAGAAGCAAGGGAGGTTTATTTAGGTCACACTTTTGGAGGCTCTAATACAAGCACAGGCTTGAGGGACCACCTTGGAGCTGCATCATCCTGTGGTGAATAGTAGATGGCAATGGTGAGAGGGGAGTCTATGTGAGGAGAGAGCAAGTGATTTCATCTTCAGTCATGACTAGAGACTGAATCACGTCTCCACACATGAACAGGTCGGTTGTGTGAGACCGTGAGGCAAATCAGTGATAATATTGTGTACATGTTTTATAGCAAAGATCATTTGTTTTCCATCATGCAGGGTTCTATGGGGAGGGATGACATTTAAGACAGCGATTCTGTCACTGGAACAAACTGTAGGTTTTTGCAGAATACTCTATCGTGGAGGTCCCTGGGTTACCTTCTCAGGATAATGACTCAAAGATTTAGCATGGAATTCTACCTCCCAAAATTTCCACAGCACTTCCCAGTAATACCACCTTGGACACCAAGCCTGAATCATAATGGATCCCTGGGGTGATTACTCAGACCACACTCAAATCATCACATGAGGGGTATGATCTACACTCATAGGACCAAGACAGTGAGGGGGAAAAGAATAAGGAAAGTCCATATAGTAAATGCTGTTGAGGATTATGCTTTGAGACCTTGATTCCCCAGGACTTAAGGAAGTGTAAGGAATGCTGTGTATGAACATCAGTTTGCAATACAAGAGTCTGGGCCAGTTGGTGAGGATTTCTGTTCCCAGGTGTTAATTAGCTTGTTGAGCTAAGCATGCTTCAGGAGAGATGGCTCAGAGAAGAACAGCAGAGAGATGCACCCTGAAGGTGGGAGACTGGTAACTGTACTCAGCTGTTCATTGAAATTGTGACTGAGATCAGAGGTGGGCCTGAGATGTACTGTGGGAGAGATGAAGCATCTGCCATGAGTAAATGTTTTTATCATGTCTCTCTCATAAGTTTTTTGAGGTCAGATCAGTTGCCTGAGGCTGCATGGTAAATCAGCGATAATATTGTGACTTAAATGTGAACATGTCTACTACCAAAGATTATTCATTTTCCATCATGCAGACTTCCATGCAGAGGGCTGACATTTAAGACAGTGACTCTGCTTTACAGGATGGAACTCCTGATGGGCTGGGTTCATAGGAGCAGATGAAAACAACATGATGACTGAGTACTGCACTGCTCTTTTTCCAGTGCGTGTTGTATGGAAATGAATTATTACTACTCTTAGCTTGTAGAAAAGTACACTGAGCTTTCCAAACAATCACTGATTCATATAGACCTACTGGGTGCACACTAAAGGTAGAATAGCCAGCAATGATGATAAAAGTGATGAAATAGTCTTCAAAGAGCCTGCGTCCGGTGTGAAAGAGACATAAGAGACTCCAACACCCACTCAGTCAGGATAAAAAAGTCAAGGGAGAAGAAAAAGTAAACAGTGATATGAATATATTGTATGCATCATATCTTATCAAAACAAATGATTTTTTTTTTTTTCTTTTTTTTTTGGTTTTTCTCCGGTACCGGGAACTGAACTCACGACCTTGTGCTTGCCAGGCAGGCGCTTTTGCCGCTGAGCTAAATCCCCAGCCCCTAAAAAAATGATTTGTTGTAATGTAATGGCAGGTGGGCTGAATTCCACAGAAAACCAAAGAACTCTATTTAGGGCAAACAGTTTATTAATTTTAGCAGTCACCGCACATCCCTGACTAGCAGGTCAGGAACGTGGGAGTGTGCCTGCCTTTGTTTCCACCTTATATACATTTTTGGTTTCCATGGTAACAGATCAGAACGTTGTCACTCTGGCCTCACATTGTTTTGTTTGTGTCATGTGACTGTGTCAGGCCCTGGTCATGAGGCCAACCACAATGATATATACTTTCTGCACTCAGTTCTGTACAGCCCCCTTTAGATAATCATACATTTCCTTTATGGTTACAATGTTTATCTAGGGCCAGGGAAGGGATGAAACAACCCAGGCAGGGTCATAGGTGGTTATCTGGGTGTTCTTTACCTTTGGAGAAACATTTCAGGGAAAAATTAACTGCAAAGTTAACTTTTCACAACCCCTCCAGGATGTTTCTCAAGACACATTTTGAGGCTTGTGCTAAAATTGTTCTATCTTAAAAATTATACGTTAAGAGTCACCGTCCCCTACAGTAAGGGCTGACTACTGTGTTATACTGGATACAACCAAATCAACCAATAAGGAAACTTTCAGAGGAAAAATATACTGGTTGTTCAACGTCAGTAAGGAAAGCAGTCAGTAATTTTGGCTCATCTGTGCCTACTGAGACATTAGGGTACACCGCAGCTTGCAATGGTAGGGCTCACAGTGCCTTTGTCCTGGTTCTCTACTTTTCTGTTCATATTCTCTTTAGCACCCTTTGGCTTACCCCGCCTAATGTCACTATTAACTGCAGGTTTAAGTACTCAAGTGTTGTGGCCTTTTGCCACCAGCAAATAAAAAATGCTTGACCATGTGAAAAAAGGTGTAATAAAATACAATTTGTATGCTTATATCTTATAATCTGAGCAACTGATCTGAAGACAACAATACGCAATAGAACAACTATTGGTGAATTTCTACTATCTTGTCTAGTGAAACCCTGCAGTATCTCTAATGTTTTATCTAATAGTTATTTTGTTATTCTTTTTAATGGTTTGAACAAACTTCCATTCCTACATCTGGTAATCTGAGCAACATAGTTGAAGAGAACAATATGTAATATAAAAATCACTGTTAATTCCTTTCATTTTGTTTTGAAACCATGTATCGCTTAATATTCTTGCTTTGTTTTGTTTACGTTTGCAGTGTTGGTATGCTGCTATTGTTCTTTTTCTCTTTCTCTCTTTTACTACTCTCTTTAACATAAAAAAAAAAGAATTTTGTTGCAAATCCAGGCAGAAAGAGTGTAGTTACTCATATTATATGATATAACTCAAAGGCAGGAGGAATAGTAACTTTCTAAATTATACTGGTAGCAAAGTTTATTTATTTGGCTTTAGCTGTAGATAAAGGGAGCATGCACCAGACATTTGTTAACTTCTTCCATGCCAGGTACAACTACTGCATTAGTGATTATATCCATATGATCTTGAAAATGTTCAGCTGAGACCATTATACGATTTAACATACCTCATGGATGGCCATTGCCCAGTGGCATTCAAGAGGCTAAAGGATATGGTAGACACTATTAAGAGTTACCAAGTCTTTGTTTCTCCTTTACTTCTAGAACAAGGAGAACTATACTGGTCACATGACATTGTGGCTATGAAATGTAAGCTGAAAAGACACGTGCCACTTTTGCACCAAAGCTCCTGGTTACTGATGTGCAACTCATCAGCTCTCTTTCCCCTGATGTGCGGAAGCATATGTTCATGTGGAGTGTACAAGCCATGCAGAAGCGCGTGTTACTGTGCAGTGTAGAGCTGTGGACAAACTTCTGCTCATGTGGACAATGGAAGCCATGCAGAAGCACATTTTTATGCAGAGGAGCCACACAGCAAGCAAGGCTGCCTGGCTGGCTTGCCAGATAGAGTGCAGCAGCCTCGGAACCTCAGTAGACTTTGCACATGGTGAAATAAACTTTTGTTTTGTGAAGCCAATTAGACTTTCGGAGTTTCTTGATATTATAACAAACATATCACAAACTAAACTGAGTGGCAAGAGAAAATTGGAACCTAGACCTATGTTACTTCATAAGTTATTTTTAATCTTATTAGCTGTTTGATTCTGGGAGTAAGTTACGGGCCTGGGGTGCAGCTCAGTAATGCAGCACTTGTTTACTATGCATCAAGTCTTGGGTTTGATCTTCAGCACTTTAGAAGAACAGTAATTTATAAACTCCATGAACATTTAAAAATATATAATACAGTCAGAATGAAATGAAAATCACCCAGTAATCTCAACCAATTAAAATTTGGATATATATATATTTCATTTCCTATATATGTGTACATATATATTTTTAATTATTGACTTTTTTTTTTGGTACTGGGAATTAAACTCATGACTTGCTAGGCAGGTCTTGCTCTGCTGGGCTATATCCCCAGCCCTAATTATGGACATATTGCAAAAAATTTGTATGCTATTTTTATATTAAATGTCATTGTTCAGTTTTATTTAATTCATTAGCTATCCCAGGTAAACTTACTTTCTAATGCAATTTGGTTGGTGGAAGTGTGCAGATAATTCCTTGCATTTGTTTTTATTGCTGATTCTGTTTTTTCTGTTGTATTGTACAGGTTTTCTAATACTCCTTATCATACAGAAAGTACACATTTTATTTATTCCCTGCTGTACCAGCCTAGCCCTACATGATGGGAAATGTTGTCTAAATTTCATCTCATAAGTCAATAGTCCAGTTGCTCACAGTGAAATCAATCAGATATTCAAGCAAAGTAACGGCTGAGTGTTTGAGCTGATCAACTGTTCATCTCATTGACATGCCTAGGAAATGATAATCTTGCATTTCTTATCACAAAATTGACCCCACATATTCATTTTTTTCTAGACTTTTATTTTTCTTGAATACCTGGGATTTCTGAAAAATATTATAGCACTAAACTCCTATCATAATGATCAGGTTACATAAGAAATTATTAGAAATCAAAATTATTAGAATTATGAGCTTTCCAATCACTGAAAGAGAAGTTATACAAAAAAGTTATGATAAATTTTAAATAGAAAAAAGATTATTACACCTTCATTGTCTTTGATGAAAGACTATCCAAGGAGAGAAATATTTTTATTTGTTACAAAGTTATAAAATACGTATTGTCCTAGCCTTGATTTTAGTGTTCATAAAAGACAAAAATTTTAATAATTATGGGGAGAGTATCATAAATCATACAGCATATAGTATCAACATGCACAGGATTTTATTTTGTTTTGCTTTTCCTCATTTATCTGACACTGACGCAGATGTAATTTTTCAGCTTTTTCGAGTGGCACTACTCAGTTGTTTTTCCAGAAATCACAACTGGTGAAATCATCTGAAGCTTACCCAAGTATAATGGCTCATCAGCATTTCGCTATCAAAAAATAACTCTTATTTCACACTTGAAGAAAACGTGTGTGGATGTGTGAGCCTGTGAAAGGAGTCCTAGCAGAGACTCTGCGGGGAGAAATCCTTCACACACAGAACAACATATCAATAGGCAGCGGTACTGCAAGCCCTCCTACATTACCAGCCAAACAGAAATATTCCGAAAAAGCCAAGTGTCTAATCCTGTCGTGCTTTTCATGCAAAGCTCATCACAGCCAAATGCTCTAGAGAAGTCAGATATTCCTCATAGATGGGTGCTAAGATTTTGCCAGGATAAACAGCATCCACAAAAATTCAGTAACGTTTTCTAGGATAACAAGGATGACAACAAAACCACAGGATAAGCTTCCATTCACTTAGTGATTAGCATGCAGTGGGCGTGCTTACTGTAGGCATTGAGGAGGTAACTAAGGCTAACAAGTATATGAAATAGACCTGCCCAGTTTATAAATGCAGAAGCCCAATAGAGAGGTTAAGTAACTTGTACAATGTCATACAATAAAGATGTGAAGCAGACACAATTTAAAGATAGTTCTGACTCCAGCGCTGTTCTCTTAGGCTTTTTTCACACTGTCTCTATGTCTGAGTTCACCTCCCAGATCGCCTTGTCAGTTCCTAGTTGAGTGACATTGAACAAGAGCATTAACATTTCTTCAATTTCTCCCCTGAATAATTAATGCCCAACCATCATCAGGGGTTATGGTGAATATCAGAAGGAGTTAACAAATGTCAAAGTGCTCTGTCAACTTGAAATGCCACATAAATGTGAACTATTTCACAGTCATTATTCCTGGTAGTAGTAATTGTTTTCCTCATTGGAAATGTCCTGCAGTTGCTCTCAGGCAAAGAATGACACGAGGGTCTGGGATGCAAAACGTGTCCATAAAACTTAAATTTTAGCATCCCCAGTTTGTGAGAAATGTGAATTCTCAGGCACGACAGCATATCAACTGAAGCAGAACTTGCATTTTTAGAAGCTCTCCAGATGATTAAACCTATTAAGTTTGAAAAGTCCTTTTCTAGGGCAGCCTTGACTACAGTGGCTAGATTACAGGTTACTTACCTTTTGAGGAATTTCAGAGAGTTTAAGTGTTAGTCTCCTTCAGGACTTCCCAGATCTCTGGGATGTCTCCACATGAATGGGTTAGAACTGTGGACCTGAGTAAACCCACTCAGCCCATGCAGTTTCTGAGGAGCAAAATTGGTGTCAAGTATGACCTTGGCTGCTGAGCTCCCTTATAGCTGTACAGCTGTGTTTGCAGACCTGGAAAGCTCACAGATTGTGAGTTCAGAAATAAACTTTGTTGACGTGATTTCCACGTCATTTTTCCCTTTGCCATTACTTTTGTTTGCTTGCTTGAATGTCTTATTTTGTTTATGGAATCAATTTTCTTTTGCTGGGCTACTACTGTATCATGCACAATCCAGAGGGATCTGGGGACATCGGGAGGCGACATGAGTTACACACATCAAAATTTCAAAACCTGAAAGGAGGCCATTAAAAAGAAGAGATGGATATAAAGGATGCTGTAAAAAGTGTTAAGGATTTTAAGAAAGAAAGAAAAACAGTAACAACTCTTTTATAAGACAATAAAGAGTTAAATGGGCAGAATATGAATAGCCTTGTGAAAATGGTCAATTTCAGCAGCAGACTTTTGAAGTTTGACTATGGGAAAGAATTATGGAAATGTACACCGTGGTGGTAGTCATTAATCTTTGAAATTATTTCCTTAAAGCAATTTGAGATGAAAAGTTAGCAGGGAAAACTTGAATGCAATTTGAGGAAAAATAAATGATTTTTAACAAAGAAAGATACAGTATGAATGTACAGAACTGGAAGCTAATAGGATGAGCTCCAATGTCATTCCTTTGAAACAATACTTTCCAGAATAACAGGTTGCTCAGCAGTGAAAGAAAACTGTGCTAAATAGAAAACTTTCCATATACAATCATACAGTTGTAGCTGGAAACAGCTGAAGTAGACTTCAAGCTTTCTAATGTATTTTTACCAGCAATGTAGTAAAATGTAATCAGAATATTTTTCAAAGGTATTTTAGAGATTGTGATGTCTAAGATGAAATTCTCAGTAATAATTTCTAATTCCATAGTTGACTATATAAAATCTAAAAGCCTCTAAATGGTGAGACACACCACAAATAATAGCCTTATGCACATAGTATATATACATGTATGAAGTAGTATTCTATATGCATTAAATATATAAAAATTCAGAACCTCATTAGATATCTTTCTGTATCTTTCTCATTTTTATGAAGAAGTGTGTCATTTTTTGACACTTCTGAGCCTGTTTCTCTCTTTGGGAACTGATCCTCCTATATAACTGGCAGTTACCCCTCCTTTTCGTAATATTATTTGTTTAATTCACATGTTCAACATTCTAAGATTATTTGAATAAGAGTGAAAAGAGGTTATGTTCATGAAGACATAAATGCAGATTTAAAGTGTTGGAAATAAGAGAATCGGGAAGAAGACAGGGATTAATGGGATAAGGGTTTCTAGATACAATATCTAGATTATGAGGACTTAAAAATAACAGCATATCACGGGTCTAAACATTCTAGATGTTTTCTCTTGACAGATAACAAGATAACAAAGAGGAGTTCCTGGGCTATGAATAGGTTCCATGGAAGACATGTTAAGAGACTATTTTAAAAATGTGGTTGTGACTGTCTTGCTTTCAGATTTGAGATTAGATTTTAGGGCGGTTCAGCATCAACTCTACCTTGCTGCCCCTATAATTTTCTATCCTGATCCCTCCCTCAATTTTCAGTACCTTAGGAAGCCTCACAGTCTATTACAAAGGATGTCACTGGTTTTGAAGATTTTAGCCTCGCTTTTAGTACCAAGGTCAAGAATATAATTTTGTACCATTGCAATCAAATGACATTTTCAGTTGTAGCTGCATTCTAAGATTATCATTTTTTGCTAAGATTTTGGAAAATGCTATCATTTTGCATCTAAAAATTCACCTTTGTGAGTCATCAGAAAAAGAAAACCAAGAGATATGAGATTTTTGCAGTATCTTTCACTGAAAAGTATCAAATCATTTTTTTGGCATTCATTAATGTTTATAAGGCCATATATATAAGTAGAGAGAAATTTCTCTGAAATAGAAAATGAAAACATCTTAGACAAAGATAAAAACCTATGGAGGTGAGGAAAAATTATGGTTTAAAAGTAAATATATGCTCTCTTGGAAGAAACAAATTATGTAAACCAAAATGTAATTTCTAAAGTCTTACTGTTCAAAGTGTTTAGCATAGTGTGTTAATCATGATATACCTAGTAATAACAATACTATGTGCCAGGAACTAATCTCAGAACTGTACATCTATTACAAGTCATTATTACATAGCCTTGACAATCCTATTTGATATGGATTTTAAGATGAGGATACTGTACCACCGAGATGTTAAATCTCTTGGCAGAAACTACACACAAAAAGGAATAAATAACAATGAGAGCTTAGATTAGCATCTAATTTAATCTAACATTCAATTATGTTTTGAGACTACAGTGCACAATAATTGAGACAATCAGAATTAGTCATTGAAACAGGCAAAGAAAGAAAATGTATATATATGTATTTTTTTTTTTCTTTTTAAGAAATACCAGGAAGCCTCTTAGGCCAATGAGATAATCCCCCTTAATTTCCAAATTACCTGAAGGGCAATTATTCATTATTTTCATTGGAATAGGTTATTTCTGTGAATATGTAATGTAGAATATGATATAAACAGGTGAATTCACAGAAGAGGAAGTCTAAAGGGATAACTGATAAATGAATATATTTTCAAGTTTACAAGTTATGAGGGAAAGATAAACGGAAATAATTGTGAAGTCATTTTCCATTCTTTTCACTGTGAAGCCTCCTAGAGCCTGTTGACAATGCGGAGACACAAAAACTGTCTCCTCTGTAAAAGGGACAGTGAACTGCAGAGTAGTTGAGGAAGGGTGCGTGTGGGAGATGCTCATTCAGCAGTTTTACTTTCAGATACAGATGTCTGAGAAATCCTGACACATGTGCACAGAAAGACACTTATAAACCTGTTTTTTGCACCATTGCTTGTAATGGCAAAGACAATAGGAAGAAACATAAATAAGTCAAAATGAGTGTATGAGAGCTACAGTATTCCAAATGGATCCAGTAAGAAATAGTTGATTTTAAAATTTAAAAAAAGCAGATTACCCAATACCTTGACTTGTCATTACATAGAATATACACCATATTGAATAGAGACGTCACAGTGTACACCATAAATGAGCATAATCACTGTGTGTCAATTTAAAAAGAGATACAGGGTAGATGTTTGAAAAGATATATGAAGTATGATAGGATTTCTTCAATGTTTGAAAATGTCCAAAATAATGTTTCTTGTTCATTGGTGTATTTTTCAGTCGCATCATTTATAAAGTATTAAGATATGTGCTCCCTTAGGCAGCACATATACTAAGATAGTAAGACACACCAAACTTTATGACAATGGTTCCTGCAAGGAAAGGTAATTCAAAAGTGGCCTCCCAGGGGGTTTAGCTTTGTCACTTAGGTTTTATTTTACAGAAATTTTAAAGTAAATATGGCAAAATATGGAGGGTTGGAAATCCTGGAAGGTGGCTGCTTGATAGTCACTATCTCTACGCTGTGTTTACATGTAAAACAGTTTGTCGGCAACATACTATGTGGTCTTTCTATGAAAATGGAAACCAATAATGCAAGACAGTGGGGCCTCACTGACCCCTAGCTAAAAGCTGACCACTTTTAATATTCAGTATGCATTGCAGCCAATGTTAATTTTCAGTGGTAAGGGTACCTCAGCCATGGTTGTGTACTCCCTGGAGAGCTTTCTTCCCCTTTAACCCTAATTGAAATGCTAATACTCTGGCCATGAAAACAAACAAAAATATTACTGGGTATCATACCTCAGGGAGACTGTTTTTGGAGAGATTGTTTTCCAATCACAGACACCTAATTTGAGGTCCTGTGGGATTGTAAAACCAGCAGGCCTATTTCTATAGTGAGAAATGGGCAACATTTGAATGTACTTTCCAAAAACTTGACAGGGGCTGGTGTGCAGGTTGGTAGGGCACATTGGTAGCCTGCAAGGAAGCTGGACATTGCTCTCACTCATTACAGAGAGAGAGGGGGTCAGCTGGGGATCAATTTAACCTGTTTCGTAGTTCTGCTGAGGGCTAGCCTTGCAGAGGGGAATGTATAAACTCACAGGATTCAACATTATGCTGCATCTAATACACAATGTGAGGGAACAACATTCTTGCAAAGACTGACCAAGACATAATATTTCAACAGTGTCTAAAAGGATTGAGGTATTTCCAACCTGCCTACATTTTGCCTTCTTTTTTTACAGTTTTCCAGGTGTGCCTGCTGGGAGAGGGAGCCAGCCTTTGCAGCTGTGGTACAGTTGTGAACCAGGGGCTTGATTTTCAACACCGGGCTGTGAAACTACCTCTGCTTTTAAGTAAAGCTGGCCAACTGTGCTCATAGGGTGACTGAAGATGTCGGAGAAGACTGAACCCCAAAGTATTGTTTGATAATGTATATTTAGAGATTCCTTTCATCATATACTACTCTACCCTTAGGAGGGTATCATGTGAATTTTATCAGCTGTCTCCTCACTGAGAAGAAAAAAATAACTAAAATATCAGGCAAATCTTGGAGTAGGAAGAGAGAACTGAGGTTGCATAAGTATGGGGTCTGATCCTGTTTTATTCATTTTTAAAATTTTGCCTATCATGGAATTTTGTGTTCATTTTGATTTTTGGAATGCACTAAAATATTAATCTTGATCACTGAGGGATTTTTTTTGGTGGCTAGTTAAGTTGCTCTTTTTTTTTGAGGAAGCGTGTTACCTGCTGTACTCCAGTGTCATTGTGGTAAAGCAAAGTGAGACTGTGAAAAAGTGAGTGAACTCAGAATAAAATTACTTTCACCTCCCTCTGGGGGATATGTAGATATAAATTCATATCCTGAGTTGGGTTCACTCTGAGATTCTCTCTCAGGTGGTTTATAAGTTAATTTAATCAGTTGCTTTGATGAATTCTCATAAATTTGTGAGGTTATCTACACTTTTTGACTCTTTCCTCCTACTCTTTCACTCTTACCAGTATGCTAACTTCGAAATGCAAGGATTCCTGGAGTGAAGTATTTTAATCCTGACAAATATATAGGAAGCAGTTATTATTATTCCATTTTCCAAATGATAAAACTGTGGAATAAATGGAGGCAGCTTTTGCTAAAAACCTCAGAGTCGGATGGTAGAACCAGATGTCAACACGAGGGTTTAAACACCTCTGTCTGTTTTTGCATAAACAAAAAATAAAGAATTTTATCAATCCTTCCTCACTAACAATTACTAGTTCTAGGAAGAAAGCCATTTAAAAATAGATTTGTGATCTGACTTGCAGTTTTTGGGGGTAATAATTTCAAATAGAAGAGCAACTTGGAAATTCATAATCACATTTATTAGATTACTGGTATGAATGGTATTATTTTCCTGAAAAATTGGACCCTTAGATTGTTTTAGGGAGTGTTCGAGCTATATTATTCATTCTCATATATTGAATGTTTCACTTTTCTAAAGAAATTATACAGACTTCCCATTGAACACCAAATTGATTTTAATATTTAACAAATTAAACTTTCCTGGGGAAAGGGAAGCCAAGCACATTTGCTATTTAATCTTTGTATATGAATCCTGCTTCTCCATAGCAAGATAATTGGTTATGCAACCTATAACTAAAAACAACCTTTAAAAAAACTGTTAGACTGTCTGAATTTGAGCCCTCTGCTGCATCCACTGAACTAATTTAAATCTAACCTAAGTTTTTATCTTTTCAATGCAGGCATTTCCTGCTTTAATGCATTTGTGTCTTTCTGGCCACGGAATGTTTAAAAATGAAGGTCGGGTTCAGTGAAGCTATTTGATGTAACGTGCTCTTGACAGGGAGATGTGTGTACCTGCCAAGTCTTCCACTCTGTGCTGGTGGATGAAAGAATGCTCAGCCTCTCGGGGTCCACTCCTACTCCCAGTTTTGAGTAAGAGACTTCTCTGAGAGCCACATTGATGTGTTTGAGTGAGTCTTGCCAGGAATGCTATTCCATTCCCTGGACAGTCACATGCTAGTTTACAGCCCAGACGTCCCTGGGACTAAATAAATAAGGCTATGCAAGCCTCATGAATATAGCTGTGATGGATTCCATCCACTTCCTTTAAAAGAATCTGCATAAGAGAGGCTCATCACTAACTATACAGTTGCTTTAATGAATTGGCGTAAAACCTGTGTCTCAAAATACTAGTTTTCCATCCGCACCCCCTACTTCAAACCTCTTCAGAATTGTTGAAAGTGCAGGACAAGGATTAAAACTGTTCTCATTAGAAGCTATAAAGGGGACCCTTACACTGTTGGGTGATATGACTGACTGGGTACGAGGTTACATAAATAATAACAGCCTAAGGGTTTGATCCCTGCACCTAGTCAAGAAACTCTACGAATGCCTGAGAACAAGCAGTGAAGGTATCCCCAGCCACAGAGAACCAAATTTCCTTTTCCCTGAATCCAGCTGCTGTTGTGGGGTGATAAACCAAGTAAGGTCTCCCATGGCGAAGTGCAGATGGCATGTCTTGTTGGTGAGGTATTAGTAATTAAATCAGTGCCAGAATATTTTCAACATATGATCATTTTCCTTGGGAAATATGCATCTTTGAAGGAGTAGCTAAAATATATTTTGTGATCAGTTTGAAGGAATATCAAAAAGCACCTGCCATTTTGAATGGCATCAAACGCTGGGGATGAGGTAAATCACTGAATGAGAAAGTTTTCCATGATGTTTCCAACAGAATGAAACGAAGTAAAATACATGGCAAATATTTGTTTGAAGAATTTCTAATGTAAGATGATTTTAAAGTGAACTCAAGTAAAGGCCTACATGCGATCTGTTCTTTTAGTTTTTTTGGTTTCTTTTTTTTTTTTTTTTTTCTGGTACCGGGAATTGAACTCATGATCTTGCGCTTGCCCGGCAGGTGCTGTACAACTGAGCTAAATGCCCAGTCCTGACCTGTTCTTTTAAAAAGAAATGATTCAGACGATCCTCACACATAGCCAGAGAGCTGGTTCTGTTCAGATACTGACTATGCAAAGATTTCTCTATTTATTATAATTTCTAGATCCACTCTCAGCAAGACAATTTATTACCGATATTGATGTAAATATTACATATCTTTTTTTTGAACTGTTGCTTCTTGTCAAACGCAACATATTTTAGTATATGGGAATTCCCAGAGAATGTTGATAGAATAAATTTATAGGAAGAGCGACCCTTAAATCTTAGCCCTCCTGCTCTAGAGAGATGAGAGAGGAAGTGTGCTTTATCAACTCTTGTGGCTTTTACACACATGAAAAAAATGCACGAAGAAAAAGAAGACATTAGTGTAAATCTCTCTGAAGATTCATGGACTTCACACCCCTTAAATGAAGGTACACAAAACGCCCATTTGTGAAACATATCACAATTACATTTATTTATTTATTTTAAATTTTAAAAACAAAAGGAGGAAAACATTAACAGACAGACAACCTTTTACAAAATAGAAAAATAACAGTACAGACAATCCAGAGTTACAAACAGAGTGGTAGGAAATTAACAACGCTTCCTGTATTACATACTGATGTCTTCAAAGTGGTTTCTCATGAAAACAGATAGAGACATGCAATATTGATCAATCAAGGACTCATTAACAGTTTCTTTCAGCAAAGAAATAGAAGACAGTAGAACAACTATGTTAACTATGCTGTATATACATACATAGAAAATTTCTCCTTCTTTCCCTTCCTTTTTCCCACATCCCAGTTGCCCTCTACCCTTGAGTGTTTTCCTATCATTTTACAATGTCTATCATACCTTCTAGTTTAAATTAACTCTTTCAGGTTTTACACTAGTGAAACAATGAGGTGCTTGGACATGCAGGTCTGATTTATTTCACTTATGAGTATGGTCTCTAGTTGTGACCATTTACCATGAAGGCTTAGAGTTTACCTTTCTTTATCACAATTACATTTATACAATGATTTCTATAATTATTTGATTAGTTTTCCATACCCACCAGACTACAGGTTCTATAAAGAGGAAGATGACAGCATTTCTTGTTCACTACCTTTCCTTCTGTCTTTAGTTCAGCAGGGAGAATGACACAGTTTATGTCAGGGGATTCCCAGCATCATTGTCCCTCTTGTTGCTCTGTCAGGGATCCCCTGGGCATCTTGGGAACTCTTCAGTGTGGTGTCCCTTGTCCCCACACAGGTATAATCTCAACCGATTGCTGGCACTAAACCTCTTACAAAACCACACATGGAAAGCTAATTTCTCTGTTGTGTGTACACTGGTTTGGCATTGAAAGCTAGAAATTGAATTCCTTTCAATGTAATTCACAGGCAGAAAAGTATCAGAGGGCTCAAAATCTTCTTTACTTTTCATTTTCTCTGATTTCTTCCTGTCCCTGAGTCAATCCAAGGAAATTGTGGCAAAGCTGTGACAGACTAAGAGTAGCGTACTAATTTATCTAAGCACTTATCATTTGTGATTGATTAGCATGCATCAAATAATGATTAACTATTTCATTCAATTAATAAGAGTATAAATTGTGTGCTATTCATTACATCTTTGTGAATTCTTTTTTAATTTTTTGAGACAGGGTCTTGCTAAGTAGCTCAGGCTGGCCTTGAACTCACTGTGTAACCCAGGATGGACTGGAACTTGTAGCAATCCTCCTGCCTCATCCCCCGGAAAGATGGGATTACAGGTGTATGCCTCCACACCCACCTATTCGTTAGAACTTTCACAGTTTATTGCTCGCAAATCATGTGAAACCATGATTTTATTAATTAATAATTAACTAACTAATTAATTAATGGAATGTTTAGTGCATGCTGTTCTGTGCCAGGCACTCTTCTTGCTCCTGGAGAGTACTAATAGGAAAGAGACATGTTGTTTCACAGTGCTTCACAGTGCTTAGACCATAGCCAAGGAGACCTTATTATACCACTGTCCACAATGTCTTGTAAATGTGACACTTGGAAGAGTGCGAAGGAGTTGCAAAAATAGGATTTAGATGGGGGAAGAAAATTTATTCTAAAAGAGGAGGGGAAAGACAGTTAGCTTGTAAGATGTTTTCTAGTTGCCAAAAAAACCCCATGAAGTTTGTAAACCTAAAAATAAACAAACATTAGGATTATATCATAAAATACTCTATAGTACCACCGTTTCTCTTCTACAGTAATGTTTTTTCAAAGTTATGAAAATTATTATCTCTCATGTTAGTTGTTTCATTCAGGTTGGCTATTTTGTCCCCTTTAACTCTTCAAAATGTACTTTCACTCTTTTTCTTTATCCCCAAAGACATCCAGAATAGAAATGCCCACTGTAAGAACCAAGGGGTGTTTTTTCAAGCTCAAGAGTGAAAGTAACTGTATGCACTATTTATTTTTCCTTGGATATTTCTATCTCTCAGTTTTAACACAATAAGTAACCACCTAGCTGCATATATTTTTACACTGTAGTACAATTTACTACTTTGAATTTTACCAACAGATTTCTAAGGGGAAAAAGAACAATAGTGTTCAGCTATTGTGTGATAAATACTGTAGGTATATGGGAGTGAGTATTATTTAAAAATTGTACAACAAAAGCATTTTTCTCCCTTACAGCACTCCCTCAGTGCTGTAAGGACAGTCTTTCTATCAAGCAAAACCTGCCTCCATCAAATTTGGCACTTGAAGGAGCATTCTGAGAGCCTGAAGAATTTTAATTGACATGTAATTGTTTCCTGGAACTCATTTTAACTTCAAGGAAAAAGAAAAACAGTAACCAGAGCCTGGAAAGCTAGAGGAGAGAAGCAGGTGTAAAAGATGTATTTCAAGAAGGATTTCTGAACTAGTTCATAAGCTGTCATCATATCAGAAAGAAGACAAGTAGAAAAATTGTTTCTAAAGACATTGAAGAAAGCTTTTAAACTGTGGGGTTGGTTTTGTTTTCCAGTTTGGAAAACAGTATTCTGCTCAGGCACTGTTTCTCAAATACCCTTTCCCAGGAGCAGAAAACCTGTGAAGTAACCCCCTAACCATGAGCACTCAGGTGTGGAGATGGAGCAAAGTTATCTTCATCACTCTAGAAAATAACCATTACCTCTTCTTTCTAAGTCTTTAATTTTAAAGGGCAGCATATAACTAATTTCTCCCAGCACATAGTTAGGTCTTTTAACTGGTTTAAAGACAGGGCTGTAACAACAAAATATATGTATGTCTACATTTACTATAGGCCAAGTGATCCATGTTTTTTCTTGCAAAAAGTATCCTGCGTTAGTTGTTGGATTTGAAATTTGACACTTAATCTCCCCTAGGATATTCTAACAGTATTTGTTGAAAAACAATCTTGTATAGCTGAGAAAATGCTAATGTATGTCGGCCTTTATATACTTAAATTAGACTACTTTGAAATTGGCCTTTGCATTGATTATTTGATTAGCAGTATTGCCTTTGCACTAGACTAAGGGCTTGCAAGAATAGGGACCATGTTGATACTATTGCCTCACATAGGGTTGGTACCTTGGTTTTAAGTAGTGACAGGGCTTACCCATGTATCAAGACACTAGAACTTTGTCAAATTTAGAGAAGGCTTAATGCCTTAATGATGATTCTGAGCAAGTCCAATAAAATGGACTTCTCTTCAGACTCTTGCCGGACATCAACTCAGAAAAAGAATTAAAATATATTATATTTGAATTGTAGAATATATGGATATTTGTTGAATGAATAAATGAATGAAAGGGCAAATAGTTAAACCTTGGCAATTTCTCTATATTGAGTTAGCTGGCTATATTAAGTAGCAAAAATGATTCTATTAACTAGAAATATATAATTTAAAATAATATTGGCTTCAATCTCAGCTGAGATACGTAGTAGATATAAAGAATTAGCAATTTTTTTCTATATTGAAATTCTCTGATGTACTGAATATATTTTAATCTTTGATTTTTTTTCTTGCCCGTGGTAGGCATTTTTGCACCATTTCTCTTTTGACTTCTGTAATGAAACTTATAAAATATGATAAATCTAGGAAAAATTTTGGGCTCATTTCCAAGTCAAAATGATGAATGGGTATAGTGAGTTATTTTTAGACAGTTGTGTTACTGGCTGACTGAAAGGATCATCAAATTGTAATACATTAAATATGTGCAGTTCTTTTTATATCAGTTATATCTCAATAAATCTAGTATAAATTTTAAAAATAAAAGTACAATATATATTTCCAAAGAAATTTGTGCTGAAGTCCTTTATGAAAATAAAATAGAAATGAGGCTTTATGTTGTCATGACTTGTGAAAAGGATCTCAGTAATTGTGGTGTTAATATCTATCACCTACTATCAGATTTCATTTGAGTTTACCTAATGTGTTAAATAACAATTATTTTAATGAAAACTTTATGATCTAGTTGTCACACGGAAATGTGTTTAACATTTATGCATCTTTACGTGTGCATTCTTTGATATTAATGCTACACATCGCTAAGAATTTGGAAAATGTTCCCAAAGGATTTGACAATTATATAATTACTAAATCAAAGCACAGGTTATTTCCCTAACTGTGGATTATGCTGTCTCACCCCTTTACTGATGACTATTGGTTTTATGAAGCAGCTCTAGAGCTTCAGATGTATTCCCTGAGAGGTGAACCCTGCAGCTTTAGCATTGCTTAATGCTTTAAATATGAGTCCCCATCATCCTTTCAGAGGAATGGACTTCCCAGGGCATTATATTTGAGTACCTGAGATGTATGACTTTTAGAAGAATGAACACAATGCCTACATGGTAAAAATGCTATAATGGCATTACATATGACTAACTTCTGTAAAAGGATCTTAGATCACTGGATATCTGGGAATTCTTCTTGTCAAATAGCACGATGTCTCCTCCTTCATTCTTGCAGGTACAGTTAGCCCCACTTAGTGCTAAAACAGCTGCATTATTGAGCATTAGTTTTGCTATCATGGGTGCTGATGCTATTTCTTAGCATATTAATGTTGGAAAGGAACTGTAGCTATACCTTCCAATTACTTCTTTTTTACAGAAAGCTTTGCCCTTGAGTTACTCAGGCTAAAATGCCACATGCCATACATTGGCTCCAGTGATCAATGTAGATAGTTAATATGCAATGTAATAAAACAGCAATTATCCACCTAAAATGCCTTTGGTGGTATGATTACTCCTCTTGTTGATTTCTCCAGTCTTCCTATAGCTTACTTGACTCAATATTAAGGAGGTGCTCTCAGCCTGCAGGTGGAATCTAAGTGAAATTGTGCAGAGTTTCTACCATAAGAGGAAATGTCTGGGTCCTTTGTAGCAGTCACACATTTAAAGTTCACAAATCCGAGTTACAAGCTTCAGACTTCAATCAGTGGGGTGTCTTACAGTCTGGAGCAAAAATATCTGGAAAGAAGTAGGAGAAATAGAAGAAGAATGTGACCAGGGCCTGTCCAAGTCTAAATTCTGCACTATTCCATCCCGAAGGATCCCTTTTTGTTACTGTGCTGATTTGAACAAAAAGGAGCCTTGCAGAGTAGCTGCTGTAAGGCCAGGGCAGATCTGCTAAGGAGGCATTCTGGGAAGACACCATCAATAGCACCAAAGCAGTGGAACTGTTTTGGCCCTTTAATTAAAGTTTGAAATGAATTATGAAATAACTAATCAGGGAATAGATAGCAGTGCTTATAGTAACTGATTCCAATTTACCTGCCTCTCTGTCAAAGTAGCCATCTAACGATAATGTGTCTCAAAATCTCATAGCAGTACACTATTTTACCTTAATTTAGTGAAATAGTTTCTGAACGCCAAATGTGTTATTTCTTTTTAACTCACAAAGTCATAAAAATTTTGCTAAAATTGTAGAACCTGCATTTATAAAATAAGAGAGAGCTTCATTTGGATTCCTTGCTATTTGCATACAAATAGGTCACTTTATAATTTTAGGAAACAGTCTGAGTGGAAGATATCTTGTTGGCTAATCCAACACACTTTGATAAGAGAAGTAAGAGCAATTTCAATTAGATATTCTAAATCTCCCTTTACTTTCACTTAATGGTTATGCAAATTTTGCAGCAAGACAGGGATTCTAAATAAGAAAATCGGGGCTGGGGATTTAGCTCAGCGGCAAAAAGCGCCTGCCTGGCAAGCGCAAGGTCGTGAGTTTGGTTCCTGGTACCGGAGAAAAACCAAAAACAAACAAACAAACAAAAAAAATAAATAAGAAAATCACAGAGTAAGGAATGATTACCATATATTTCTTTAGTTGCTTCTGGTGTGTAAAAGAATGCCTGTAATATAAAACTAAGAGCATACAACAATGGAATCTGGTGAATGTTTTGCACACTCAATAGCAGATGATGGTGATATAGATTATTGATATTCTGCTTCATGACACAAAGGTGATATAAAGTGCTTTTCACAACACGAACATGACACTGCCAATACACAGAACAGTGCCATCACTTGGCATTTATCTTTTACAGTTTGTGCGTAAGCTTATTTATGGGAAACAGGTGCACATTCTGAGTCATTTGAAACCTCAAGATTCCAAGGTTAGATTTTACAGTTTCAGGCAAATTTAGGAAAGTTTAGAGGGAAAGATTTAAAAGATAAATCATGAGGTCCAAAGGACATGGTCACTTGTATATCTGTATATATAGATACACACATACGCATGCTCAAATGTGCATATATATACACGCATATGAAAACATGTATAAATATGCACACTGATAATATATGCTATAAAAGAAAATCATATTAAGTAAATAAACAATTGATAGCCTAAAAGAAAATATTTTATAAATATTCTTAGTCGGAATATATTTTAAAATGGTAATATTAAGATAACCTACATAAAAATAAAGAAAATATTTGGTTAGACATCACAACAAAGGAGATACAGAAGTGGAACATTAAGTACATGAGAAGATACTCAACATCATTTTCCATGAGGGAAGCATAAGCTACAGCTGCAAAAGAGTATCACTTTGTACTCCTTAGAATGACTATAATTGACATAAAATAGCAAATATGTACACATCTACATTGCTTGTGAGCGTGCCAGATGATAGCATCACTTTGCAAAACAGTTGGGCAGATTTCTTAGAAAGTTAAATATAAACTTACCGTACAAACTGACATTTCTAGTCTTATCTACCAAAATGAAGTGAAAGCATATCTACATAAAGACTATGCAGCTATTCATAGTAGCATTATTTGTAATGGCTAAAAACTAGAAACAACACAAATTCCCATCCACTTGTAAATAAAGTTAAAAATGTAGTATGTCCATATGACAGAATACTATTTAGCAATATAAAGTAATACCCCACTCATACTCATGGCTATAAAAATATTATATTAAGTAAAAGAACCCAGATACAAAAGACCATATATTGTGAAATTCCATTTTATAGAACGTCCAGAGAAGTAAACTTTGTAGGTTGTAGAGGTGGATAAATATTTAGTTAGGGGTGGGGATGAAAATGGACAGCTAATGAAAATATTCACAAAGCAATTTTGGGAGTGGCAGGAACATTCCTAAAATACTATGGTGATGGCTGTACAACTGTAAATATATCTAAAATGGGTGAGAGTTGTGGTATGTCATTTACATCTCAGTAATGCTGTTCAGAAAATAAATTATATTTTTGGGTAAGAATTACCAGTAGACTTGTAGGTAGAATCAGCAAGATAAAACAATTTAGAAATATGAGAAAATTTGACATTTATAGAGTTCCTGAAAGGAATTTTAAAATAGTTCAAATCCACAAGGACTCATCTGACATTTATTTTAGTGTCCTATAGCAATTTTACTCTCCTCAGATTAGCAAGCTCTGCTGGAATAGAGATCTTGACCTTCTTGTTCGCCAGTCTATTCCTGGCACTTTTGACAATGTCTACTTCAGAGATGTTACTCAATAAATATTGATGAGTGAATGGGCTGGACTAGACTGAGATGATCTATAAGAGAGTAGGTTCCTGTCAAGTCAGCTAAAGTTTATAATCAGGTCAGATATACAGGTATTGATAAGAATAAAAGAGAAGAAAGCAAAAGATCTGTTTCATAAACAGAGGCATATGATGATTATTTCAAAAATTGCTCAAGGTAGCCAGGTGTGGTGGAACCTACCTGTAGTCCCAGCATGTGGGAACTGAGGCATGACTATCACTTGAGGCCAAGAGTACTAGAGGAGCCTGGACAATGTAGTAAGGCCTCCATCTCAAAAAAAAAAAAAAAAAATGTTCAAGATGTAAGAAAACATCACAGGGATAGAGGGACAAGCTGGAGCTTGGAAATGAGAGGTGTTTCAGCAGAAAGCCCTGAAGATGACAATAAAGGGGTTTTGAATCATGCGTGGAGAGACTTCACAATAAACTGTCATTACAAGTAGTGGCCTTGGGTGAAAGTCTTAACCAGCAGTGACTTCTCATGAGGAAAATGAATAAAACAAGCACCCTGGTCTCATTCTCTGCCCTCCAACCACTGTCTTCCTGGGGCTTTTCACTGTCTAATGCAAACAAAGATCTGGGGTCAGAGTAGTGTGTTGAATGTCTACATAACTCAAGCTTGTCCTGTGGAAAGATGGTAGAAGAATATGGAAATGGGAGGGAGGTAGGAAGCTGGGGAGCCTGATTTCCTAAATGCTGATAAGACTGTTTCATCAGAGAAAGGGCTTTTCCTGCCCGATCACTTTCTGTGGTGTTGTCCCTTCCTCTTATACCCAAGGGGACTAATCCCGTGTTGCTTAGGGAAATGGCAATGACCATGTTTCTGATGAAGTTACCCAGGAAGACAAGGCTGACTCTACTCAGGACCAGCCCTCACCCATGCCTTTTGCCTCTAGGCCCATAGCCAGGCTCAAATCTCTGAAGGCTTCTTAAGGTGAGGTACATGGCATGACCACTGAGGAGGCTCACTAAACTCCCAAAGAATTTAAGTTTTCCAATCCTTCAAGCAGAGGTCTGAGGAGCAAGTAGGAAATGGACTTTAAGGGTGTGGGATATAGGTAGAGGAAGCTTAAACATGGATCAGGCTGAGTTTCTCAAAGTGCACCCATTAAACAGAGATTCTGAGGTTAGGGGTGCACCTTATAGAGTTTAAAAAGGCATCAATCTTTTATTTGACCGGTTGGCCAAATTATGCAACAAAAGATGGCTGACTGAATGAGCTGGAGATGCCTGATGCTGCTTGGTTCACACTTGAGGGAACGCAAAAGCTCCAAGAGATGGGAGCCTGGCTCAGGTTTGCCGGGTAAACTCTAATCCTCAACACTGGAGTGGTTTGGAAAATATGCCTTTCACTAAAGGGAGCGCCATCATTGCTTTTCTGTGTAAGCCACGCTTGATGGTACAGATTGAAGTCACTCAAATGGCAAATTTAAAGGTGATGGGTTTAATTGGATCACAGAATGGAAGGAGCCTAGGGCAGCAGTTGCTTGCCAAAGGAAAGGCGAACACACCGCAATGAACAGCAGAAGCAGAACCGTGATAAGAATGGTCCCATACTTGCCGACCTATGGTATTGACTGACTCTCCACTGTGTTCTCAGCAGTGAAATAGGCAGGATGCCTGCTAAAGTTTTACTAGATTAACATAAGATGAAAAATTTTAGGGCAAGTGATCTAAAATTTACTTCAAATCATAGCAGTGGAGAATTATGGCCTTTTAACCCATATCCAGATGTGAGCTGGTTTACAGATCCAAAACCCCTTGCATGAAGAAGATACTGGGTCCTTTGAATGAAGAACATTGCACACTACCAAAAAGCTTCACTGTCCTGCCATCCTTTTTTTTTTTTTTTTTTTTTTTTTTGCGGTACCAGGGATCACAACCTTGCACTTGCTAGGCAGGCACTTATGCCACTGAGCTATATCTCCAGCCCTGCTCTCCCATCTTTTCCAAATGACCTATGGCCTTTTATCTGGATAACTGTGCACTGTGGAAAGGGAAATGATCAGAGATTTGAGAGACTCCTGAACTTTGGAGCTGACGCTGATTCCAGGAGATCCAAAATGTCCTTGCTGCCCACAAGCAAGAATAAGAGCCTATTGTGGTAAGGTGATCAATAGAGTTTTAGCCAAGATACAACACACAGTGGGTCTAGTAGGTCCCTGCAGCCATCCTGTGGGCATTTCTCCAGTTTCAGAATGCCTAATGGGCAGTGACATACTCAGTACTTGACAGAATTCCCACACTGGTTCTGTAGTCTGTAGTGTAAGGGCTATGATGGAGAGGAAGGTCAAATAGAGGCTGGGAAAGTTGTCCCTACTGTGAAAAGAGTCAGTGAGATTAGTGTCACATCCTTGGAGAAACCGCCAAGATCAGCATCATCATCAAGGCCTTGAAAGTTGCAGGGGTGCTGTTTCCACCGCATACCCATTTCGCTCTCCTGTTCAGCCTGTGCAGAAAAATACCAGACCTTCAAGCATGATGATGGATTACCCCAAGCTCACACACCTATGACTCCAATTTCAGCTTCTGTGCCCTATGTGGCTCACTTGCTTGAGCAGATTAACCCATATCCTGCTACCTGATAGGGTAGCTTTTGATTTGACAGATTCTTTTTTCTCCATATCTACCCACAAAGACCACCAGAACCAATTTAGTTTGAGCTAGTAAGGCCAGAAAAACATTTCTACTGTCTTACCTTAGGGGTATATTAACTATCCAGCTCTATGTCACAGTGTAGTTCAGAGGGACCTTCATCAACTTTCTTGCCTACAAGGTGTCACCCTGGTCCATTACATTGATGATATTATGCTGGTTGGACCAAGCGAGTAAGAGGTACCAAATGCTCTGTACTTGTTGGCAAAGCACTCGCATGCCAGAAGATGAGGGATAAATCAAAATAAAAGTCAAGATCCCTCTATCTCAGAGAAATTTCTAGTAGTTCAATGGTGTGGGGCATGTGATCCCTTCTGAGGTTGTCATATCTGGCCCCCAAAACAAAAACCAAAACAAGGTACAATGCATAGGTCGCCTATTTGGATTTTGGAATCAATGCGTACCGCAGCCCATGTACCAAGTGACTCAGAAAGCCCATAGCTTTGAGTAGGGCCCACAGAAAGAGAAAGCTTTGTAACAGGTCCAGGCTGATGGGCAGGCTGCTCTGCTACTCATGCCAAATGATTCAGTGGATTCAATAGTAGGTGAGAGGTGAGTGTCAGGTGAGGATGCTGTTTGGAGCCTCTGGAAGGACCCCATAGGTGAATCACAGAAGAAGCCTTTCATATTTTGGAGTAAGGCTTTGCCTCCATCCATCTTCCCTTTGAAAAATCATGCCTAGGTTGCTGTTGGGCCTTAGTGGAAACTGAATGCTTGACTATGGGCTACCAGGTTACCACGCAAGCTGAGCTGCCCATCTTAACTGTGTTATATGATCCTCCAGGTTGTAAAGTCAGTGGCACACACAGCAACAGTCCATCATTACCTGGAAGTGGTATATATCTGATAGAGCCTGAGCAGGTCTGGATCAGACCTTCAGGAATGAAGGTATGGGTCATCCCATCAGGGAAAGTACCAAGACCTGCTGAGGTGCATGCTGCAGTCCCCAGGAAAACAGAATGGGTCTTAGAAGAAGATAGTTAAAAATACAGCTATGACCATGTGACCAGCTACAAAAACAAAGATTGCAATCGTCATAAGAACTTCTTTCCGGGGCTGGGGATTTAGCTCAGCGGCAAAAGCGCCTGCCTGGCAA
>NW_004955488.1:197642-235852 GCF_000276665.1 Chinchilla lanigera
TTTCCTATTAAGTTAATGTTTTTGTGTATATATACACATACAATAAACATATATCTTTTTTCTTTCTTTTTAACATAACATTGGTTGACATAACAATTCTCTATTATGGTTAAATGTATGTTATAATGTTTAAGTAGGGGAAGTTAGGAGAAAAATAAGCATCACCCAAAGAAAAACTGCTTTCCTTTCTGAGGATTGGATTCGTGTTTCCCTTTGTGGGAAGAGAGGATAGTTGCTCTGTGTTAGGTGCTACTGTAGTTGGAGGCTAATTTTGGCTTTAGGAGATGTTTCTGGTGATCAGTTGACAAGAGGTGGATTGTGATATGTGAACTTGAATAAGAACCACCTAGCCTAATTAGTAAAGCTCTGGGTGTGCCTGTGGATGAGTGCCACGCAGGCCGCAAGCTGAGGAGGAAAGACCCACCCTGGAGGTGGGTGCCACGAACCAGCAGGCTTGTAGTTTGGACGGAATAACAAGGGAAAAATGGAGAAAGTATGTCCTTTGTCTTCAGAGAAGCTCCAGTCTTCACCATTGCCTTTGGATGTTGGCCTTTTCTTCGATCAGGCTTCTAGTGCAGACTCTTCAGCTTTCTGACACAGACTTGCATCTGCTACTCTGCAGGGAGCTTCCAGGCCATTGACCTTCAACTGCTCTGAGCCCTCTGACTTTCCAGCATGCAGATGGTTATGTTGGACTCTTCTGCCTCTGGTTCCACTGATAGCATAGTAACTCCTTCCCATCTGACATTGTAAGACTATAAAATAATCCTTTATGTAATGAAATACAGAATCTACCAAAAAAATGTATACATCAGGAAAAGAAAAACTCATATAAATATTTTAATACTAAGTTTACTGAGACATCATGAGATTAATCCAAGTTACCCTTGGCCTCCATAATTACAAGAGGTGCTCAAAGTGGTGGTCATTAGTCTCCAGACATTTATTAGTACTGAAGACTGCTAAAATGTGTCTACATTTTTTTTGGTGGATGCTGTGGATGATTGACATGTAGGCTGCAAGCTGAGGAAGAAAGACCCTCTTCCACCCACAATTTGGTGGATTTTATATTGATTCTGTTCCTCTGCTGAACCCTAAGCCAGTACAGGAGGTATCCTTGGACCACTGGAGTCTGGGTGTGACTGAGGAAGCAAGAACTAAAGCACAACAGAGAACCTGAGGACTAACACTGGATATTACTATCTTAAATGTATGAGTAGAGGCACTAAGACAGCCTGAGGGGTTTTCAGTTCTATCTTTAGCATAACAGGGCTGTTGTAAACATGATAGGCTTGAGGTTGCAAGTAAGCAATCAGCAGTCTGCAATGTGAAGGGTTTGGTAGTATGGTGTGGAACTGGGATGTCCCCAGTGGCTCCTGTGATAAAGCATTGGTCCTCAGCATGGTTCTTTTGTGGGAGTGTAGTACCTATAAGAATGGAAGTGTTCACGTAACCGGGGTCATGGCCTCAGTATCGTGAAACCCCTTTTCTCTTTTTCCTTTGTGTCCTGGGTACAAGGCAAGTGGTTTTGCTCTACAACCTCTTGCTGCCATGATGTGTGATTTTGCCTCAGGCCAACTGACCATGAGCAGGCCCCTCTAAAACCATGAGTCAAAATAAACCTATCTCTTTACAAGATGATTAGGTCAGGCAGTTATACAAACAGAATGGTGGTAAACGGGAGAAGCAGGTGTGGATTTTCTTGGTGCTGATCTTCACCAAGTGTACATCCCTACAGTATGTCTCCATCACCAAAGCAAAGACATGTCCGGTGTTTTCCTGTAGTTGGACTAAGTAGCCCATAAAAAAAAGATGGAAGACCCAATCCAGAAAGCTTAATGTACTCAGGAAGCAGGAGTTCAAGCCATGGTGTACTTCTTGAGCAGCTTCTCAGACTAATGCATTTATTTTTTGGGGATCCTGAGACACTGGCATTTCTTTAGATGAATGTGTTTGTTTCTTAGGGCTACTGTAATAAATGATCACAAATGAGCCATTTTAAAGTAACAGAAATTTACAGTCTCATAGTTCTAGAGGTTAGAAGCCAGAAAGCAAAGCCCCACAAGGCTGTGCTCCCTCTGAAGTCTCTAGGGAGCAATATTTTCTTTCTTCCTTCCCGTCTTTGGAAGTTTTTTAGTCCAGTCCACATTAATTTAGTGTGATCTCTGCAAAGGTCTCACTTCCAAATAAGAGCACATTTATAGGTACTAGGGGTTAACACTTCAACACAACTTCTAGGGCTATACAGTTCAACATACAACAATTCATGATACAAAAAAAATAATAAATAATAAAACAAGTCCCCTCTTAGTGAGCTGTCTTTTCTGCTAGGGATGGCGTCCCTCATCAAGGCAAGTTTCCACTGACCATTTCTGCCCAACATATTTCTGCCTCCAACTCTAAGGATTTGAGCTCTCACCTCTGCAGGGCTCTTAGCAAGGGATCTGGTAGTCATACTGGTTTCTGGCAGAAGGCAAGAGGAATGAAATGTACTGGCTGCTTTAGGAAAACCAGCAGTGACTTGTGATTCACGGCAAAGGGAGGGTACCTGAACGAAATTTTCACAAATCTTAAGAAAAGGGATAATAGAACAATCAGTGGATGATGCCCTCAGCATATACCAATTACCACCTTCAGTCGCATTTGTTATGCACTTTATATCACAGATCCTCCCGCAGGAAAAATGTATATCCAACCAAACTACTGTGTCATGCTTTCTTACTCATCTATTTTTAAAAGTCCTCAAATCAAGGTCTATACTCTGCTGAATTTTATGTGCGTTAATACATTGTTAATGATAGCCATCATGTTGCTTTTAGATCTTTAGCACTTGCTCATCTCACTTAACTGAAACTTTGTGCACTCCAAATACTAGCCCTCAGTTTCCCGTTGGGCAAGCACTGTTTTATTCTGTTTCTCTGAGTTTAGCAGTTTTACAGTATCTCACATCAGCATAACCGACACTGTTGTTGGGAATACACAGTGGTAAGGATGCTTTGAATAGTCATATAGAGGTGTTTTTAAAAGCTAAAAATCTGCAGAACTACCTTATGATCTAGCAATCCTATCTGTGTATGCTACCAAAATTACTGAAATTGGGATCTCAGAGTTATCTGCGCTCCCACACTTATTGCAACATTATTCTCAACATCTATAAGATGGAAACTACCTAAGAGTCCATCATGGATAAATGGATAAAGAACATGTTGTGTCTACATACAATGGAATATTATTCAGATTTCCAAAAGAAGGACACCCAGGCCCATGGGACAATATGATGACTCTGGAGAACCATGTGCTAAGTGGCTGAGTCAGTCACAGGATACTCACTACTGCTCCCCACTGAAAGGGCTGCCTGCAAGGGTCAAACTCATCTGCATCTATTAACAAGTTATTGTGTTTGGAAGTAGAAACCTTGCCAGTGACAGCTGACTCCCATTTTTTCAACTGAACATTAGAAAGTTTCCTTCTTCCTTATAAAAATTGTTAATCTCTTGAAGGTGAGGATCTTCTGTCTACTTTTGTTAGATTTCTAAGCCTATGTTGGAAGTAAAATGTAATTTAGAGGAATATATTTCTGCCCAATTACTCTTTGCTTACTGAAAAGGAATTTTTTCTTAAATATCAAAGTTGAATTTTTTATTTTGAGGATTCCTCTTAGTGTTGGTAATTTTTTTTTTTTTTTTTTTGGTCTTTTTGAGACAGGGTCTTGCTATGCAGTTCAGGCTGGCCTTGAGCTCACTTTGTAGCCCAGGCTGGTCTTGAACTTGCAACAATCTTCTTGCCTCAGCCTCCCGAGTGCTGGGATTACAGGCATGTGCAACCATGCCTAGCTACAAACTTTCTTTTTTCTTGTTTTGGTACCAGGAATTGAACTCACCACCTCATGCTTGCCAGGCAGGCCCTGTGCTGCTGAGCTAAATCCCCAGCCCTAGAGATGGTAATTTTGAATTTGCCAAGTGTAATCTTTTTGTCATCACTGAGGATATTTTGTTTACTTTCTTTTTTAGATTTGAATTTTACTTTTTTTTTTTTTGGTTTTCTTCCGGTACTGGGAATCGAACTCAAGACCTTGCACTTGCCAGGCAGGCGCTGTGCTACTAAGCTAAATTCCCAGCCCCTGAATTTTACATTTTTGTTTGACACAATTATATATATTTATGAGGTATTGTGTTCTGCTTTCATACATGTGGATATTGCATTGTGTGTGTGTGAGATAAAGGATTTCATTTTCATTTAGTCCTTCAAAACTAGAATTTTAAAATTACATTAGTAGAAAAATTTAAAAAAAGAAAAATTATATTCTTCATCCTTAGAGATTAACTTAGACTAAAATGTTACAAATGAGGATGTTAATTGTGTGAGGTAACTTAGGGAAGTGTAGAATATACAAAATTACACTGAACACAAAAAGATATATTTTTCTGTTAAGACATACCTAACGCATCTCCCTCACTTGTTCAACATTAAATGAAGGTATCTTATTGGGATGTGCATAGTAATCTATTATCTACTGCAAAGCCTGATTTGACACATTTATTTTTTGAAATGGGTATTCAAACTATTAAAGAAAAATGCTAGATATATAATTAACAGTAAGTCATACAATATTGACATGATAAGGTCTCATGTTGGGTTTCAAAAGCGCTAAGATTAGTCAACTAAAGAAGATTGGGTATGTAAGGCTTCTAGGAGGACAAAATAAAGAGAAATATTGCCTTGAAGTAAAAGAGATCTCACATTACATCTTGAAGGTTTCTTTCCTTGTTATATTGTATAAGAAACAAATTGAGGAAATATACTGCATTTCTGTCAGTTACTGTGTTACAAACCTACTCTTGAATCAGTGCTTCCCCCTTCCTTAGGCTTGCCGTAGTGGCTGACTACTTCCGTACATTAGTAACATCAATACAGCTCTCCCAGTATTTCTGTGCCTTTGTTTGATATTATAAATTTGCATTTATTTATTCAACAAGTATACATTTAGTAACTATGGCCTGACCTAGGTTCTCCAGAAAACACAGTTTCCAGAGAAATGTGTGTGTGGGTTTTTTTTGTTTTTTTTGTTTTTTTTTTTTTTAATGGCATTTCAGGGAGCAGAAGTGAAAGAAGAAAGTGTGGAAGGAAAAGAGAGAAAATCAATTGCAGGGATGTAAAGTGATCCGGCTACCACTCAGTGTCAAGGGTAAAATAGTGCAAACAGTTGCTTTCTGAGAGAACAAATAAATGATCATTTCTCCAGACAGTCTGAAATGGGGAGATGATTTGTTCACTGGCCTCTGTCTCTTTGTGGTGAGGTTAATCTCCCACATTTCCAAGGTGCACATTCAGGGCACTAAGAGCATGCAAAC
The DNA here is from genome assembly GCF_000276665.1 of Chinchilla lanigera. Taxonomy (NCBI): domain Eukaryota; kingdom Metazoa; phylum Chordata; class Mammalia; order Rodentia; family Chinchillidae; genus Chinchilla; species Chinchilla lanigera. The sequence goes on from NW_004955488.1 coordinate 202,994, forward strand.
ATCTCACTGCTGGGTGTCAGCTGGGAGCTCAGGAAATAGAGAAGAGGATTATAGGATGGGCCTGAGAGATACAATGAAGTTCATCATGCAAACTTGGTCTTCCCAGCAGAAGCTGCAGCTAGAACCACGACCCTGCCCCCACAGCTTAGATCCCCATGGGATCCAAATGCAACAGGACCAGAAATGAGAGAGAGGGAGATGGGAACAAAACATGCAGACATCTTTTCCATCTTGAAACGTGCATTTTAGCCAGGAGAGAAAGATAGCAAAGAAAAACATAATAAAAAACACATTACCTATCAGAAGATTACTATTTTTTTTGTTTGTTTGTTTTTTTTGTTTTTGTTTTTTCTACGGTACCGGGAACCGAACTCACGGCCTTGCGCTTGCCAGGCAGGCGCTTTGCCGCTGAGCTAAATCCCCAGCCCCCAGAAGATTACTATTGTGGGAAAAATGTACAAGAGGTCGCAAGGAATTGTGGGCTGATGGGATTCAATTTTAAAAATTATATAAGTGTTGATTTTGCAGGAAAGGAGGCATTTGCGTACAGGCAGCTGTCACACAGTGCCTCTGTGCTGGAGATACAGTAAGAAGCTAATGTGGAAAAAGTCTGCAATCCTGGGGGGCAGGAGGGACAGAGCCCACAGACAGGCCAGGTGCTGAGAAAACTCGCAGACTGCACCCTTTCCTCTGAGTAAGAAGGAAAATTTGAACAGGGTGTTGAACCACAAAGCATTGGGTGAGTTGATATATTGGATTTTTACTTCCACTTTGGGACGAGCCAATAAGTAAATTATGCAAGCAGGAAAACTAGACAGAAGGCAACCGGAGTATTTCAATTTATTTTACATATTGCATGGTTTCTTAAAATGAGAACTTTTGATACTAAACCTTTTGGTATCAATATAGTAGAATAAAACACACCATACGATTGTGTGTACAGGAGGTAGGATAAAATATGGTGATTGCTTAAATTATTAAAAAATTTCTTACAGTAAATGGTTTGTCACCATTAATCTCTTTCCATAGATTCCCCTTCACTTCAAGCACATTTATCCCATTGTTTCTGCTACTTTCTGGAGCAGTTCTGTAAGTTCTCTTTCACAAGTATCTTTAGTTGAGCAACCTTGGCTGTCTCAGTATCCTCAATCAATCAGAATGTTTACATTTCATAGATATTTTTACTTTGGGGAAGAGCCCGAAATTGCATAATGTCTAGTCCAGTGAATAAGATGGATGAGGACACAACACAATATTTTTACATGCCTATTTTTCTGGTGGATGGCACTTGCCAGCAGCATTCACAGCTGGTAGACACATTCATGAAAGAGCACTTCTAGAAGTATTCCAGAAAGTAGTAAGAATGATGGGATAAGTACCTTTTCAGTGAGGGCAAACATTTTGAGAAGGATTAATGATAATCTATCTTTTATTGTAACAAATTTTTTAAAAAGTTTAAACATTCACCATATATTTTGATCACCACTTGTGTGCATATATGTATATATATACATATAGGTACATATTTCTACATATATACATTGGTATATATCCAAAACATGTGCAAAATTTTGTCTTGACATTTGGAATATAATTTGATGATTTATAGTTTAGAGAGACATGAAAAATCTTTAATTAATGTTCAAAAACATAACTTACCCAGAAAAATAACTTTTTAACATATTTTTCATTTAACATACTGACAAAGTAAGTTAAAATGAAATTCCTTGTAACCTAATAAAAGAGAAGGATGCTACATTATTTTGAAAAGTTTCCCTCCTTTATTTATTGTTCTTCTGCATAAATCATCATCAATGTTATCGTAACTGAATATATATGGTTGTAAAGGTGAAATTTACTAATAAATTATATCATTTTGTAATTCTAACTCTTTAGGGAAAACAATAATGTACTTAGTTAACCATAATTACTGAATTTGCTTATTAACAGTTACAAAAATTACTGATATGTTTTGATTATCAGAATTTCATTCTTATTTGCTTCCCTTGCACTTTAGGAAAAAATGACTTTTTTCAATGAGAAATTTCATATACTATTCTCTATTTTATTAACTAATTTTCTCCATATCTCTACTTCTTATTTTCTTTCTCTAGTCTTGTTCTATAAGCTATTATAAAGCTAATCAACACTAATGAGATTATATTTTAAATTATTCTTCTAATTAGTTCCCCCATTTTGAAATGTCATTAATCCTTTGAATTAATTGTTTGTGCATGAATATGCATGACATATTTTTCTAGGAAGTCCATCTAATTTAGTTTGCTGATTGCACCACTAATCACCCAGATAATTTTTGGTTATCCTTATCAAGTAATGTTTATTGAGGCTTATATGTATGAAATATAGCTATGACAAGTGCTGTGTGAGACTTCTGTGACTTCATCTATTTTGATTCAAGCTTGCTATGTCCCTTTAATTTTCCATACTTTGCTTTGTTTTCTCCCTTGGCCATAACTTGATTTCTCATTAGTGTCTTAGATACAATAAAAGAGTCTTCAGTGGTGAACAGTTTCACTACACACTTCGAGTGATTGTACAAGTTTGTCTATCCAGAATCTCTGTTCTTTTGGGATATGCAGTCCCCTAATGCTAGAGTTCTACTCAGTCCCCATTTAACCATATTCGCTACGAATGATGTAACCATCAGATATACATAGCTATTGTTTCGATGATTAATTTAAGTAGCAGAATCATTAGCTAGTGTTGGGGAGCTATAGTGACGCTATACCTAGCCAAGCAGCATTCTTCTCTAGGTTTGTTTTCCCTTTTTTAGAATAAAGTCCAATGAAAGAAGAGCTACAGGTTAGTGGTTTTGTAGCTGTCACATTTTTCTGAGTCCATTATTTTGGTGTGAATGTGGATGCTGCACATATTACCAGGAAATCTGTATTTATTGCTGTCTACTCAGGTAATGGAAAATGACAAGCAGATAGAAGTAGAAACTGATGGTCAATGAAAAGCCCTTTGCTGGTGTTGGTATTTCCAGTTCTGGTGGTAACCATCCTTCTGTCTAGTTGGACCAGGTCATGTCCTCAGTTTAGTGGCATGAGACAGCAGAATTCCTGCCTTCCATAACTACTCCTGAATCCCAAATTTTCTGCCCTCGTGAAAGTTAGATTGCTTAAGTTCATGGCAACTGATCATTACATAGCAAATACTGTCTGCATATAGATAGCAGGGCTAAATCATCTCTGTTTAGTTGTGTAGGTGAAAATGAGGTGGGCAGATAGATAGACTTTTTCACTTTGTCTTATCATCATTCTGTTACACTGAGTAGGAAGTAGAGAAATGAGATGTTTGGTAAATGGCAAACCATTAGGGTACTTTCTTCCCCTTCTGAAAGAAAGAACTTATGAAGCAAACAAAGGCTATTTCAGCATTGCCAGAAGGGTATTTGCAAAACACTTTACACAGAGTGGAAGAGAAGCAGCAATAATAAAAAAGTCATATGAATAATATATAATCCTTTACTCCTGACACAGGTAGTTCTTTGCTCATGTTCTTACAATAATATTAAATCATTATTGCCAGGAAGCCTGAATTTATAAACCACGTTTGGCCTCGACACAAGTTTGCAATTGCCTTCCTAGGCAAGAATGCTGGCTTTTTCCCCTTTACTTTTCTGCTTGCCTTGTAATTAGGAAATGTACTCAGAGCATGGCAAGAAATTTGTGATAGTCAGCTTTTAGAATTACTACACATCTTCTTCATGACATTATAAAACAATCCAAAGCCTTAGGTACTAATTGATTCATTTGAAAACCAACCCAATAATTTCTTTAGTGCAAAAAATAGAAGACATATTATTTTTATTAAAAACTAAATAATTTTGTCTCACTAGCTTCAGATCATACTTGAGAGTGATTCCCTTGGGTACAGTTTCTTTGCTATTTTTCAATTGTTTTGGAGTAAGAAATAAAAGAATAAGAGGTAGAGTACTAGTAGGCTTCTTCAGTGAAACATCTTTTATTGTTGTAAAACTACCTTGGGCTAAAACTGTCAGAGCATGAAATCCAAGAAATCACATTTTTAAAAAGACCTAAAATGCCAATTTTAAATCACAATATAAGCCACTAAACTAACTTTTAGAGTTTTTGAAATAAGCAAAATATCAGCTGTGTGGTGAAACTTAAAATATAAAGCTGTGAACTTCATACTTCCCGTGAAATCCTAGATTGAGATTCACATGATTGCAATGGTGCATATATTAAGCTCTGGTAAAAGGCCTGGCACGAAGTAGGTCTGGTAAATGTTGAATTAATGATTAAATGGATGAAAGAAAAGGTACATTTCAGAGCTCATGAAGTCTTTGTGCTGCCAAGTGAATTATAAAATGATAAATCCTATACTTCTAGGGTGCTTCTCACTACTACAGACCTGTCTCCCATTTTGATAGTCTTCGCCTTCACTTTGGCCTGTACTTTAGGCAGGCATTGTTTCTAGATGCTAGACACTGATTTGTAAAATACTGGGGAAAGATTAGGAAAACAAAGGCTTCATGAAGGAAAGAATTTTTGTCTAATCTACCCATTGCAGACCATGTACACTGAACACGTTCAGAGAAGAAACATCATCTATAGCTGATAAATATATGAATGAAGTGAGAAGTAGGAATAAATACTTTTTCATAGTGTGGAGGAATAAACTCAATGCATAAAATCTGAGGTTTGAGACAGATTTTTGAATGCAGAAAAATCTTGGATTTATAGAGGCAATAAATTATGGAATAAAACACAATGAGTTTAGAGAGATAGGAGCTCAATGCATGCTGTACACATGTATGGAAAATCACATGGGATCCTATCAGCATTACAACTAATGTTTGTTAATAAAAAGCTATTAAAAGTAAAAAAAAAACAGTGAAGTCTTTTCTATTATGACATTCTTGTTCTATGAAAATACCCAAGGTACTGTCAACTTGTAAAATAGTTGGATTAATAATTGTCTTTCCAAGAATTCAAATTATCATGTTAACATTTTCTCCCTTTGTTGCAAAGCAATATACCTAAGGGCTCAAAATATATACTTTATAGGTAGCTTGTCACAAATATTTATTTTCTTACATTCTCCCACATACTGGAATTATCTGAAAAGACAATTGCTATTTAATCTTCAAATAGTCACAGTTTTAACAACAGATATTTCATCACCAAAACTTTAGCAAATTAAATTAAATGTAAGCTTCATTTTAATAATAACTCAATTAAATAAACATATATTGGAAGTCTAACATTGAGAGATGGATTGTTAAGTATTGAGAAAGATTCTGAGGTATTTTATATAATGGACAATGTACTCTTTTGATAGAAACAAAGTACAACAGAAGATAAGTAGAGAGATAAAAGAAAACACTATCCAAATACAGAGTGACACATTATAAAATAATAACTTCTTTATCACAAAGTTGTGTTCCATGGAGACTATGTTCTTCATTGGACATTAAATATTTTAAATGAAAAGTAATGCCCTGGGGGCTGGGGATTTAGCTCAGTGTGGCATAGCGCCTGCCTGGCAAGCACGAGGTTGTGAGTTCTATTCCCAGGACCAGAAAAAGAACCAAAAAAAAAAAAAAAAAAAAAAAAAAAGAAAAATAATGGCCTGGATGTATAAGTTTCACTACTATATCATTAGATTATAATGCAATTCCTTTGGATGAATGTTCTCTCATAATACTATTAATTAACAACAAAATAAATAATATATTAGGTGATGAATTATTGTTCCAAAGACTTTATGCTAGATATATTCACTAATGCAAAAAATTTACTGTAACAGGAGAAAGGTCAAAAGTTAGTCTTCATTTTTGTTTTTTAAAACTACAGCATCCTCAATTATTAAGTGTAAATGCAGAATGAATGCTTATTAAGTTTGCTTACTTTATGACATTATGGGTGAAGTAATATAAATGAATCACCTTTGAAAAGAGGGTCCACATTGCATTTCCACATAGCCTGAAGAGACACATAACATTTCACTAGATTACCTAATTATCAGAAAATTACCACCGACTGAATAAATGGTAGCATTTCAGTCTTACTAGAAAAGATGTGTTTTTATCTCTAAAATGCCATAGATATGTTAAGAAAGAAGCAATTACTTGTCAATTCTACTGCAAAGGTTGTAATATTCAACATACTTTAAATGACAGATTTTTCTAAGGGTTAGAAAATTAGCTGCTAACTAGGTCATAGCTTTTGCAAACAATCCTTTTTTGTCACCAATATTCTCAATTAATCGAAAAGGCCAACTTCCCTAACTTTAACTTGGATCTGTCAGAACTTAATTTTTGTCTGCCCATTTCTATTTACAGTTGCATCACACTTGCCATGTGGCTATCCTTCCTCTAACAGATTGTGTTAGCCAGCTTTCCATTGCTGTGGTGAGATATCTGAGTAAATCAACTTGAAAGGAGGGAAGGTTTGTTTAGGCTCATGGTTTTAGAGGTTCAGTCCATGGCACACTTCCGCTCATGGCTTTGAGCCTCAATCAAGGTCAAACATCAGGACAGAGAAGGTTTGGTGGGACAAAGCTACTGAACACACGGTGACCAGGAAACAGGGAGAGAAAGAGGAAAGGGCCAGACACAAATAAAGTACACCAGTCAAGGTCAAGGGCACCCCTCCAAGAACCTGCTTCCTCTAACTATATCCAACTTGTTCAAGTTTGAACTGTTTCTCCAAAGTCTATTATGATAAGAATCCATACATAGACAAATCCATTCCTGATGTCACAACCCTCCTGATGCAGTCACTTCCTAAGGGTCTCACCTCTGCACACTATGGATTCAGCCTTTAAACACACGAGCTTTAGGGCAACATTTAAGATCATGGAAAAGCATGCAGAATTAAAGTTCATAACAACCAATTTTTCTGTTTTCAAAAACGTTTCTATTTGTGTCTCTTATGCTTTAGATATGCAGCAATTTTATGTTTTAATAGAATCTACCTTTAAAATATTTATTCTGATGTGAAATCATCATATTGAATAAGTCCACAAATCATACTATATTTTCCCAATTCATTCATTTTCAATAACAGACACAATTTCCCTGAAAATAAGACCTAACCAGAAAGTAATGAGCCTTGAAAACCCGAGAGCAAATCCGTCAATCAGCCTATCCTTGCTTTACCTGCCATCACTATTCTCTTGCTCAATGGTTATTTCACAAGGCAGGCAAGGCAAAGATAGGCTGAGGCAAGCTAGCATTTTTGGTCTGTAGTTTTGAAGGCTCATTTTCTGGTTAGGGCTTATTCTCTAGGAAATATGGATCTACAGTGGCTAGTTGCACCTCATCTTCCCTTACAATTCCACTCAGAGGAAATAGGTTTTGAAAAGTCCCACAAGTCACACCATGGCTACTGTGCAGGAAGACGTTGAGTTTCTTTCTAAGGCCACACATGGGATATGCTTGTGGGGGTGTCAGAGTCCGTTGCTCTAAAAGACCTAAGGACATTCTTCCTCCACTGTCTCTCTCTCTCGTTTTTTTTTTTTTTTTTTTTTTGGTTTTGTTTTCTTCTCCAGTACCAGGAATAGAACTCATGACCTAGTGCTTGCCAGGCAGGTGCTGTGCCGCTGAGCTAAACCCCCAGCCCCTCCACTGTCTCTTTTTCACAGCCTGTGAAAGATTTTTTGCTGTTGGTTGCTCTTTCTAATGTACCATTCCCATCAGCCTGGAAACCCGCCATTATTTTACTCATCATAAACGAAGAAACAAACCCATTCTCTTCACTCTTGCACCTCCACCTAACACCACCAGCAATCCTATTGTTTCTTTTACAGGACTTAAAGTTTCACTTCAGCCTCAGAACAGAAGGAAAACTTCAGGTGGGCCACGGCCAACCTTTTCAGCCTTAGCTCTTCCACCCTAAGCTCCTGCCATTCAAAATTCCTTTCTTTTTATTCTCTGGAACCAAGATTCTACACTATCTGTGTTAATGATTGGTACACTTATCAGTGCCTGGCTTCCATGGTGTAAACCTCCTTGCCCTCTTTCCCAAGGGCTGTCCACAGAGTACTCTGCTATAAAATGCAACTTGGCTATAACAAAAAACTATGTTGTGGTGTATACACAATATCCTTCATTGAATATTAAAGATCATACACTACAGGAGTCTGGTTGTATAGATTTCATTAAGTCATTAGACATTGCAATAAAAATTCCTTCAGGTGAAGGGTCTCTCAATATATTTATTTAATAAAAAATAAAAGTAAATGCTATCCTATACACAATTTATTTTTCAAAATGTTTTATCTTGGATATATTCACTATTTCCCATAATAAGACAAAGCTCAAGAGTTAGCCTTTATTTTTGTTTTTAAAACTGCATGGACCTCAGACTTTGGCTTGAGAACCACTTTCATGGGATCTGATCCTCTGGCACCCTGCTGTGTGTGCGCATTTCATTACCAGCTGTCACGAGTAGGTAAAGCACTGTGGGAGCTGCAGACTTTGTCCCATTTATCACTGGATCCCTGGCACTTGCCACAGGGATGGAATGTGGCAGAAAGTCGAGAAATATTTGTGTCTCAATGAATAAATGGAGGAAGAAAGAATTGAGACTCAATACTGCTCAATAAATATTTGCAGACTACATCTGATGAAACTGAACTTGGAATAAAATATAGCTATTTGGTTGTGAGGCATGACTTACCGACCCTTAAATTACACAGCCTAGCATAATTTCTAACCTTCTCTTTGTATAAATGTAAAAAAGCTACTCTAAAAAATTCTTTCTTAACCAAGGGGAAATGCAATGTTCAATTTTCTGTTCATTTTACTAAATTATTTGATATAGGTTGATTGAAACAGTGACAGGTCATCAATATTAATAGCAAAATTTGTATAGCCTTCAAAACAAATATCTGACTTCCTAGAACTTTCTTTTTCTCTGGGAAGGCTTCTCTCTGGAGGATGCTTTTTTAAATCATGACACTAATCTATAAGCATTTTCCCTGTGATTTGTGGGAGAACAGTTATTCTCAAGTGGGATAAAATACATAAAAAGTAAAGCAAATATGCTTTCCATTGTGATTAGAAGAAAGCTAATATTCTAGTTTCCTGTTGCATTTTGTCAAGTAGGAAAAGTCTGAACTTTTCTTGGGGTCATTCAACATTCTGGATGCTTTGAACACTGTTATAATGAAAAGTCATATCATGCCAAAAAATGCCTTTGAACTACTGGAACCTTACCCTTCCTTTTTGGTTGGGGTGCTTATTGAAACTGACTAAAGAAAAGTAGCTGAATTATCACAAGACACAGAAAATAATCTAGAAAATAATTCAGCTTTTGCACTTTTTTCAGATTTTACAAATGTGAATTAATTTCATAAGTCAATAAATGAAAGCTGAATTGATTTCACTGAATTAACTTCTCTGGTGGATGAGAATAAGAATAATTTCATTTTAAAAACTGATAACATTTCTATACATTAGAGAGTCTTCAGTATGTTTGAAGATATTTAGAAGTGCTTGTAATTAGCATTGTTGTGACCTGGATACTTCTGTTTTTCCATAATCCATGCACTGAGAATTTAATCACCCATGCAAACATACAAAGGAGTGGGGTGCTTTAACAGATGATTTCGTCGGAGAGGGTAGAGTTCTCAGGAATGGGAGTGGTACCCTTATAAAGGAGACCCCTGAGCGCTAAGCAGACTCTTCCTCCTGTCAAGACACAGGGAGAAGGTAACATCTATGAACCGGAAATCAGCCTTTCTCCAGGTACAAAATCTGCCCATATCTTGATCTTGGATTTCTCAGCTTCCAAAAATATGAAAAGTACATTTTTCTTCTTTCTATGCCACTGAGGTAATCATATTTTATTGGAGCTTGAACTAAGATAAACATGTATTTCACAACAGTATTCACCAATGCATTAAGATACTGTTTAATATTCTGAAAAGAATCTACTATCTAATTCACAAAGTCAGTTGCATGTTGAGTGCTATTTTCTCAAAAAAGTTTTATCAGCGAGAAAATACCTTATTTGCTTAAGGGGATTATTTTCTCACTCTGTGTTTTATTTAAATATATTATTCCCCTCTAAATCACAAGTCATATTTTCCCAATCTCAGTATTTCACAACCAATTCTTTATCTATCTTCTTTCTAAAGAATCAATCTTCTTTTTACACAGCAGTGAATAACAATTATACTCCACTGTTGCTGAGTTTTATTTTATGACTTGAAATGCCAGTGTCCATTTATGAAGCACCTTTAAAGACAAGGTGAAGGGGGCTGGGCATTTAGCTCAGCAGCACAGAGCCTGCCTGGCAAGCACAAGTTCAAGAGTTCAATTCCTGGTACCGGAAAAAAAAAACCAAAACAACAACAACAACAAAAATAAATAAAGACAAGGTAAAGACTCAGAAGTTTATTTTATAGAAATCTGAAGTTGGAGAGCTACCATATACCAGATATGTGATTCATTTAAAACACATTGTGCGGAGTCCTTACTTTACCTGGTAAGTTAGTAGCTGCAGAATCTTCATTTTGGAGGACAAGGATAAAAACTTGGTAAGCCTGGACCCAAACTCAAGTACTGCCCTCCCTGTAACACTATGTAAAAAACCTTCATCCAGATTCCAGGTAATACCCATGGGGCCATCAAACTCCCATGGTTCTCAGCCTCAGGCACGTTCCTTGATTGAATTGGGCAGAATAGGTCATGTGGTGAAGGGGAGTCAATGACTCTCCAAGTACACCCAGTGGCTCCCACATGTGAATTTGCATCCAGCATTGCAGATTTTCTGACTCCTCTTGAAAGAATGGACAGCTGACCGTTTAGGGTGTCTACGCATATGTGCATGTATTGTACATTGTAACACACACACCTACATATGCATGCACACCCCATTTATTCTTCTGACTTTTGAAGGCAATCATTTATGCTTAATAAAATAATTTGGGCCCAAATACAGTACACAATATCTAGTGAAATTATGCTGCAACCTTTGTGTTATATTAAGGTGAAAGCATTCTGAGCAGAGTATAAATGAATTTATAATCCAAGATGTTTTAAAGTTTTGTGCAAAGTATCATTTAGATTCTATCACCTAATTGATGCTTTTGAATAACAGTTTTCATGTATTATATTTTTCTTATTTTTGTTTTATACCTCTTCAAGCCCTTAAAATTACACCACGAGAGGGACCAATAGCTACATTCAAAAATCAATTAAGAAACTCAATAATAAAAGGACATATTTGACATCCTTCTTGCTTGAAGTAATAGCAGCTAGAGAGAAGCCAAGCTATCCTGACAGACATAGAGCATCCTCCCGTCTATCACCTACTAGGCATTCTTCTCCCAGGGGAGAGAATTCAGGACAAGGAGTTTTATTTCTTTATTTATTTTTTGGTACTGGGGATCGAACTTAGGACCTTGCACTTGCCAGGCAGGCGCTTATGCCACGGAGCTACATCCCTCTGAGGGGAAAGAATTCAGATAGTGAAAAGGACTCTCTTCCTAACTTTCATGAGTTTTAAAATACAAGCACTCGCAATTTCTGAAACTGCGAGTAGCAAGTAAGTAAACCCACTCATATAGCAAGGTTCAAAGGGATCGCACTGTTTGCTTATCCTGTGTGATCCACATAAGGCACTGCCTGCTATGATACCTCAGAGTGAGTTAAACAATGAAACAGCAGAATGCATATGTTTTTCTCCAAAATTCTGCAACAATCTTTCTGTGATAATTTCCAGGATTATGGTCTAGAAGTGAATCAATTTTGCTAGCGTTTAAACTCTATGCAGATATGGGAATGTTTTCCCCACAAATTTTGGGCTTCCTCTTTCCCAAGTTTTACACTGTCGGACCAAAGTATGGCTTTACACACAGTGCTTGTTATCTCTTTTATCATCCTTATAAGTTTTATTCTTATTTTGTGACGTATCAATTCATCTGTGATATCTATTAATCACACAGTGGAGACCTTTCTCAAATATCATTCAATAAAAACTTCTTAAGCCTCTGAGCTAAAATGAAATTTAATCTGTTCTCGAGACATCTGAGCAGTTAGTGATGACACAGTTGTACCTCAGTTCATGAATTTAATTCATACTACGATTCCGAGGAAGAGGACCTCCTTCGCGTTTGTGCAGGAACATGGCCGCTATGGTGTTAACTTCAGTGATATACGTTAGTGCTGTGTTAGTTTCCAGCTATATTTTAGGGAAATGAAGAACTTTTCTACTTACACAACACACTAAAGTAAGAATCACACATTGCATGTAATCAGAACTCAATTATCCACGGTAATTCTCTTTTTCATTCAGAGAAGGGCAACAATGAAACAATGAATATTTTTATTTCATTAAAGATTGGATGTCTGAAATAATTCCTTTTGATCTTTTTGTTCTGTTAGCTTTCTTCTTCTATCCCGTTCTCCTTTAAGACAAAGTAACAAGACACATTTTGGCTTAACATTTCACTCTCTGTAGGTAAAGTTTATATTCCTTGTGTAGAGTTTGTGCATGGACCTAATATCCCAGTTCCTCTTTTTTTTCTTTTTTTCCTTATCCCTGTCTTTTCTCTCTGTCCCTCAGTCTCTTCATCCTCCTTCTCTTAGAGAAAGCTCTCTCTCTACTTATTATCTATCTTTTATTTCATTCTTTACTTTTACTCTGGGTTTCATATAAGAGAAACAATGTGATATTTAAGGTTCACAAAGAATGTGAACTTTATATTCTGAAAACACGTAGAAAAAAGGGAAGGAGAGGGAAGGGAAGGAAGGGAGAGGGGATGAGAAAAGAGTAAAGACGCGTTATGTGTATGTGCCAGCTCCCGTAAGGAATGTAATCATTATGGACTGCACATGTACTAATAAACTAACACGATAAAAGACTGACTTGCTGTCTATGCTCAGTATATTATTTCTTCGCAAATGATATATTAAAATGGCTTTTATCTTAATATTAATTGGAATTAGAACCATGTACATTGTTTACTAATCTTAAAAAAGCAAGTAAATATGATTGTTTATTGTAAATATCACTGAAATATGCAGGTAAGAGCTGAAATGGCAATTCAGCTGCAAATGAAAACTTGAAAAAGTGAGCATTATTTTGTAAGATAAAATGACAATTAAATAGTTCAAATTTGTTTCCTCTTCATTTATTCTTGCATGTACTACACTCACTTCTCAGGTTCTCCTAAACATTTGGCCACACGAAGTTACAAAACTAATTTCATCCTTTGTCTGTCCAATATGCCAATGTCAATTCTATTTTTCTATCTTCCTATCAAATTCTGCCTCAGGAAATTTGCACGGAAAGTCATTATGTGAATTTGAACAACTAAATAATTCTTCTAAGCATCTCATTATTCAGAGCTAAACTGGGTACAATAATTCCTACATCTCATTGAGCTAGATTGCAAGATATAGCAAAAGTATGAGACAAATATGAATTTCAGATTATTTTTAACATAAATTTTTCCCAATCACTTTTACTATGACTCAAATATTGCCTAGAGCCATTCTAAAATATGAATTATTGCTCATGTGAAATTCAAATTGAATCAATCTTATTGTCTTACCTGCTAATTCTACATTGAGTTGTTTGTGAGATTAAGTGAGATAACTTTGGAAAAAAGGTTGATAAGTTGTTCATGTCTAGCAATTTTCTTTGTCTAACCCTCTGAACACCTTAAGAAATGTGTCTTTTTACCACCTGTATCCAATTTAAAGTCTTACATAGCTCAGTGTGCTAATGTGTGTCTATAATCACTGGAGTCTAGAGGCTGAGTCAGGACCATCCATTGCTCAAGTTCAGAGTGGACAGCTTAGTGATGTAGTAAAACTCTGTCTCATAATTAAAAAAATATAAACAAGGATTGGAGATGCATGTCAGTGATAGAGCATCCCTGGGCACACCCCCTGGTATTGCAAATGCAAGTGCCTGACTTACACTAAGTACATTAGTGATATAGAATAAAGTGGGTGTATGTGTGCTTGTGCATGCGTATGTGTGTGGATATTCAGAAGTTGAGTTTGGGATTCTTTAGTAAGAAAATAAATAATGGTTGTGGTCCATATCTCTTTTATCAACATATTTCATTATTATTTTATCACTCATTCTTATTGTGTGGAACTAAAGATCTTGCAAGACCCTGGCAGATATTCCTCTCCATATTTCTACCCTCAGGTAATATTACTTACAAACAGTGCTGGTTGATGAGGATTTTTAGGATTACTACAGACCCCAGAAAGTGACCATTTATAATTTCTCTTATTCCTTTTTCAATTTTGGGGCCACGATCAGCCTTGTTTTGAAAATAGCCATCATTAACTCATGTCTTAGCATGCTTTCTGTTTGCTTATATACAAGAAAGAAGCACGATACACTGTCAGTGCACACCAGCAATGCACACAGGTTTTGCCGAAGCACGGAGTGAGAAACAATGGTCCAAGGCCCAAATTCAGCAACCACCTGGTTTTATGTGGCCCACTCATGTGCTAATAAAGGTGTCTACATTTTAGAATCTTTCGGAAAAAAAAAGAAAGAAAAATAATGTTTTGTGATGTGAAAAGTACATGAAACTTACATTAAATAACATTTTATGTCAATTTTGCTAGGCTGCAGGACTCAGTTATTTAATGGAGTGTTACTCTACATGCTGCTGCCAAGGCATTTTGCAGATACGCTTAGCATCACAGGCAGCTAACTATACCAAGTAAAGCAGATTATCCACATTATTGTGGGGGGATCTCCCTCAGTCAGTTAAGGAACATGAGGGCAAAAGCTGAGGTTTCATGGGAAAAGGAAAACAGCCTCTGCTCTGTAGCATGAGCTCCCTGAGTTTGCAGCCTGCCGACATGTAGGAGGGATTTTAGACTTGCAACATCCTACAGCTGCATTCACCAATTCCTTGCCACTGCTCGCTGCAATAACAGAGCTAAGTAGTGCAGTAGAGCCAGTGTGCTCCTCAAGGTCTGAAATGTTTACTTGCTAGGGCTTTGCAGAAGAGTCTGAAGATCTTAGCTGGACACGCACTAATTGGAGGTAATTCAGATTTCCTTCACTCATCCATACAGTGTTGTATCAAATCTGTATTTACTGATGTGGAGTCGTGTGGGAAATTAACCACAGCATCAGTGCGATGCACTTCCTCTTCCCGGGCCTAGCAGGGTGGCATGGAGATAGGGCGCTCACCTGGGGTGCTGCGAAGGTGCAGGCGTGAACCAGTGCAGCTGCCGGTAGGGCACCATGCACCACATGGAACAAAGTCATACAAAACTGCACAGTCACACAGAGGGAACACAGGATGAATGCAGCATGTCACTGTGCCTTAGGGTAGTTAAGTAGATTTCTGGTGCTGGGTATGCTGTACACATTTTTTAGGCTTCAGTGAAGAAATGTAGAAAGTATTTTGCAGAGGTCACAGACTTGTTCCCATCAATGGTGAGGAGGTGGTCCAATCAAGCAGCAAGGGTTTCGCATGATATGGACTGTCTCAAGCAGGCAATATTTATATAGTGACAGTTCCATTTTAAAAATTCAAGTCTAGGTTGGTAAGAGTGAAACACTGAGGGCTGCTAATGTGAAATTTCTGAGGGGAAATCTATCTCTACTCACTTCATAAGTGAGGATTAGAACCCAAAACTTAAGGGACTTGACTAAAACTCTCTAATTTAGATTGGAGAGACCAGACTGACACTGTCTGCCATCTCCTCCCTTTCTTCTGAGGAAACCCCCAAGGATGTGTTAGAAAGGATGACAGGGAAAGAGAGTGGATGTCAAAATTACAATGAAGTCCCACCTTCCAGAAAGAGCTCATGTTCACGAAACCCATTAAAGATATCACGAAGCATTTATACAACTGTATAGGATGTTTCCAGTCACAACTGCCCACAGGCCCTGGTTTTGGACGGAAGTGAGTGAAGAACAACATCTCACTGTGGTTTTATCTTGCTTCCCCCTAATTCATAAAAAGTACAATTGTGCATCTTCTCTAGACATTCATTTCACATACTTCTGCTTCTGGGAAATATTATATGTTTTGACTCGCTTTCCATAAGATGTTTTACATTTTTTCTTATTGATTTACCAGAGTCTACAGTCTGCAAGCTAATCGTTTATTTTTGGCATTTACACTTTTTATGTCAGTTTTTCATTTTCTGCCTCCTCTTTTCATTGTTTTCACGGTGTCCTTTGGCGAATGGAAGTTCAAAATTCATTTCGGAGACCTTTATTTATGTTTTCTTTTAAGGTTAAGTGTTTTTGTGTCTTAAATTTTCCCCTCCCCTCAAAATATAGACCAATTTTCTCACACACCCTGTTAAAATGTTTCTTCCTTTTTGTATTTGTATTGAATCTGCTTGGAAGTGAATTTTATGCATGATGGGATGGGGCCGTGCAAATCTCCTTTATCTCATAGGGCTAAATGTTCTTGCATAATTTGGAAAGCAGTTAGTTCTTTCTCTTCCCATTGTTCTTTGATGCCAGGTCTGCAATAAATCACATTTCTTTTCAGCTGTGGATCTATTTGTGGTCTGTGTGGCCTGATCTGCTTGTCTTCTTTTTCAGTCAGTGTGTGTAACAGTTGTGTTACCTTAATTACTATAGATTTTCAATTCTTCATTTCTGGGAAAGGAAATCACCTAAATCTGCTTCATTTCTTTAAAAGTATTAAAGTCTTTTGTTGAATTTTTTCTTCCATCCAAATTTTAGGATCAGCTTGTTAAGTTCTGTAAAATAAAACTGAAGTAGTTTTAATCGGAATTGTATTGAAACTGTAGACCAGTTGGGGCACAATTGACATATTTATGGTATAATGTTCAGATACATGTACAAGTGGCTCTATCTCTGCTTATTTAATTAATTGCTGTGCATAGAATTAATCCTTATAGTTTCATAACAAAGTTTAGTATGGCAGGACCCCTTTTATCCATCAAAAACATCTTGCTGTTTATACTTACAAAATCTGGACTGTTCTGTTTATTGAATGCACTTTATCTTATCTGAATTTTGTCTGTTACTTTAAAAGCTGTATACATAGCTCATTCATTTTAAGACCCTCAGGGTTGGGGATTTAGCTCAATGGCAAAAGCACCTGCCTGGCAAGTGCAAGGTTGTGAGTTCGATTCCTGGTACCGGAAGAAAAACAAAACAAAACAAAACAAAAACATCTTAAGGCCCTTATCTTTACTAGTACAAACTTTTAAAGTGATTAGTTTTCCTGTACATACTGCTTCAAGTCAAACCAGTTTTTACATGTAAAAATTTTATTATTGAATTACAGAAAAGCTTTTGATTGTAAGTAACTTGTTCTGCAAGTGTTCTACAAGACTAGCACATATTTCTCTTAATAGTTTTTTTATTTTTGGTACCAGGAATCAAACTCAGGACCTTGTGCTTGCCAGGCAGGTTTTTGTGCCACTGAGCTATATCCCCAGCCCAGCACATATTTCTCATAAATTTTAACCTGATGAACAAGTGATCTCTTGCAATACTAGTAGTGTCTGATGCCAAAAATCACAATGGAGCCAATGGTTCCCCTCATCACTCTCCCTCCTCTCTGTAGGGTCGTGACTGATCATCTCCCAACAGCCAGAGGCTATGGAGGAGACTTCCTCTGGAGGGAAAGGTGGAGGAATTCCTCACTTCAAGTGAGATTAGGGAAATGTGGGAAACAGTACAAATTTTGTAGAAAAACACCACTTAAATAAGCAGTGTGAATGATGAAACTGTTTGATGACAATGCAATGTCATATTTCCATGAAATCTTCAAAAGGAGACAAAAGCAAGTGTCATTGGTTAAATTCCTTGTCAAAACTGCATGAAAAGGAAAAGATTCTACTGAACCAATAGGTAGCAGTGATTCTGTTAGTAACTGTTAGTGATAGTGAAAGTTGCCCTATACAATAAATCTCCTCTGTCTTATTCTCTCACATCAGCCACAAAGGTTTTCAAAGGTAAGTAAAGATTAATTTGTTTATTTTTCTTAATATTTTGTATATTCCTTATTTTTTATATTACATTACACTATTGTAATCATTTTTATACGAATGATTTTGGGTTGTGGAATGAATCATCTGAGTTTCCATTATTTTTTATGGGGAAATTGCCTTTGATATACAAGTGCTTTGGGTTACAACCATGTTTCCAGAGTGAATTATGTCACAAATCAAGGTTTCACTGTACTTTATAACTTTCACTGTAGTTTTTCTTCTTCTATCTTGGATTATGTCTTATTGGAAATATTTCTTAACTATACCAACTTTTTTTTTATAATTTATACTTATCTTTTGACTATAGATTTTTAACATAATTGAATTTCAGGTGAGAATGACCTATGTCAAATTTGGTGGGGTTTTTTGGTCAATATATATTAATTTTGGTGAACATGATTACAAATATACATAAAATATTCTCTAGTGGCTTGGGTCAGTGTTTTATTTATGCACAATATTCCCTGATTGTTAACGATAGTATTCTAAACATCATATTCATTATTTTCCTGCTTGTTCTATGAAATACTAAAGGTACAGTAACTTTTAAATTTATACCTGATATCAGAGAGCTAAAGACTGGCAGAGTTTGGATACCGCACATTGCATTTCTATTCTATTTGTGGTTTTCAGTTTGCATGCCTAACCCATCCACAACATCACAAACACCAAAATGTTGCAACTCTGACCATTTTTCTAAGTCATATTCTGGTTTTTACGTATTTTAATTCCACCTTTTACTTTTTTAAACCTCTGTGAGTTAAAGGCTATATAGCCAATATTTGTTTAAATTTACTCACATATCTACTATTTTCTTTAAGCACGATCCTTTTTTTGCATATTAGATTAACAATTTGGATCCTTTTTTGTCTAAAGTATACCATTTAAAATTTTGTCTTGTAGAGATCCATTTCCCAAAAGTACCCTGAATAACCAAAGCCATCTTGAGCAAAAAGGGAAAAAAAAGGAGGCCTTATACTACCTGTCTTCAAACTAATACAAGGCTTTAGTAAAAGAGCATGATTTTAACATAAAGGCATACTATTTCCATTTAAAAATTTTTAAATTTTCACCGAGATTTTAAACAGATATATATTTCCACACTGCTAACTGAAAACTCCTTTCCTAAGAGAAAATTTACTGTCTCCCATAATGTACTTCTTCCAAACCTCTGCATATTCCAAATTAATACTATGAGATTTTAAATCCCTTTATTTCTCTCTCTTTTCCTCCTCTTCTCCCATTCCTTGGTGTTATTAAGGCTTCCATTTTTATCTAACTCTATGGCCTGACCATACAGCTGTAAGAAGATTATGGCTGGCTGAACACCAATCTGCTTTATCTCAGGGCCCTGTGTGTCTTGAGTTAGGGAGCTGCCTGCAGATGCAGCATGGTTGTGTACTCTAAGTATAGCAGAAAATGACCTCCCAGCCAGTGTACTTCAGTTTTTGTCACTTTAATCTCCAATTTGCTTCAGCTCCTGTTTCTTCTGTTTCTTAGTGACCATGATGCATGGCTAGTCACTATAATGCACATTGTAAGAACAAATCCTTGATTGACAAGCCATTCTGCTCCTCTACTTCTGCTCTCAACCCCATAAAAACCTCCCTCCCTGAGGCTTTGGGGTCAATGTCTTTGGGAATGATTCCAGTCAGGATCACTTGAGTAATAAAACTGATTCTTTCCTCCAAACCTCAGTGCTGCTTGTTTCTTGGTCACAGCTTTGTTGTTACATTTGGCATGCTGGCTGGGAAACTTAATGTGCCAGACATCTAGGCCACCAGCTGGAGCTCTTGTGGAAGGAGTGGGGAACCTCTGGCCCTTCAGTGTGAAAGGTGTGCCCCCAAAGTATTTTCTGAGTCTTCTCAGAAGACCAAAGAAGGACACCCCGTTCACTTCCTGTAGCTCACCAGACCAAAAAGAGGTGTAGGTGCAGAATCCTGTCCTGCCTTTGGATAAGGTAAGAACCCTGGGGACATGCCTGAGTCAGGCCTGTCTCACCAGACACTTCTCATCAGAATAAGGACTCCCCCTTATTCTGTTTTAACCTCTGAATGAATGCTGAATGTGTGTGTGAAAGTAATGGATGGTATAAGCCATAGACTGTTTCATCTGTGCTCCACAGCAAGGAACTCCTGGACCATGGAGCCTGATTGGGCCCTCACCTGCAGTTCTATGGATGCATCTAAAAGGCATGATGGAGACTCTAGGGTTGAGATTCTCCATAGTCTGGAGGGTCTTCAATTGCTAAAAGGCCTGGAGCCACTTGGGCATGTTAATGGTCTCTCTCTCTGAAGGGCATCCACTTCTGTGTGTTGTGGCTTTGTTCAAGGGCATACCATACACACATAGGGGGTCAGAATGGGTGAGATCTAGCCAGTCCAAACCCACAGTCCTTGGCTGCAGGCTCCAGAATTTTAAAAAGGGCTTTCCTGGTGATTACAGAGTTAAAATGAAAGGCTCTGTGTCTGAAGACTCTCTGCACCTGAACAACAACAAAAAAGGACCCA
Organism: Chinchilla lanigera; assembly: GCF_000276665.1. Lineage (NCBI taxonomy): Eukaryota > Metazoa > Chordata > Mammalia > Rodentia > Chinchillidae > Chinchilla > Chinchilla lanigera. Next base: position 223,475 of record NW_004955488.1, read on the forward strand.
TTCTTCCTGAGAGTGCAACCCTGGCAGATGAACTACCCTTATCAGCCCCTGAAGTTACCTACACTTTCACTTGGCTGGCTCTCCTCCTCCCAGCTCCTGACTTATCTACTTCCAGCCAACTGAACCATTTCCAGATGCCAGTCCTTCTGTGTAACTCATAGAGTTCAGTCAGTCATTACCTGCATTAGACCACAGAGGCCCTCCCCCAGAGCCTTCTGCTTCACAGCGGCCCTTACACATCTATCCTGGCCAGATGGCGTCATCTAACACCCACTTGAATAACTGTCAGCAACTCTTTTAATGTTCAATGAAGAAACATTGCCATATTCTGAGTGAGAAAAAAACTGGTAAAAGGGAGAGATTCCTGCATGGACAGTCAGTCTTGACTGGATGAGTTGCCACAGCTTTCCCAAAGGTTGCTCTACAAAGCAATCCAGTTGAGTGTCTCTCAAAGACATTGAAGAGGGGGCAAAAAGGTCATAATTATGTTGAAAATTGCTACTGTTACCTAGAAACCTGAAAAAGCCCTTCAGAATTTTATGAAAGATTCTATAAAGCCTAAGTGGTCTATATTCCTTTGACCTAGAGGGCCCAGAAAATCTACAGATGGTACATACAGCCTTCACTGTGTAAGAAGCACCTGATATTCACAAGAAAATCCAGTGTGATAGATGACCATGCCCTCAGGCCAAAGACCAGTATACAAGATACAAGGGCTGTAGACACTAAAAAATTAATGCCCATTCAGACTAAAAGATAAGAACACTCAAAAGTTTCAACCTGGATCAGATGAGAACACTTTCATTGGTCTGACAGGCTCATATTAGGCCAGAAGGGGCAAAATCACTGGGACCCATAGTCCACATCCATATTGGGGGTCAACCTAGGACTTTCCTGCTGAACAATGGCTTTAAGCCTGTCAGCCTTCCTCCTGTTTAACCCTGTACCTTCAAAGTTGGTCCAAACTCTGACTGTTCCCCCAAGTGAAGAATGATGCCTGCATCAGCCTGAGATAAATAATCACAATCCCAAATTATAAACACTCTCCTGCCAGAGGTCTGGACCAAAGAATGGCCTCCAGATCTGGCCATCAAACACGCTCCCACAGTGATCAAATTCCACTCTGCTGTGACCTCTCACGGATGTCAGACAATATCCTATGTAACAGGAAGCACAAATAGGCATCGAGCCACACATCAGCTGCCTAAAATAGTTCAGAATCCAGATAGACTGTCAATCACCTTGGAACATGCCTCTCCTCATGGTAAAAATGCACAATGGGGATTACCAACCAGTGAAAGATCTCTGTGCCATCAACAACACAGCCATCACATTGCATGCTGTGGTTCCCAACCCATACACTCTTCTTGAACCGCTACCTCCAGATGCCGCCTGGCTTACATGTCTATATTTAAAAGATGCCTTCTACTGCTTGTAGGTTGCTCCCATAAGCCAACCCCTTTTTGCCTTCAACTGGGAAGACCCAAAAAGGCCAGCTCACTTGGACTTAATTGCCACAAAGGTTTAAGAACTCTCCCACTAGTTTTGGGAGGCTCTTGCAGCAGATTTGGCCAACTTCTCATCATCTTTTCTCGAAGACAGCCTGTTTCTCTGTCCTTCCAGTTCCACAACTACATATCCTGCTTGCTGTCATGATCCCCTGAGAAAAGAATGGTGAGTATCCTGTATATACATACATACTAAATTTCTCCTTCTTTCCCTTCTCTTTTCCCACATCCCAGTTGCCCTTTACCCTTGAGCGGTTTCCTATCATTTCACAATGTCTATCATACCTTTGAGAAGCCACTTTGAAGATATCAATACGTAATACAACAAGCATTGTTAATTCCCTACCACTTTGTTTGTAACTCCTTACTGTCTGTACTGCTCTTTTGCTATTTTGTAAAATGTTGTCTGTCTGTTAGTGTTTTCCTCCTTTTATTTTTAAAATAAAAAAGAAAGAAAAGAATGGTGAGAGAGATAAGAGTTAAGGGTCATGTGGGAACTCTAAGGGCATGAAGAAAAAATAAGAAAAAGTGCAAGAATTGTGTGCTAGCCCATGACAAAAGAACAGCATGATGAAGGGAGCCATGTGTCATGCTGATCTGTTTCAGTGTCACATATGCTGGACACTGGTGCAGGTTTACAGGTCGTTAGGACTTGGAGTCCCTGCTGGTGCTGCAGGCTGGGAGATGAGGGAGGAAGAAGAGGTGGAACGAACTTGGTGCTTGGGAAGGTTAAGCCTCAGACTTCTCATTTGCAAGGTCCTATTTCCTAATGAGGAGTTTAAGTTTTTAAAGGTAAATTTTATTACTTTTCTTAAGGTCCCATTCCCTCCATTTTATATGAGTGTTATTTCTAACAAGCCCTGAGGAGGACACAGCAGAGAATGTTATGTTAGAAAGGAGGCTGAGGGAGCATGAGGTCTACATTTTGCTCATATAGGTGTTTTTCTTGTTTCATGTATTTTTAAAATATTTTAAATGTTTTGCTGGACTGAGACTGTTCAAAATATAACTATCTTCTTAGGAACTTATCAAACTTTGGAATTTCCTGAGATCTGAAACATGAAAACCAATATGGTTCAGATTACGAATAACAGTTTGAAGTATTTTAGTGCTACAGTGTTTGCCACGTGAAGAAAACTTCATATATTAATGGATAATTTGACAGTACTGTGCATTCAAGTATGCATCTGAAAAAGGCCAGGGAGTTTTTGTACATCATCTTGGATTTGCTTGTTTCTTTTTTATTCCAGTTTAATTAGAAATGCTTCCATAGTAATACACAGAGACAGAGGTCTATAAATAACAGTTAGATGTTTTTATGAGCTTTCCTACTCCTTTAGATGAATCATATGTGGGGCAAAATGGTGATCCATTATTCAATATGCTGGGGCTGATAGGGCTTTAAATAAAATGGTAACTGAGCCTTAGAAACTAAATGTTTCTAAATTTAAAGGAATGATTTGTCTTTACCAAGGAAAATAATATTTTCCTGCACACAAGTAGAATGATCAGTATGTACCTTTGCCCCTTGAGAGGGTCCTATAACTGTTTTAAACATTAAAATTAATGACCTGAGATAAAAGAGGGCCAGGAGCCCCATTATATTGAAAAACATCTATCAATCCTCAAAAAAAGGGCAAACGGACATTGCACTTATCTAGAAGTCATACTTAGTGAAACAGCAACAAGAAAACTTCCCAAACTACAGAGAATGCCAGCTGTTCAAGTATTTTTAATTCAGAACTATTTGCATTTCAACAGAGAACTCCATGACACCTATAAGGTAGCAGACGTGTCTTTCTAAGGATACAGTTTTTTTTTTTTTTTTGGTTTTTCTCCAGTACTGGGAACCGAACTCACGATCTTGCGCTTGCCAGGCAAGCGCTCTTGCCACTGAGCTAAATCCCCAGCCCCAGGATACAGTTTTGATAGCTCATGCTAGCAGCGCTCATCAGACCAGTGGTTCTTTTCCTTATGGAACATTTAGCATCGTCTAGGGAGAACTACTGCTGGCATTCAGCAAAAGCAGGCTTGACACCCCTCCAGAGCTGGCAACAGTGCCAAGCTCCAGAGTGAAGCAAGCTGCTGCAAAGAAACTTCACACTGACAGAACTGGGGTTGAGTACATCAGGCGATACGATGGCTTTGGGTTCTGGGTGTATCACATCTCCTCGAACCCGAAGTGTCTGTCAGCCTGCTCACTGTGTGGGGCCTGGTCCATTCCATGTGGTTTTGTTCCTTTAAGTGTTTCTTTCAGAGGCTCAGATCACTCAAAGGAGGATAGGCTAAACTGCAGTGGAGCCTCCAGATTTCATACAGGCACTGCTTTCTAGCGTGCATCTCTTTATCCCACTGTATGAGTTGAAGGAAGATATATTCTGTTCCCTGAACTCCAGCCACTACTGCTAAATAAAATACTATCATGTGGCGTAAAATTTAATATTCATTCCTGTTTAATTTTGAAAGGTATGGCATTCACATGGAGCTACATCCCCAGCCCTTTTTATTTTTGACATAGGGTCTTCCCAGGCTGAGCACAGACAAGAGATTCCCCTGTCTCAGCCTCTGTAGTATTGGAATTACAGGCATGAACTATCACACCCTGCTTAATATTACTGTTTAGAAGAAAACAAAGAACCATAACTTCCTACTTAAACCATAATAGCTAAAATATTTCAGAAAATAAGTGATGCTTACCTTGGCATTATTTATTCAAATGTGAAACTATATTATTGTTATAAGAATCATAGATAATAGAAAAGCTTGAACGTAGTTTGTGCTGGCTGATGGTCCACTGAAACATCTGTATCTACTTGGGCCCTGAAATCATAATCTTATGGGGAAAAGGACCATTGTAGACTGAGTAATATGGAAAGTTGAGATGAGATCACATTAGGTGAAAATAGGCCCTGAAGCCAATAGTAAGAGAGGGCAGGAGAGGAGAGGCACAGAGAAGGCAGGAGATGAAAGGATCCACGCAGCAGAAGGTGTCAGAAGAGGGAGGCAGGGTTTGGAGTTGCTTCTTCCAAAGTCAGGGAAGCGTTGCCTTTGAGCCGGCAGTAGTTTGAGAGCCAGGAAGGATTATTCCACACAACCACACTCTATATTCTGAGTGCTGGCCTCCAAAACTGTGAGACAGGTGTCTTTTGTTTTTAAGCAAGTCATCTATGGCAATTTGTTACAGTAGCCCAAGAATCCTGGGCCAGAGCAGAGGCCTGAGAAATGGAGGAGTATGCAAGCATGTTCCCTAGGTGAGCACAGCATCCTAAGGTGCAAGAGGAATATGTCCCATGATCCAGGGCTTGGAAGCGAAGGCCTGCAAGGGCAGACACAAGTGTCAGAATGTGCCTGATGGCTACCGTGGAAGGTGGCAGCCCACGTCTGAATTCTGGCTTGTGAGCCAGTAGACCTACAGCCTGGTTTCCCAGGAAAGGAAAGTGAGAGATCCCCAGTGGAGCATAGGGCCAGAGGAAATCTCTCTGCTAGGTGGAAGGCCTTACTGTAAACCCTCGGGCCCACGCCCGCTGGGCAGCAAGCCAGGCTCCAGCTGGAGTTAGGAGAAAAGAACTCCATGTTGGGGCATCTAGATGGATCAGCCTACAGGTCAGAAAAAGGTTTAGACCTTGAAGAGTTGTTTGGACCCCTGAAGCTCAGCAGCTAGGTGACTTCTTGGAAGACAAGGTGGCTTGTGCACACATGGCTTTTCTAGGGTTTTGCTAAAACTACTGATTTTGATGAGGTTTCTCTGAAGGTGTTCAGGTTGAATGCTTTATACTAGGGGCTGGGAGATGAGAAAGTCGAGGAGGGATATTAAACATTGGGTCTTAAAAAAGTTGAGGATAGAGCAGAAACATTTGTAAAACTACAAATTACTATATGTATATTTGTCTCATTCTAGATCTAGAACAGTATGTGACTGCTAGTAGGTATTCCGTAAATTATTTGTGAAGGGATGAATGAATGTACATTGAGCACCAAAGGTAAAAGGAAAATTATACTGAATACTTTAGTAAATTCCAAACAGAATCTGTGGCCAATAGTTATTAGTATATATATTTTCTTAAAGTATATCAGCATTCAACACAAATTCCAGGAATTATCTTTTTAAATTCAGAATATAATCACATATGACTACATATGAAAATGAATTCTTTGTGGCTTAAATATGTGGATCTGAATATTTAAGTACAGATGTGTAATCAAAAGAAATGAACATGACAATTTATTTCTCTCTTTTGGAGTCATACATACTTGGTACATAATTTTTTTTCTAGGACTTTTATGTTGTTGAAGTTGCAAATTATTGCTTCAAACATATATTCTTCAAATGCCTATTTCACTTGAAAAATAAAGGTACTCCCAGCCACTTTGAAAGAAGGTCTAAGGTTAGCCCTGAACCTACTCTGTGGAATTTCACTTGTGGGAATTTACTCAAGAGAAGTAAAATTACATGTTCTCAAAAAAATTTTTTTTTCAACAAAAATGTCATAGTAGCTTTCCTCACAATAGAAAAGTACTGTACTGAAAATGGTTCAGCTGTCCGTCAGTAAGGAGTGGCAAAAGAAGGAAACATTAGTAAGGAGTAAAAACTAATTACAGTTCACTAAAATATTCAGGAATCTCAAAAACATAACAAAAGATAGAAGCCCTAAGAAGCAGTATATGTACAGTAATGGTTGCTTCTGTAGGATCTAAGTGAAAGAATTTATTACGAATAAGCATAGGGAAATTTCTGGTGTAATACTTTAATGTTTCAGAGGGGATTGCGTAAAACAAGCTCATTTGTCAAAATTCAGATAATAGCATATTCTTTCTTAATTTTATCAAAAACAAAACAATGATTGAACCCTGATAATGTGCATGCTACAGCATTTTGGAGGTGTAGCATACTGATATCTGTGACCCTGAAATGCATGAAGAAGGGTCCAAGTGGATTCACTAAGGGATGGACAGATGTGTTATAATGTATATCTGGTAAAATGTTAGTAATGAAACCTAGGTTGTGTTAATATGGGTATTAAAATTATTGCAGCTCTTCTATAGTTTGAAATTGTCATAACAAAATCTAGGGGGAAAATTAAAAGCACTTTTCATAGCTTATGCTTCCATTTTCTAATTAACATTCACAGCAGGATTTCTTTGAAATCATTTTAAAAATATTTTATTTCCATAGAAACCAGAAAGATTTGCATAATTCTCTTTCATTACAAACTTTTATTTAATTTGGTTTGTCTGTTTATTAAGATTTGTAATATTCCTTTGTGTTTTCCAGCTTTTAAATTATAATTGGGTAATGCATCTCGATCTTTATAATCATAGTTAATTGAATGCATACATACGATATGACAGAAGTTCTCGGTCTAAACATTTGCTTCATTAGCCAGATGATGGATTTTAATTTGAATACTTTTTAAAGTCCATTCAGAGCAATTTATGTGCTACAAGATCAAATGGTAAATTTACAGGTAGTCAAAATTCTATCTTTTGACAGCTCTCCAACTAAAATATGTAATTACCTAGATTTAAAGATTAATTCACCTGCTATCATGGTAGTAATTGTATCCAAAAACATAGTTCAGGGTATTTTCTGAGCTAATTTCAGGGTTCCTGTAATTCCTAAATGATCCTGATTCTTGAGGATGCCTCTATTGCTTGGGTTAATTTGTTACCCTCAATGTGATCTGAAAACTGTACTCAACATGTGACACTCAGGTGATCAGCAATATTTGATGACAGTGTACAGCGACTGCCAAAGGAGATTGGCTTAGAAGTAACTTTGCCATTCTGTCAGTCATAAGAACCTTCCAGTGGTTTCACTAGTGCTTACTTAAGTTAGGGCTTCAATCCTGGCATTGGCTTCCTGTGGAGAGATTGTTTCACATGTGCCTAGGTTCATATTTTGAAGAAATAATTGCTATATTCATCCCCAAAACTCACTTACTGGAATCCACTTCTAAAAGGTACAAAAAAAAATCAAGATTTAGTTAAGAATCTTTTTTAAAGAAGCTAGAATTATAAAAATACATTTATTCTATTTTATAATTAATACATATTTAAATTATAACCATACACTAATCATTCATATATTTCTTAAAATATTGTAGCACAAGCCAACAGTATTCATTTTACATTTGTGTTTTCTTATTGTACTTTCCAGGTTTTTTTTTTTTTCAAAAAAATATGAGGAGTTCATTAATTTCCCCAAGGCCTTCTGTTAATGCTTCATTACTCAATTAATTTTCTTTTGAAATACCTCTCTAGTCATAAAATCTGTTTCTCATTACTTAATTTTAACTAACTGTCATGTGGCCTAAACTTATATTATCATTGGATGATGGCTTTCACTGTAATACCTGACTTTACTTTTTTTATGTTAAAGAAAGTAGTAAATGAGAAACAAACAAAGAAATAGAACAGTAGCAGCATACCAGTATCACAAACATAGACAAATCAAAGCAAGAACATTCAAAGTGATAGTCTCAAAACAAAACAATACATATCAACAGTGGCTGTTATATCACATATTGCTGTCCTCAGCTACATTGCTCAGGTTACCAGATGTAAGAATGAAAGATTGCTCAAACCCTTCGAGAGAATAAGAAAATAATTCTTGGATAAACAGTAGAGATAATACAGAGTTTCACTAGACAAGATGGTAGAAGTTCACCATTGTAATTCCACTGCATATTGTTACCTTCAAATCAGTTGCCCAGACCACCAGACACAAGCATGCACAATCGGTCAGATCATAAAAAATTATAATCATTAACTGTTCATTTCAGTGTACCATCAGACATCAGCAATACAGTTATCGCAACTATTCATATATATATTTATATTTTGCATTCCTTCTTTTTTTTTCTTCTTTCCCTCATTCCAGTCATTCCTTCTTTTGAGCAAAATAGAATGTTTATACTTTTGTATTATTCCCAAATTCCCTTCAGAACATATTTGCTTCTAATTAAATTTATGATATCTGAATATCAGAGTGAGAGGTCCTAAGAACCAAAGACAGGTCAGGGATTAGTCTTGAGAGCCTTGAGCTAAGCGGTCCCATTAACCAGGAAATATTTCCCTAGAGTGACAAGCTGAGAAATCTTGTGTGGCATGACTGTGGAAACTCAGCTTACAGAGGAGTCAGGGAAAGAGTTGTCTGCTGATGCATACTATGTTGTACATATTAACCATATTATTTTGTTGATGTACGTCAATAATAATTTATTATTATTATATTTATGAAATATAATTAATGTCTCTGATAGTGGGTCATTGGGATAGGTAGAATTTACACATGAAATTTTTTTTAAAGAATGGTTCTGGGGATTAAACTTTGAGCTTTCTCACTGAGCTACATTAAAACAATTTTTAATTATTTTTTTAAATTTTGGAATAGAGTCTCAGTAAGTGGCAAAGCTACCCAGACATGGCTCAATCTTGCAAGCCTCTGCTTCAGTCTTCCAGAGTGTCAGGGTTCCAGGCATAGACCACCACTTCTGATTCAAGTCACCTTCTTAACAAGTTTGTTCCTTATGGTCTGAAGGAAACTGAAGTTTGGGGAGTGAAAATCTGAGATGTTACAGGGGAGAAAATGTTCTATTTCTAGAACAGTAGAATCCATCAAGATTTCCTTTGTATGTCAGGTCTGTGCCAACTTTTATGTTCATATAAACAAAAAAAATCCAAAGGCTAATAAAAGCATGTGGAAATGTTGATATTTTTCTTTCATTCCTCTGGTATAAAAACATACAATCAGTGAAACATTGTAGGTTAAAGACCTGTTGTTGCTCAGCTGACTTTCCATCCACTTTCTTACTCTGTGATCTCATTGCACCAGGGCACGCTCTTTGTCTTCATTCACTTTTCCTGCGTTGTTCATTCACTTTTCCTGCCATTCCTATGTGTGAGGGTTATGCAGCTAGCATTTACAGGAGGCAGCTTTTAAGTCTGACTGCTCCCACTGATGGTTATTACATTACACAGAGCTTTAAAGCCATTTATGTATTTTGGGTTATCTTAAAACCATCTGTAGAATATTAAATATGCATTATATTACATTATTACACAGCTAAAAGAACACATTACACTGTAGAGACCTTAAATATCCATGCATGAAGTTAACTGTCTCTATAGTCTCTTCTCTTATTCATTAAAATGTCAGACTTTCCCTGGTTATCTTTTGGGGAACTTAACCACAAAAAAGGAACAAAAAAGTGGCATATTACAGCAAATTTGGTTAAATAAAAGATAGCACATAGAGAACCCAGAGTAAATTTTAATAACAAAATTACAACAATAGTATAGAAGGTAAATATAGATGAGAATCTAAAATCAGTGGCTGTAGTGTGTAGTAACACTTTGGGTTACAAGTATAGAAAGAGTACTAGGACTGATTATGTAAAACTTACATCATGCAGGCTGGGGATTTAGCTCAGTGGCACAGTTCCTGCCTGACAAGCATGAGGTCATGAGTTCGATTCCTGGTACCGGAGAAAAAACAAAAATTACATCACGACTGAGGATCCTGTTTATCTTTTCTGTACATGTTCCATCATAATTGCTCATATTAAATGTTCAGCAAATGTTTTAAATAACTAGAATATGAGAACTACATGAACAGTAGAGTTAAATGTCCCCTGCCAGGTCTGGCTGGTCTTCTTCAGCACTGTCATTTTCCTGTTCTATCTTCATTCTCCTTTGATGCTCCTGGGATCTCAATTTTCCATCTACACTTTAGCACTGAGGGAGTATTTTTACTATATATCAATAATGAACTAGGAAACTGAAAATATCTAGGAAATCAAATTCTGCTTAAAAACTGCTACATTAATTTTTACTTTAAAAGCCACCGTCTAAGGTCATAGTTCTTAAAAAGACTGACAAAGTAAATTAAGATGAGCAAATTCAATGTCTACAGATAATGCATTTTTTCTAGTAGTACTATAATGCTAGCAAAATAGCCGAGTTTCATATTTCAGAAGGAATATAATCAATGTATGCCTAAATCAATCTTAATATTAGTAGTATCTTAAAGCGCTTCCCTTTTTCACCTTCTTATTAATTTTTTATTCTCCTGTAGATGCTGAGAACTGCTCAAGTTGAAATAGTTTGTCATAGTTGCATCTAACAATGCACTAAACTCCCATGTCAGCTAATATGCAGTCACATGTCTCCGATGACCGTGCCACTCTTAAAAATCACTTATTCATTTTTTCCATCTTATTTTCTGTTCCCAGGTTTTCTACTCTCTTCTCAATTCTCTTCTTTCTTCAATATTTGTTCAAGGCTTCACTTTGCAAATGCTACTTTCTTTATGTATAAATATTTCATCTGACTTGCCCCTCCTTTCTGTCTTAAGAGATCTAACTCCAAATTTTAAATTTGAAAAATGTGTGCCTGATTCTTTGCCTTCAGCTACTGTCCTAGTGGTGTCCTTTCTACTTAACCACTGAGTGTGTCAGATTCTTTTCAAACTGCCTCCTGAAATTCTGGTAGTGGATGTTTTATTTGGTGGAAAATGCAGTATTTTTCCTGAACTCTATATTGATCTTTTGTTTTATACAATTCAAGTCAGGAGACTTGAAGCAACATTTCTTTCTTTCTTTTTCTTTTTTCTTTTTTCTTTCTTTCTTTCTTTCTTTCTTTCTTTCTTTCTTTCTTTCTTTCTTTCTTTCTTTCTTTCTTTCTTTCTTTCTTTCTTTCTTTCTCTCTTCTTCCTGTATGCTATTATGTTCTAGTTTATTGCTTGTTTGTTTAACATTGCCTTCATTTTCTAAATCTTTTGTTGCCCTTTTCCTAACACAACTCTGAATTTTGGTGTTACCAGTTTTCAGATAACAACTCTTTATAAGTATACTAAGATTTTAGAATTTGCTGTACACTACTATCATTCATTTATATTTCCTTACTTTTTAACTAAGCTAATTTATAATTAAATGGGCATTTTTATGTCACTATGGCAGATGGATGGTAGATTAGCATTTTCCAGAAGTAGATGATAGGTCTCTTAGTTTGCTAGGAGTGCACAGAAAACATTATTCCTACACTGAGTGGCTCAAGCAATGAATGTTTATCATCTCATAGCTCTGGAGTCTGGAGGCCCCACTGGGGGTGTGAGCAGGTTTGGTGCTTCTGAAGACTTTCTCCATGGCTTCTGGCTGTGTCCTCAAATGGGCTCTTGGTGAGCATGTGTTATTGGAGTACGTCTGCTTTTTTTTCTTCCATGTTTTCCAATTTATAAGAATACCAGTCAGACTGAACCAAGGCCCAAATATGGGCTCATTTTAGCTTAAACACCTCTTTCAGGTCCTATCTCTTAAGATAGTTATATTCTGACATAGTGAGGTGATGATGTTTCCTTGTTCCTCTTCTTAACTGAAGTCTTTGCAAACTAGATTTATTTAATTTAATTTACACATCTGTTTTCCTATACTATAATAGTTTGTAATTTATTTTATATATCACATATATATGGTTAACATGATCTGTTGTTATTTAAATTTCTCAGAAAGAATATAGTTTGAGAGAAATAAAACACTTGATCACCACTGTGCACTTTCAAATAATGTTATCTAGAGAGGAAATCCAGAAGCATATCATTGTCTAAGGAAGACTCCCTGAAAGACTTACTGATTAACTCAGGTTTCTAAAAAGTCAGAGAAGGAAGACAAAAGACAAATCTATAAACAAAATAACATTGAAAAGTATAAACAAAAAGAAATAATTTTCAGGAGGCAAAAATTCAAAGTGACAAATGCTCAATTTTAAATTCCAAATATTTAAATATATATTACATATGTTAAAATAGGTAAAGATATATGTATATATGCACTATATAATTCATATACCACATATAGTTCATATAGTAAATGCA
>NW_004955488.1:235952-273413 GCF_000276665.1 Chinchilla lanigera
GGCTATTTAATTTCTCTTTGCTACTGTTAGCTATGTCACCTATATTTTGTATTTTGTCATTTAACTGTAATCTTTCCTAATTTTCTTTTTGATTACTTTGATGCAGATTAGATTTGAGGTCTTTAAATTTAAAAAAATTTGGGTTTGTAAAATTATTTAATATTGAGACAATACTCTTCAGAGACTATCATCTTTTAAAATTTATTATAACTTGCTTTATGCCCACCTCACACTCATAGTTTATATTACGATGAATGATACATTTATATAGTGCTAAAACTCATGTTTATTTTTCATCTCTTAAGTGTGTTATTCTTTACATCCCTGATAAATTAAAGACCTATTTATTCTAATTTGTATTCTTTCTACTCCTTTTAATTGTTTCTTGCTCATTTGTCCTTAAGAGAGAAAAGTGAAGGATTTTGTTTTGTTTTATGAATATTTTTAGTTTTACCAAAATATGAATTTATCTGTTTGTTCCATTAGTTTGCAATATTAAATATATATATTTAAACCTTTAATCACAATATTGGATAGATTACTGTTTAATGTAGTAATATGAAATCACTAGGAACCTGATAGTTGTTTTTGATTCCATTTTCTTCTTAAAGGAGGACATCCATAAAATTTGATGGAACAGAAACAACACTAAGTAGAAAATGGATTTTCAGTTTGATTGGCAGCACAGAGGAGGCACTCACTAGGATGGAGTGATACGGCTAGTGAGTTCAACAAGAAGGCACGCACAAGAAAACCGAAAAGGCAGGAACAAAAAAAGCTTTATTAAACCAGCTGACGGACAGTCTCTAACTAGGAGCCAGAGAAAATGTCTACACGGTTCTGGGTCTCACCTTTGGTTCAAGTACATTTTAGGTTTCCATAGTAACAATTACTTCACTTTTGGGAATCTCACAAGAATGTCACATAATTATGACAAAGGTTACTTTTCCAGGAAAGTTGGACAGCCAAATTCCAAATGACCACTGCAGTTCACCTTTTACAATACTTCTCTGTCCTGTTTGTTCTGTTTCCATTTTATGACTTCGCTCTGCTTTCAAGCAAGTTGACAGGTGACCAAGGGGACTGGGGTGAAGAGTGGGGTCAACTACAGTTTAAGTGAACTTTAAGTGACTTCTTTTACTATGGAGTTAAAAACAGAAAAATGGAGTCTCTCTGGCCCTATCAAGAGGAGGTGATAGAAGTCAGCTGGACAAGGAGGGAAAGAGTCATAAGATGCCAATTACAGTGGAGCATTCAAACCTTAGGTATGAAACAAGTGCCAAAGACCCACGCCTGGCAGTGGCAAACAATGGCTTTTGATGAATTCCAGTGTGAAATTTTATTTTGTACAATTTGTGGGTTATGAGTGATATTTTTTACATACTTAAAGACTTTTTATTTGAAAGAAAGAAAAATACATGATAGAAACGCTATGTGGCCCACACATCTCAAAGTATTTACTATTTAGCTCTTCACTGAAAATTCAGAAGACCTCTATCCTAAACCACTTTGAAAGTTCCTTCCACTCAGATTAGCTATGTTTTAAAAGAATAGCTTGGCACAATGTGTCCAGAGTCACACATTCATTGGCACAATGGTAGGATCATCAACCTTACAAATGAAACACAGGACACCCGCTGAAAATGTAACCTCAGATAAACAACAAATTAATGTCTACTGCAGCATGTCCCAGGCAATACATGTGAAATACTTATACTGAAAAGCTATTAATTGTTTTTCTTAAATTTAAACTATATAAACTTGTACTCAGAATTTTGACTTTTATTTGAATTGTTGTAATACACATGACTATCTTGGTAATATTTTGTATTTACAGCAAATTGAACAATTTGCCTTAGAGGTATTGATGGAGGAATCATCTGAATACAGCCCTAGAGGCAGTGCTCACTCAGATATCATAGCCTTTTGTTTTGGACCTTCTCATTGTTTTTGCATCAGTGATAGCTTATGCTTATATACAAAACTGGAGAGGGGCTTGCATGCATGGAGAGACAGAAGCAGGAATATTTTAAAATTCAGATGGTCTAATCCGTGATAACCCTTGATAGTGAAAAAACAAAAATGACCTCAGAGAGACAGATTTAATAATTAATGAAGTATATCTGGGCCTGGAGATCTTTTTTCTCCTAAAGTGAGGATGACATGCTACTTATCCCATTGTAATTATGTCAAAAAATTTTTGTGGAATGTGTTTGGCAGAGTACATTTACTTTATAGAGGAGTTCCTTGTAAGTTTTTTTTTTTTAATTACCTAACATTGGAAGTAAATAAGAATAGGTTTAGCTAAGTCATCATAAGCTTGTCCAAGAAAATTCAAGAAAGTTTCTGCCTTATTGGTGGAAATGTGTTCAGTATCAGAGGTTTGAGAAGGCCTCACAACATATGATGGCAAAGCAAAGGGAATAGTTCAATGTGAAAGAGTAAGACCAGACTATATAATGGATTGAGCAAGCTGCATAGAAGAGCAGATAAGCATTATTTCTATAATTTGATGGAGAGTGTTTAGATGTATTCAGTGAGGCAAAACTGCTATACTTATAAAGCGAGCAGAGTTTTCATCAGATTCACAATTATAGGCAAAACTTCTAACTTTAAATTAAAAGTAGAAATATAATACTGTCAGAGATTTATGAGGCATTAATGTGGGGTGGTAATGCCTTAAAATACATAAGTAGTGAAACATTAGAGGGCATTTTAAATGACAGTATTTCAAATGATCTAAATGTAAATTAACCCGATATATGTGGGTTGCATTTTTTTATAATACAAATGGGCCTAAAATGAAGGGAATATTGCTTTACAATGGGGAACAATTCTATACAGATCTGCTTTGAGCTTTCAAACATATGTTCAAACATCTGAACAATGGTATGGTTGATTTCACAAACTCTAATTGTGTCCAGAGTCACACATTCATCATTTTTGGCAATCCTCATTGCTGGCTATTTTCAAGTGATTACGCAGTAATCTTTTTTGGATATTCATACATAATGCCTTTTTATCACCTCTACAAAGAGGGAATTATAAATCAACTTAACATGAAAATGTGTACAGTTCTGTAGTTTAAACCTAGAAAGGGAACAGAACTATAATATAAATTCATTGTGCAAGAAAGAAAACTCACTTTGGCTTTTTGCCTTCTTTTTCTTTTTGTTTTAATGCTTTGCATTTTCCAAAAGTGTTAACACGTTCTTCTTGAAACACACTTTTGGCACTGTACATGCTAATTTGAATAAGGTAACTAATCTTAAGTGGCTCTTTTGCATTTTATACCAGCTCATATTAGCACATGGAAATCCACAACAGATTGGGTTTTCAGAGTATTTCTTAAACCTGGCACTAAAAATTGTGAACAAGCAAAAATTCCTTTATTTGGTTTGCAACAAAGTTCGTTAGTCCTTTACTTTGGAATGACATGCTATTTCATATGCATGTGGTTTATATGTGTAATTTTGCCAAACAAAGAAAAATAATATGTAAAGTACTCAAGTTTTAAAAAATTACATCATTGGTTTGAAAATTCCATTCCACTTTAAATGATTACAAGCCATTTCACTTTCTTGATTCTATATTCTATTACACAGAGTGCTACATAACAATCTTCAGTGGTTTATAGTGTATCAATTGTCAGAATTTTGTTGAATTGTTTGGGTCTTTTAAAAATATTAGCACATATTTATGATACATTATAAACGCGTTCATCATGGAGAACTGACACATACACATATAATGTACAATCCCTAACCTTCCCCTTTCAGTCTCCTCCCTCTTGTCTGCACCCACCCTCAGACCTCCTTCCCAGCTCCACTGCCGCCATCATCTATCCTTTATTTTGCTTTTTAATTATTCATGCTTTTCGTTTCTCATCTGTGACTGACTTTTTTCACATAGCATCATGCACTCAAGATGTATCCATTTGCCTCCAAATGACTTGAATTTATCCTTCTTTATGACTAAAGACTCTTTTTATAGTAATGAATATTTATGAAATATTTATGACAAGGGTAATTTTCAGTTTACTACACACAAAAAATTATAGCAAAGGTTCAGAGAAGCACCAGAAATATTATGTCTAGCTTTTGTGTTTCCATATTTAAAATGCTGTGATAGCCCTGAGAAAGTATTCTAGACAAATTTTGCTAGACTTTCTGTCAAATCATATTACTAAATACCGTACTGCAAATATTTTTATTTTACCGACAAAGAGAGAGAAACATCCACCTAAGTGTTATTTTTTTTTTTCCTGGTACTGGGAATTGAACTCACGACCTCATGCTTGCCAGGCAGGTGCTATGCTATTGAGCTAAATCCCCAGCCCCTCACGTAAGTGTTATGAAGAGGTATCTGATAAACTGAATTTGTGAAGGCTGCCTGAACAGTCAAGGAACAAACTAGTATTAATACAAAATTTTATGTGAATGTTCAAATTTGGAACTAATTTGGTGAGGAAAAATCAGGGGTTACTTCTCTAATTTTTGACAGAAGGCAGCAATTTTTATAGTTCTTCCTTTCTTCTTTCATAGGCTGGTACTTACCAACTGTATCCCAATAGCTAAATGAGTACTTGGCTATTTTAAAAATTACTGTTTCAAATGTAATAAAAGTATTTAGTTTCCTTCTAGATCCTAAGTGCTGAATAGAGGCCAGAAAGAGAAAGACATATAAGAAGTTACCTTCTTCAGTATATTACCACCCACGAGGGGGACCTGAGGTAATCCACCATGAAAATACAAGACAAGAAAGCCAACCAGAGAAAGGCACAGGATGCTCTGGGGATGTGGAATGGGAAACAAAACCAAACCTCCACGTGGATGAGAAAAAGATGGTGTCCCTGGGAGGGTAATAACGGATGCACATTTAAGGGTGCAAAACAGCCCTGTGGGTTAAACAGTGTGCTACCCAACAAGGACCCTTGGAGCACAAGGATGCGGAGCAAGAGGGGACCTGAAATGTTGGTGCATTAATTGTAAGTCCTTTAGAATAACTGGGTTATAGGCATGGCTGGTAGGTGATTTTGAGAAAAAAACTTTAGGAAAGAAAGCATGCATCAGATCATGAAAGTCAAAGTTGTCAAGTATGTAAAGAAATGCATTTGGAAAAAGAATGAAGATCAGATCCTTTTGAAATGACATCAAGAATGAATCTAGGTGTGTGTGACACCTGGGACTCCAAGGATCAGGCAGTCAGATATAAGTAGAAATCACATTCTTTTTTTTTTTTTTTTTTTGGTTTTTCTCCGGTACCGGGAACTGAACTCACAACCTTGTGCTTGCCAGGCAGGCGCTTTTGCCGCTGAGCTAAATCCCCAACCCCCACATTCTTGAACTTTGTCAAACAATCTCTTAGTTTAGAACACAAAAGAAGGTGAGAATATAAATTTCAAGCTAGCTCATGGTTTCTTCCACAGTCCTATGTTTCTCGGAAGTTCTGTTTGTGAATAATGTCAGAGGAAGTGCATGGAGAAGCTCATGGTAGAATTCCCAGGCTAGGAAAGAGCAGGATACTCCAACACTGAATCTAAGAAGACTGACATAAGCCGGCACATTGGGATGATAGATGCATTAGCGGGATAGTGGAAAGGACTTGCTGTTCAACAATCCTGCTGATTTTCTTTCTTCATGGGTGCTAGTCTCGAGAATTGTCTTTTGAAATTTTTCCTGCATTATAACCTCCACATCAGACTTGCTTCACAGGGAACTCAACCTCAAACATTTGAATAGTGAGTAAGGAAAGTGCCTGAAGAGTAAAGTTTCTTGCCAGTGTAACAAAGCATATTTCCATAGGCTGACCTTAGTCTAAAACCCAGAGCAATGGCTGACTAAAGGGAAGAGGATTCATGTTAGACGGCCAGCTGGACGTCAATAGATTTTAGAGCTACAAAGGGCTCTCATCTTTTTTCAATAATCTCATGCTTCTCCAATATACTTGACCTACTGCCTCCCTGGTGGTCTAGTGTAGGATTCAGAGCTCTCAAATACACATGACCTGAATCATATGTCAGATTTGCTTCTACACAGAAGAAAAACATGAAAATCCATGAATGATAATTTCATTCACTGCTTATATTGCAACCTGGAGTGGTAAATTGTAAAGAGCACATGACATTAAAGTTTAAAAAGAAAGAAAGGCTTGAGACCTTTGGGATGCAGCTATGTCTCAGAACCCCTTGGAGTATAGTTGAATCTTCTCTGCCTCCAGGGCTTAGTCAGTGTGATTATTTGATAAACACTGCAGGAAGAAACATTATTGCTGAGGGGAAGACTCATTTTTCTCTTAATTAAAGTGTATTTTGTAGCTCTATGTTAATATAAGAGCACCTGTGAGAGAATCTTTCCTGTATTCTCAAGAAGACTATTAAAGTCTCCCAACTGCCTCTTCTAAGAGGGAGATAAACATATTTAGATATTATACGTTGACTGGTCTGTGTATTATCTCCTCCCACACGTCTATTTATCTTTTTTATTTTAAAGATGAAAAAGATAAGCATAACAATGAAATTGAATTTCAAAACAGGTTAGTAGGACAGTTACCATACTTGATAGATTGTGTACTGCTGTCTTGCAAGTAGTTATTCAGAGTACAAGACATAGGCATGGTATCTCATCTAAATAATATCAGCACAAAACTTTCTTTTTAATGAACTAACTAAAGAAAGACTAGCTGTTCAACTATCTTAACTATCTTGTGTATGCCTATAATTTCTCCTTTTCCCCTTCTTCCTTTCCCCTTCCCCCATCACAGTTTATCCTTTCTTTTGAACAGTTTCTTCCCAATTCACGATATCTTGTGCATTTCAGATCTTATTTATTTGTTCATTTTCTCACACTAAGGAGGCAATATGATATTTATACAAATGGATCTGATTTATTTCACTTATGAAGATGCATCTGATTTATTTCACTTATGAAGATGGACTTGAGTTGCATCCATTTACCTATAAATTCATCAGAAGGGTTTGGAAGAGTAGAAAGCATGGTAGCCTGTTACACTCCCACACCACACTGAATAAGGCTGTCTCCAAAGTATCACTCGCACACAGCATGCATCCAGTCACACATGAGAGAGCGGAAGCCATTTGTGAGATTCTTTGCTGCCATCTGGCCAGAACACTTGTGCGAAATTGACTGAGAACTGCAAAGGTCTCAGCACGTAATAACACTGTCCAAACCCCTGTGGAAGAGGGGACTGACCTCGAGCATAATTTCTGGTGACCCCAGCTATCCCTGCATGCCCCCCATTAAAATACCCACCTAAGGCAGGAAGATTTATTGTTTGTTTCAGCCAATACCCCAAAGCAGTCTTCTGACCTTTCTTTCTTAGGACATTTGCTGAGTTAGCAATGATGAAGCCGTCTTGGCTCCTGTGCAGCTTGTATGCATCTCCTATGACTCAGTGTCACTAGGGAACGCGGGAGCCCTTCCGGAAAACGCATTCAGTAGGATGCAGAGGGCTTTGCTCACCCAGTCTCTGCCGGAGAACAGAATCCAGACTTGTTTAATTGCCAGCAGCCAGGCACGGCTATTCTAACATGTCTCTGATCATCCCAATAATTTTTCATTTCTCCCCTTCTGCTCATGTCCCAGCTCCTCTGTCTCCCTCATCCCTCATTTTAAAGGGAGGCTTTACAATGCCCAGGCACAGTCATGATCCTCTGCACAGATCAGAAAGGCGCTCCATTCCCCACTGGCAGTAGTCTCTGAAAAATCACTTCTCACCACCTTAATGAAGGCCAGCTCTGATGACAACTTAGAGCTGGGAGGCAGGGGATGGAAACTGGGGTCTGCCTCTTGCTGGGGGAATCCTGGAGACAGCTGGAGAAGCTGTCTGCATGTTAGCGAGGGGAGGAACACATGGGTGTGTTTGTGCTTCCACTAGCTGGCAGGACGGGGATGCTTGAGATGTTTGGCGATATAATTGATGATAAGGAAGTTAACAAAGCTTAAGTTATCTAGAAATAATCTTGTCCCAAACTGAGTCTACCTTCTCAGGGGCACCATTCAAAAAGGGTGGAGATGTACTTTCCCTAGGTTACTAAGGAGGATTTGTGGCAGATTCACTCAGAGTACACAACCTCTAAAAGGGATAGAGGTTGCAGGGAATCACCAAATGACCCCTGCTGCTCCTGCAGGGCCAGTGGGCCTACTGCTCAGCTGACTCACAGTCAGCACCTTTTGAGAAATATGGCAATTGGTGTTTCTTCTGATTCCTACTGTCCTCATCTGACCTGGAGAAGGTGGTCATAGGGCAGAAGAGTATCAAAGGGAGGAGAAAGAGGAAGCAGACGGTTTCACCTTCCTGTGAAAGTGATTAAATTTGAGTAGACTTTCTAATGCCCATAGGGATGTTAAACATATGTGACATACCAAGTTGTCACCAAAGAAGGTGAAAGAGAAACCTGACAATATTTCACAAGTCAGTGCTCGGAGAGGTTTTCTTGGGTGCAGTTCACCAGCTCAGGTCACTGAGCAACTAAATGCAGTAGACGTCAGTGTAAGTAGCATTGGTTTAATGTTTATACCCTGGGATTCTTGCCTATTTTTTTAAGGTAAAAATTGTAATGGAAATGCATAGTGGTTAAAAAAACAGGCATTGGCATTAAACACAGTGTGGTTTGAGTTCTGACTCCTGCAAATTATTCTCTCTGTGTAGCAATGAGAATGCATGCTCTCGGGGCACAGCCTCTTCATCAGGGAGAGGGAGGTCTTGCACATGTTTGTGGTGTAATCACAGCCTGCAGTAATTCCACCTTCTTGGACACTACTTTCTGATCTGCAAGGATCTGCCAGCAGCAGGCTGGCATGGCATACTTTTGACCAGAATGGTTGAATGAGGGATGATCTGCGCTTAAACTGGCAACAAGCATCTCTTCCTTGGAGTCAGCTAAGGCATGATTTAGTCCTGCCTTGAGAGAAAGATTCTATAAAACTGATTCAAAAACCATGTCAGACTGTACATGGGAGGAAGAACAAAATATGATTCCAACAGGGAAAGCACCAGGGCTGCATCCAGTTTTAATTTTTGTTCCCTGTTGGGATAAAACCTTTGTGTTCCCATTCTGGGGTTGTATGAGGTGCTGCAGTTGTGTGTGTGTACGTGTGTGTGTGTGTGTGTGTGTGTGTGTGTGTGTGTGTATAGGTGTAGGTGATAAGCCTGTTGCTGGGGCTGGTCTTGAACTTGTGAGCTCAAGTGATATTTCCATATCAGCCTCTTGAGTACCTGGGATTGCAGGTGTTCACCACCATGATTGACTGCTATATTTTTATGAAAATTTTCCTTTCTTTACTATATTGACAGGGTTCAGAGAAGTAGAATGGTTCCAAAAGTTAAATTCAAATTTCAAGTCCAGAATTCACTGGCCAGGTAACCATGGATAAGTTACATAATGTCTGTTCCCATTTTCTCTTCTAAATTATGAGAATAAAATAGTATTTACTTTAAAATAACACTCAATACAAGGATTACATGAGTCACGATCAGTTAAGGTTATTTCTAATCAGTGCTACACAATTGATCAATGTCAACTACTATTTCTATTGAGTTGGTTTCTTCAGCTGGGAGATCAAAAGAACTTGCAATAATAAAATATAACTTGATTTGCAGCATTGGTGTTGGATTTAAAAGAAAATGCATGAGAAAAGTTCAGCATGGTGTGTACCAAGTGTGAAATGGTAAAAAGCTATTTCATTACCTGTTGCTTTCTTATTTCTTAGTTACTATATTGGTGTTGTGTTTTGATAGGTGTCTCCCAAAAGGCATGTGCTGGAAACCTAATCTTCAGGGCAACAGAGAGGAAAAGTGGGATTGTTAGGCCAGGAGGGTGGGGTGAATGGGTTAGTGTCATTAGGGGTTAGTGTCAATGGGCTCCCATAGTCCCCCTCCATCATTCTCTCTCCCTTCACTATCCTTTTGTCATGGATGACACAGCAAGAATGACCCCATGAGGTATAGCCCTTGATCTTGGACTTCCCAGTATCCACAAGCCAGTAAATTTCTGTCCATTATGAATTGCCCAGTCTGTTATTCTGTTAGAGCAGAGCAGAATGGACAAAGGAAATCTAATAATTTACAGAAACACTGAGATTGCACCAAAAATCCATTCTTCACTTTAGCAGCCAAAGGAATTGATGGATAGGTGTGATGCATGCGTGTCTAAGTATTATTTTCAATTTCCATATCCCTTCATGTGTATTCTCAGTTACTCAAATCTGTAGCTGTGATCCTAGGACAGAGAATAAAAAGGCTTATATGGAGACACCTTAACAAGCAGCTGAAATCAATGTAATATTTCAAGGACAATTTTAAATATAAATTCTTCTGCTCTGGTGATTCTTAATTTCATTAAGAAAATTATATTTATAAGGGAAGACATGATATTGCCTTTTAAATATGTTGTATTAATTTTTTCCTGCCAAATGTACATCACATGTTTAAGAAAATAGTTATCTGAAAAGTAATTCCTTAGAAACCATATGTTATACCTTAGTCATTAGTTACTACATTTGTGTTGTGCTTTGATGTATGTCTCCCCAAAACCATGTGCAGTGCTGTTTTGCCTTTGCATTAGAACATTCTAGATCAAATTAGCCATGGTCTTTACTGTTGGTCTATTCTTATATCATCCATATTTTTATCCTTCAGTGGTTTACTTAGATTTCTTCTGGTGGGGGCTGGGGATTTAGCTCAGCGGCACAGCGCCTGCCTGGCAAGTGTGAGGTTGTGAGTTCAATTCCTGATACCAGAAAAAAAACAAACAAACAAAAAATTAGAATAGATTTCTTTTGGTTAACTCTGGAAGAGTATTTTATTTCAAGTCTGTACTACTTCATTACCGCAGTTCTGCTACAATTTTTAAAATGTTAAAATGACAAATGATATTAGGATGGAATTCAACTAAACTCCATTAATTTAATTTAATTGTCTGCTGGTATGTTCTCAAGTGAATATGCTTAGTGCTTTTTTGGAGAGCTCAGACTATAATGTACCTGAGGAAAAATACCCTAGGTAGTTAGTTTCTAGCCATAAAACTGTACTGAAATTTTTAGACACCAGGGACAACAGACTCATTACAAATTTAAACTAAATTAACAAATAAATGAGATGGGAAGAATTGTTTTTTCTTCATGAATTTGTTTCAGTTCCATATTGAGAAAATGTAACACAATTTTCCTTTAAAAATTCATTCTTACATATTCATGCTTATGATAGCACACTGTCTTCTTCTTTGGAGTATTTTTTTTTTTTTTTTTCAAAAAACTGGAAGCTTTCACCTTTCAGATTTGTCTTAATGGCATTTTCTTGTAGTGGACTTATAAGTGGATTTTCCTCCACTCCCCCCAAACGGCACCATGCTCTGCTTTATTATGGCATTGTTTCAGAATCTATCATGATTTGGATTATTGTGGTGTATAAACATTTACTTCTCTACTGATTTATACCTCTCAGATAACCACGGGTAGAGAACACTAACGTCTTTCTCACCAGTGTATGCCTAGTGAGAAATACAATGTTTAGCGCGTAGTAGAAAGAGCTGGACTCATTTAACTTAATTTATCAATGAATAAATATATTAATGGAAGAATTACAGAGAATTCCTTTCATGAGACTCATGGCCTATTTTTGTATGAAAAACCCTTGTTTAATACACAAATGTAAACACATGCCTGGCATTCAGCAGAATGTCAGGATGGGTAAATACATCCATTCGCTGCCAGCATATAGTAAGCATTTAAGGCTGCAGGTTTCAGGTGAAACCTCTCATAGAAGAGTGGACAGAGAATGCAAATGCAGATAGTGAAAAGAAGAGAGAATATCTGTGCTCTGGGCATTGTTACATGATTGAGTTTTTCATGCTTGCTCCTTTAATGAATAGTACAGCTCAGGGTCTTCATTAAGACGTCGTATAACTTCAGCTGCCTCCATCTTCCCACATTATCTTCTAAACAAACACTTAAATAGAAACTTCTCTGTGTCCCCTCCCACACCCCACACCTCAACGCTTCTGTAGAAATCACACCATGATTACTGTTAAGCCTTTTTCCATTAGGCCTGTGGAGCTTTGCACTATGACAAGGTACCTACGACTGCCGTGGTTTTAATGTATGACTGCTACAGCTGATGCTGAAATTCAGTTGCCAATATAATGGTCTACGGGGGGGTGACTTTTAAGACATGATTTAGCTCAGAGGGATTCACCTCGTGCGTGGAATTGATGCCTTTACATGTCAAGTTCATGCTGCCCTGGCTCTCCCTCTCCCTCTCCCTCCTGCCCTCTCACCTTCCACCATGACTGAGGAAGCAAGAAAGCCCTTGACAGGGCCCAGTACTTTGATACTGGACTTCCTTGCACTCAGACCCATAAGCCTCTGGATTTCCGTTCAGTATAAATTACTTATCTGTGATATTCTGTTATAGGAGCACAAATGATGAGGTGAAACAGCTGGACATGTGAGTGTGATGCCCTGGAAGTGTGGCCGGTTAGCCTCAACTCAGGCTGTAAGTGTGAAGTAAACACCAGACTTCAAATTATTAGTATGGAAAAAAGTGTATGGTATTTGATTAATATTTCACCTTATGACAATATTTTACATAGTGATATTTTGTGTATACTAGGTTAAATAAAATACTACTAAAGTTCATTCTCTTTGTTGCTTTTGAGTTTTGGATGAGGCAACAAGAAATTTTTTAAATTACATGTTTGTCTTTCATTATGTTTTTATTGGTATGGGCTTTTATAAAATCCTGAAAACCAACTATTTTCTAGTTATTGTGTCTGCTTAAACATTATCACTTTAAAATGAGTTGATGGAACTTGGATTCACTATTTCTTTCTCTTTTTTTGGTCTTTTAAAGATAGGGTTTCACTATGCAGTTCAGGATGGTAATAAACTGACTTTATAGCCCAAGGCTGGTCTCAAACTCTCAGTGATCCTCCTGCCTCAGCCTCCCAAATGCTGGCATTACAGGTGTGCCCCACCACACCGGGAGCTATTCCATTTTTGTAATTAAATTTAGTTTAGGAAAATATTTTTAAACATGCCTACTGCTTAAAATAATCATTGGTAAATTCATTAAATATTATGTTTGTGTGTCTGTAGTCAAATATATCTGTTGATAGATAATTTAGTACAATTAAGTTCATGACTAAATTACATTTATGCAATTTTTATCCCAAGTATGTACAATTGAATAAATTTTACTTATAGCTCAATAATGAATATGCCACTGGAACCTCTGCAGGACACATATATGGCTGATAAAATAATAGTTTTAGAGCCTGAGCATGGTTGTACATTTGCCCTTAACAGTTTACTATTAGTAGTAATTATACTTATTATCCCTCTTGTGGGCATTGTTTCCACACTTATGAAATATTAGTTTCGGCTACTTTAACTTTAATGTATATTTCAATAATAAAGTGCTTTAATATCTACTCTAAAATCTATTATTTAATGTAATAGTGAAGATTGTTTTAACAATCTTTCATGTTTCGAATTTTCTTTGTGTGTGTGGGAGCCAAATGGATGATAAATCTGTGCATGTACTTCAAATTTTAAGTGCTCTACTCATCTTTGTTTTGACTGTAACCTTTTGTTGAATAGTCTCATATCCTTTGCTTTATTATCCAGTTGTTTGGCGCATATAACTTGGGATTTCTTCAAAGAGGTGGGATAGAAAATGGTGCAGGACAGTGAAAAGGGGACGTTTAATATGATTTGCCATTGATAATCATATTTTATACCACACATGTTACTCTAAGTTAAATAATACATTGCAAGATATCAGTCTGCTCCAAGCCCATAAAGTTTTGATCAAAAAATCTATACTACATTCTGTACAAGGAACATAAAGATCTGCTCTACCTTCACGTATTAGGGAATCCTGGGGATAAAAGAGTGTTCCTCTTATTTTCTAGCCTCTTGCAATGGCTTCCTAATTTTTCTCTCCATCTCATTCCCTTCTCCACTAGATTCCACTCTCAAATACAATGTCTTAAAGCACAGCTTTGGTTGTTACAGATGCCTGACTGGAAGGCATTACTGCTACATTTCGAATTTTAATCTGGCACTGGATGTTCTTTGCAACACGAGTTCCATTTGAATTTCCAGGTTTGCTTTCCAGCTGGTCATACATGTACCCTGCACCCAAGCCAAACTACGATTCCTTTCTCCTTCATGTGCTTATTCATTCAATTCCTCCAACTCACGCTTTCAAGTTCCATTTACAATACCACTTTCTCCACAAAACATTTCTCCTGGTATCTGAATTGAATGTAGGGAAAGAGAAAAATCTTGATTGCCCAAATCTTTTAGGTTATATTTACAAGGCTCAGAGTCCATAGCAGATTTTGCTGAACTATTCTGCAGTATAAATGAATGAAATAACAGGAGTTTAGTGAGAAAACAGACCAGAAAAGTGATAAGAGGATAAGAACACAGAGCACTGGCATTCACTTTTAGGGGTGTGTGTGAGTTCTGCGTGCACCGGCATGTGGTATGAGCACCTTTGTGGACAATTACATATTTGAGTGAAAATGAGAAAGATATCTGATGTGTGAGATCTTAGTAGCCAATAAAAGTATGGTTTAAGAATCATAATGACAGATGCCTTCCTCTTGTAGAGGAAGAGTGCTTGCTTTCCTGTAAAGACATGGGTGAGCTCCTGGCTGAGATTTTGCCAGTTAAATAATTTCAGTGTTGCTTGAGTCTCTTTGAGTCTTGAGCGAGTGTCAGGTGGAACACAGTACCTGAGTGAGCTCCTGGGTGCTGGTGGTGACCAGAAACCAGCCTGTTCCTGGAAGACCTCATGTGTGCCCTCTGCCCGTCCCTCAGACAATTCTTCAGTGCATTTTCCAATCTGGCTTTAACTAAAGCCCTCAACCCTGTGAGCACCAGATATTGTCCTACAAACCTCATTCGCTGTATGATCATAAAACTCCCACAGGAGATAACCCACTGGTCCTATGTAGACAGAGTAATCCTTTTTCCAAAGATCCACATCTTAATTCCTGGAACCTATGCACGGCAAAAGGGAACTGAGGTTCAGGAATTAAGACTGGGGTTCAACTAACTTTAAGTTCTACACGTTATCTCAGTGGGTTCTCTGTAATCTCAAGGGGTTTTAAGTGTAGAGAGGGGGTGTGGAAGGGTATATCTGAGTGATACAATAGGAGGAAATGTAGACCCACTATCCCTTACTCTGAGGGTGGATGAAGGCTTATGGGCCAAAGAATGCAAACAGCCTCTGGAAGGGGGAAAAAGCAAGAATCTGTTTTCTCCCCCACAAGCCCCTGGAAGAAACTCTGGCTGCTGAAACCTTGATTTCAACCCACTGATATCATAGTTACAAGCACCAGGATAAGGAGCAAACTGCCCCTTTCCACCAACTGAGTAGGCTGTGCTGTGGTGGATGGTGAAGGTGGTCTCGTGGTGAACGGTAGGGCAGACTAGGGACCCTCAGCCTATCCAGCTTCAAAAATAAAATCTCCTGCCTTTGAAATTAGGTAATACTTTCTGCAGCCTTGTCCTTGACTTCAATCCCTTCTCATTTCCAGTTTACGTTTTAATATTTCAACAGTTGTCATTCACTAGTGAGCAGGTAGCATTGTTCTCTGATTTCAAAACAGATTTTTGGACTATAGCATTGCGTTGGAAAAGACAGACATTTATTTCTCGGTCCTTTTCTAACGCTGTGGACTAACAGTTCTCAAAAGAGGGGTTTGTCACTGCTGTACCACCCTTACTGGCCTTGTTTTTCCACCTTCTGGACTTTGAGATGTCTGACACTCAACCACCTGATTTAAAGTTAATAAATAAATTTAGACTACTCTACTATGCCTTTTAAATATACTCCAGTTATGCTACAAAGACCTCAAGGCAGCCTCTTATTTCTTAACAAGAAAAAGTACCAAGGGAGACCTCACATTTTCATTTTCAGATTTGCAATTTACTATCAGTAGTTAATCTTTAAATACATAGAGAATATACACAGAGAAGATATCAAATCAAACGTTTCTTTTTGCTCTTAATGTATGGCATTTAAATATTCCTTTATTTTCGCTATTTGTAAAACTGTTTTATAGAACACGAAAAAGTATGGGGCTGGTTAAAAATGTCAGTCCTATAATTAATAGTCAGAGGCACATGCTTCCCCCAGAATAAGGCACTGATATTCTAAATGTGTCACTCTGAACTTTACAGTGGGAGGCAACCATCTGCCTGCACGAAGCTGTAGAAAACAAAGAGAGGATGTTCGTTCTGTTTCCTCTGGTGGACACGGGCTCATTACGATGTAGCAGGTAACAAGGTTTAGCTAACAGGAATTAAGGTTACATGTGCTGAGGGAAGCCAACAAATGCATTCAACCAAATTAGTTCTATACATCCATGTCATTAGGTGATTGGATATAGATGACTTGATAGAGCAAGAATATGATGTAATGTCGAGTAGGCAGGAAATATGTGCCCTGTTATTCAGGGTCCCGTTATTCTCCAAATTCTTTCACTGTGCTGCTGAATCTTGGGCTGTTTTAGCTAAGCTTTGGGTTTAATTTACACCTCCATTTTCCTACGAAACATCAAAGTTGTTAAAATAAAATACTTTAACATTCTCTCCCAAGCTAAGAATAGTAACTAGATGTAAAAAGGAGCAAGGCTTGTGGGAAAAAAATCTATTTCCAATGTATCTTTTCATCTAGATATCTATGTAATAACATTTCTTTCAGAGCATCATGGTCTTTCATCAGTTTATGTCTAGATTTTTCTGAAGTTTAAGTACTCTTAAACCTACTTTTTATATTTTAGCTTAACTGAAATCATTGTAGAAAGACACTAGAACTCACACAATCCTTTTGCAATTGCCTAATGTGTTTTCCAGCTTACAAATGTAGTAATACCTTCTTCCTTAAACCTTTACTAGATCAACACTTACTTAAGTTTTCTGATATTCTCTCCCTAGATCCCTACTCCTAGAATGTAAATAGAAATGATCTGAATTGTATTAGGAAGCAAACTTCATGATTTTTCGTAGACATGTGGAATAAAACCTGTACTAGCTCAACATTGACTTAAGTTTTCTGATATTCTCCCCCTAGACCACTACTCCTAGAATGTAATAGAAATGATCTGAATTGTGTTAGGAAGCAAACTTCATGATTTTTCACAGACATGTGGAATATGTGATCAAGTGTCAAACATAGGCATGTGTCTTCCAAAGCATTCTGTAGTTAAAGGAATAGACTTTAATAACATTTACATGATGTTTTAAAGGAACATGAAAGTATGTTTGTATTTTCTTGCTTAGGTCATTAAATATTAAACATTTACCACTTACAGCAATCACTCAAGTTCACTTGGGAAGATGATAGGAATAACATAGATATGTAACTTCGAATTAGCTCTAGGAGGGACCGTAGTTGAGCATTAAGAAGGTAGTTATTTAATACAAGCTTGGATTATATGAAATTCTACGTGATCTTAATCATATCCAGTAGTGGTTCCCTTCCCCACCTCCCTAATTTACAATAAGTGATTAATTTCACATAGACAACAAGGAGGCTTTGCAGTTATTAGCATAGGCACCTGCAATTGGCTGCATTACAACCCACTGCTTTTGCACTGGGCACCAGAAATTTCTGGGTGGACTTGGTCAACACTGATCTAACTGACTGAAATCCTTTTAGGAGTCTATTAGATCTTGACCATAGGGACTTTTTTCACGCATAAGTAACTCCATCAATGCTAACACCATAATCTTAAGCACAAAAAGTGATACGTTCTTCTTTAGCATGAAAGTGACTTAAATATGGGGATCTGCCTCTGAATATAAAATCAAGTGACTTGATTAACAATTAAATAATAATAATAGCATTATAACCTACAGTGACAAAGAAGGGTTCACTACAATTTGAGATGTAATTACACAAATAACAGCACTGAAATGTTAAGTCCTATTTTATGTAGCATTTTAAAATATATGTAGCATTTTAAAATGTATGTAGTATTTTAAAATATACGTATATGTATCTTTAAAATATATATATTTTAAATATATGTAAATATATATTTTAAAATATACATATACATATATGTATGTATCTTTTAAAATATATGTAGCATTTTAAAATACAAAATCAAATTCCATTGTTAATATAAACCAGTCTTAGGTTGGTTTCTACTTTACTGAACTGGAAATATTCTATTGTAATTCATTTTTAATTAAAAACATAGTTTTTTCTTGTTTGTGTTCATATGCACCAGCATATTTTCTGTAGGTTTCAAGTCTCTTTGGCTCTAGAGAAGTTTTTTTTTTTTTGCGGTACTGGGAATTGAACTCACAACCTTGCGCTTGCCAGGCAGGCGCTGTGCCACTGAGCTAAATCACCAGCTCCCATAAAGAGGCTTTTAAAAGGAATACGGAAGCAAAATGAAGTTGGTTACCTTTTTCACAGAAACGGCCTGTAAAAAGCAGCAAGCAGTCTCACTGGAAGGAGAAGCCAGCACTGAACAGGAGGATGGGACTACAGGTGCCCCCGTGGCGGTATTGTCCTCCTGACAGACAGAGGAGGCCCCTGCAGCGCGATTGAGGGGTTCTCCAGGGAGTCAAGCCCCTCCGTCACGGCAGCAGGAGCCACGAAAGTCACCACCCGAGACAGAGCACCATCTTGGGATCTGCAACGTATAAACACACCAAAACACAAACTGCATTTGGGAAGTACTAGGAAACTAAAGAGAAACAATAGAAAATCTTAATTAAAATAAAACAGTATTAAAAAAGGGATGAAGATTTTGGACTAAGGTTTAAGGAGCATAAACAGAACGGGCATGTTCGTGTTACAGGTGAGGGACTTGTAACTGCTGAAAATGTCTGAGACACATAATATGACTGGATGAATTATGGATCTGTAGTCAATCTTCGTGGTTCTGAGAAACTAAATTATGTCTTCCAAGTGGTGAGAAACTTAGTGGAATTGCCTTTTCAATGCCTAAGTCCCAGTTCTTTTATGAAAAAGAGTCAGAATTTCCCCCCATGTAGCTCTCCTTTGACTATGTTCAATCTTACGAGCCTAGGATCAAGAAGCGAGGCTATTTTATATTTTGATGGTAAAAGTTGTTGAATTATTCCTAGGTTGATTGCATTCCTCAAAGTGACTTGTATTCATTTCTAGGGGTTACCAAGATTCCATAAGTTTTCCACAAACATTACTACCACCTTAATGTTTTTTATTCCTCACTAGAAAACAATAAGATTTCTCTGAATTATACTGAAATTCTTCGCATTTACATCCAAAGCCCCTGATGATCTAAGTCATTTTATCAAGATTACTAGTAAATATCTTAAATTCTTTCAAACCAAAGTCAATTCTTATAGTGTAAGAATTGTAAATGTCCTTAATTTTGAAAGTTTGTCCAAACTAGTTTACATGCATTGTTATTCTTTTCTTCTTATCAAAATTTCACCAGAAGGATCAAGTCTGAAGCAATATTAGTTCCTCTACACCCTCTTCTCAGTTCCCTTTTGCCAATGAGGATGAAACTAAAAAAATAAAAAAACAGAAATGAAATAGGGCCGGGGATATAGTTCAGTGGCATAAGCGCCTGCCTGGCAAGCGCAAGGTCCTGAGTTAGAGTACCAGTACCAAAAAGAAAAAGAAAAAGAAAAAGAAAAAAAAAAACAGAAAAGAAGCTAATATTTCCCTCATCTTGAAAATTCTACAAATGTCATTTGTACTACTGCTGGAATATTTACCTGGTACTTGTATATAATTCTTTTGTGAACAACCTTTCCTATTCTGCTGTTTATGGTCATAATAAAAACTTTGTAAATATTTCTTGAACTCATATTTTTGGCATATTCATAAGCGTCCTGTTTGGAAAGTGTCTTTGCAATTTTCAGGTAATATAATCATAAGTGAATTATATTCTTATTATAAAAATCTTGCTTCAATAAGAAATAATCAACAATGTATCCGAGAAATCTTATATTGTGCATTATGATAAAGATAAAACCTTAAACAAAGAAGTTAGAGCAAACATTCTCTGACTGACAGAGACCTAACCACCTGGTATTGTAGCCTCGGGCACACCGATTCCAACTGATTAGAATAGAATAGAAAAGCTTAAGAAAATGAAATAGATTAGAATTTATGAAGCATTGTACTGATGCAACATTACTGTAGAGGCTAAATCTTTATTTTTGCAACTCTTTTTTAACCTGAGAATGTTTCATACAGTATTCACAGCAAGATAAGTTGCGACAATTTTTTTATGACTGTTTGAGCCTGGCCCTCTTCTCTTTTTTCTGAGTTGCAATAGCCAGGAAGAGCATGGATCACCTCTGCTCTTTCCTTCATTTTATCTCTAACAGTGCTTGACCCCTTCGTAGGTGCTCCAGTAAATACTTGATAAATGGGTTTAAAGCATTTATGTGTAAATATGCCACTTATTGTTAGTAGGGTAATGTACTACTAAAAAGAAAATAGCAAATGAAAATAATTCTATCAACCCAGGGCTAATTTCAGAGCTATCTTTTTAGTTTTATAAATAATATAAACTCTAACACATTTGATGCAGTCTTCAATCCTGCCCATAAATGGGGTGACATGCCGCAGCCAGATCATCCTCACATCCTTCATGCAATCTGAAAAGCAACTTTCTCTGATTTTGTTCTCTTGGAAGATATGCCTAATTCTTTTCCTTTGTACTCATAACGTAAGTGAGTCACTCTAACTTCATAACATAAGTTTGTCCCTCTAACTTTCCTCATATTAAATGGTAGTATTAATCAGAGTTACATGAGATTTACTATTATTCCTTATTCCATATTCTGTTTTAATTTCTGGCATTAGCTTTTCTGAGTGATTTCACCATTTATTCTAAAACTTTCTATGGACTTCATGAATTGCAGTCAATAACCTCTTTCTCAGGAATAAATTAGACTGACTTACATGTCATTACTTCTTTCTCCAACTATAGCTGTTCAGGGAGCCAGAGTCTCACCTGAAAAAAGTCAATATGTTACAGACTTTTTAATACTGATTACAAAAAATAATTACCATCAATTGATCCATCAATGAAAGGTCAACATCGTAAATCCAATTTCTGAGGCAGTATTATCCAGACATATGCTATATTATAAGGACAAGAGTTCATTTCTGCATCATTTTTAACAGTTCTTGACTTCCTGCAGTTTTCTTGTTATGAGTTACAAATTATGTCATGAATGTACCTGTTTTAGAATTTAGAATCAAACTACATAAAATTATTCATTTTTTATATATTTAGAAAGAAAAAATAATCCAATTGTCAAAATTTTAATTTATTTTTACATAAAGCTTTAAAATGTCAAATTAAAAATGGAGGTTTATTAAGCATAAACAGATGATGGTCATAATGCAATTAGCCTTAAACTTAACAGTTTCTTTTTATTCTAGAAATCAGGCATGTATGAGAGCTTACAAGTAAATTCAGACTCCAGATTTTCAAAGTTATTTTTAAAATAAATGAGATTTAAAAAGTCAATATTATCCTAGCCTAGCAATATTATCCTAGTCTAGCAATATTATTCCGGTCTAGCGTGTCTGTAATCTCAGCACTTGGGAGGCTGAGGCAGGAGGATCATTGCAAGTTCGAGACCAGCCTGCACTACAAAGTGAGCTCAAGGCTAACCTAAACTGCATGGCTATACTCTGTCTCAAAAAGACACACACACAAAAAAAGTCAGTTTTGTTCACTTTTCTTGTATAAATACTTGATTTATTGTCTGTCTAAAATAATTAGTGTGAAGAATCTGTTTGATTGATTCTTGGATATATATCTCTGTAGAAAGATATGGTGATGAATCAGCTCATTGTTACAAAAAAGGAAGCCCTTAAGGATTTTTTCATAAACGATTACTATGTGAGTATCGCATGCTAATTTTATTCATAACCAAGTTTGACCTTTAGAGAAAGATATCTCAATGGGACAGATCTCAGTCACTGGTAGGTGATCTCCTGTAGAGCTGAACTGTCTTGTTGGCAGGACTGTCCTTCCAGGGAATCCTCCAGAATCCCAAGGGTTTGCACAGCAAGTAAAACTGTAGCTAAAAATTTCCCACTGCTTTAGCCTGAGGGATTTGACACATTGTTAGCTGTTAATCACTGTTCAACATACACTTGTCTGTCCTCAAATTCTTGAAAGGAACAGTGGGCTCACTCAGATGTGTGAATTCTGGAAGCACTGCTTCACAGGCAGATGTGTGGAAGAATTCCTTTTTTTTTTTGGTACTGGAATCGGACTCATGACCTCACTCTTGCCAGGCAGGTGCTGCACAGCTGAGCTATATCTCTATCTCCTATCCCCTTGTAGAAGAACTCTTAAAGTGATGGTGAGGTATTAAATAGGAATAAAGTATCTCAGCTAGAAGAATGCTGAAGAATGCTGGTCTCATGAGTGTAAGAAAAGTTTCAAAAATCACTTAGATTTTTAAATGTTGTAATCCAGGTAACGTGATTCAGATAGGAGTTTCATAAGTAACTGCATGTTTTGTTTTAAAAAATTGAGAGTATACTATAAACATACATACTCCATTTTACTTTGTCTTTTCACCTATTAGGATATGCTCTTTAGCCTTTGTGTTCCAACCAAAAATTGATTCTGGTGGGCTTCCATTTCAGTAAGTATAGTTTTCTACTTTTTTTTGGTACTGGGAATCAAACTCAGGACCTTGCAATTGCTAGGCAGGAGCTTGTGCTACTGAGCTACATGCCAAGCCCTACTTTTTTTTTTTTAAGTCACAGTATCCTGTTGTTTGGGTATACCATTATTATTTCTCCCAGTTTATAATTATTACAGTTGTGCTATTACAATTTTTTTCTTGTCTGGGTTATCATTACATGTTAATTTTATGTAATATACACAGACCATGTCCATATAAATACCTTATTCGGCAGTTTTTGGTAGATAGACTTGCATAGCCATCACTATAGTCTAGTTTTGTATTGTTTCAACCCGTGAAAAGCAATTACAGACAACTAAGTTAGATAGAAATTAATAGACAGAGAGGAATCAGGCTCTTGAGGCAGTCAGTGCAGGTGAGACACAGCAAAACTGTGACCCAAGATGAATTTGAAGGGAGTCAGCCTCCAAACAGCGGCTGGACTTCTACAGTAACCAGCACCACCTGGCCCAGTGATCCTGGTTGGCACCAGATGTGTGGTTAGGTGACCAGAACAACTGGACCCATACTCCAATCCTTTCCAGGAACGTCTTTGTTCTTTCTATGTCAGTTGTTACAGATAAGTTAAAGTTAATGATGTTTATCACGCCCCCTTGCTACCTGCCTCGCTTTCCTTTTGGACCAGTATTACTAGCTAAGCGACTATGTTTGTGATCTTTATATGTCAATTGTAGTTTGACTGATAGATAAACAAGTTGTGAATTTGGTGTGTAAAGTATCCTTGACAAAGAGGCTCCGTGCCCTCCTACTTTCAGGACCCCATCCCGTCTTAGGAGCTTTCTCCCCAGGCAGGCGCTGTGCCACTGAGCCGTATCCCAGCGCAGCTTTCTCTCAGTAAACGCTTCCTACCCTTAATCTCCTTTGTCCCTGAGTCCATTCTTTGGTATTGTGAGACACAAAGTTGGGACACGTATCTAACAGGTCAGAAGTTACTCCCCGTGACAAAACCTCATTCCCTTCACTTCTTATTGTACCTTCAGCCTGCCCTGGTCACCTTCAATTCACTTTCTATGTATAGCACTCTGCCTACTGACATTTCATATAAAGGCAATCATAAATCTTCCTGCTGGCTCTTCCACTTAGCATAATCTTTTAATACTGTTACAACTATCAGACATTTATCCTTTATTACCAAGGATACATTTTATCCATGTAGCTGTGTATTGGTTGATAGATATTGTGTCTATGTATCTATGCATTATCTATATATTGGTTGATAGATATTATGTCTATATATCTATCTATTATCTATGTATTGGTTGATAGACTCTTGGGCCATGGGTATCTTTTAGTGGTGTAATCACTCTACTCTGGACATTCATGCTCAAATATTTGTCTAGATATATCTTGGGAAAGTAGGAGTAGAAGTGTTGGATCATATACTCTCTTTCAAAGTTTGAGCAATAGCCAAAATATTTTCCAAGGAGGCATCATCATGTTACATTTGTACTAGCAAAGTTTTTCAGTTCATCTTCTTCTTTTTAGGTGGTTACCTTTTGACACAAATCTCTCCATTTCTATTATCTAACTGTGGCATAATGGATTTTCACAAATAGAATGTGCATTTATATTTTTTATGAAATTACTAAGTTTCCCTGAAAGTAGTTTCTAAAATTTGTGTAGTGACAATGTTTTCTCTATCTTTAATAGTTGCCTAAAATTAGTAATCTGCTATTGCTTTTAATCTTATTTATTCAATTATTTATTTTTACATATGGTAGAAAAATAATGACTATCAAGTGAAAAGTAGTATTCTGTATTGGTCTAACTATTACTATCTGTATTGTTCTTCTGGAATTATAACGAAGCAGACTAGATAATTCCAATATATATATATATATATATAAAGAGAGAAAGAGAGAGAGAGAGGGAGCAGTGATTGTTTATCATTATTTCAAAACATCTATTTTTCTCCAGGTTGTGCTACAGCATATGTGAGAGAATAAGAATTATAACCTCTGACTCAGTAAAGCTTAATATTTTAAAGTGCAAACAACTTAACTGAACTTTTAACAAAATAGTATGATGTTAATAGATGTTTTCACATTTTTCTCACTCGTTTCTCAGTCTCCCAATTGTGTATTCTCTACTTATTACACATTTATAGAGTTCCTTAGACTACAAATATTCCCACATCTCTGATGCTCCTGAATGTGTGTGTGCTAGGTTGGGCCGGCACCCCAGGGTTTCCAGACCACTGACTCTCACTGCCCACGGCTGGCACTGTAAAATATGTACTATCTCTAGGCAGGTTCTGATTCCCTTCTCCTTCCTCCCCTACTGAGAGTTGCTGTGATAGTAGTGAACATGCAGCCTCTCTATGTTTTGAGCCCAAAGCCACTGAGAGCTAAGCTCGCATGTCTGCTTAAACACCAAACCAAGAAGTACAAGAAAGCTTGCATTTCTTTCTTTCTTCCCTTCCCTCTCTCAAATTCTAAACCCCTGAATGTACTTGTAAACTAGTGAAATTGCCTCAATCTTTCATCAACTCTGTGTTCGCCTTTCTTTTCCTCGTTTTCTAGCTCAGTGACCATATTTCTCCAGTGTACTCTTCCCACTATTAATTTATTCAACCTTTTTTAGCCAACTTATTCAAAATGTGTATTTTTATTTTGGTGAATTAAGTAGAACGCACCCTTTCTCTCTGAATTGCGCATTTTGGAATCAGGGACAAAGTGCCCACATGTTCTGTCACAGATATTAAGCCAGGTCTATCTCTCTGCTTAGGTAACATGTTTCAACAAAACGTAAAAGTTTAACTTTGGAAACTACAACTTTTGAAACTAAATTCTTCATTTCCACATATTAACTTTCCCGATCTGCTGTCCTTTGCAAATACACATGTAATTGTGACTTACTTACCTTTTCAAGTTGGAATTGTAGTCTAGCACTACAAAGCCTTATGAAATAGCTGCCTCTTCCTAGTAAAATAGGAAAAACTGGTTAACTGATCCAATAGTTATCTCCCCAACTCTCTTAGTTTTTTTCTCCTTTAGTTATACCACCTAAAATTACCTAGAAATCCATTCATTCTTCTTATTATATTACTTCCAGGTCCAAAATTATTCTGAGTCAAAGTATTCACTACTTCATGATTTGCTTCCATCTTTTTCAGTTTTTAAATTCTATTTTAGGAAAAAATAAAATGTCATAGTCAAATAATAAGAGAATAACTGTTATTACACTATGTGTCATTATCTTCAAAAAAGTTGAATTTCGTGTGTAACCAGTGCCTTAATATATATCCAGTGTATGTTCTAATCATATTTTAGCACAATATTTTTAATATTCCATGTGTGTGCTTTTCATGTGATGGGATTGCCCTGAAGTGAGATTTAACTTTCAATTTCCTGGTTTTTTGATTCAAGCTTGGGATCTTAAGAAAGTCTTACAGCTACATTCTCAGGCAGTCAAGGAAATGAGTTGGTGTGCATAGCTAATTTCTGGCATCAAAATCATGTATAAATAATGTTATTAAATAAAACTTTAGAAACATATTTTCTCTTCATTTTCAGTTATATAGTAACTTGGGGATTTTTATGGTGATTATAGTTACATATGTAAAGTCTAGAAATTTTAAAGGGAATTGTTCCTATTGTAAAATGACATGATGTTGAATCATTTCTCTATTGCAACCATTTAGTTTATTTAAAATTTTTCAACTTATGAATACTGAAATGAATATCATACCATAAATATTTTGTGAACATCGTGGGTACTTTGAAGAGTAATACTATTTTTATTTTAATATATGTTATATAAAGGCCTATGAAAAATTAAAAACACTTTAAAAAGTTTCAGAGCATGAATTTCCCTAGTTATTTACCAAGATAAAGTAAACATCATCTTTGTTTAATTGATTATATATCTTGATGAGTAAAAATTATAAGAATTGATCACTGCTGTTTCAGTTTCTACTTAAATTTCAGTGTATAATTTATTTATGTCTTATTTATTTTGAATTTCTAGAATATATACTTTTTTTTCTTCTTCAGCTGGGTTGCATGTTTTTACTTGTCAATTTAAAAGAAATAGTTATATGTTTTGATGTATGCTGATTCACTTTATGGCTTTTCAGGCGAAATTTCCTGCTCTTTTTGGGAATTTTATGATGTTTTTGCTCTTTTCCCTCTTACACGGGATGTTGAAAACTAT
This sequence comes from Chinchilla lanigera, assembly GCF_000276665.1. Classification (NCBI taxonomy): domain Eukaryota; kingdom Metazoa; phylum Chordata; class Mammalia; order Rodentia; family Chinchillidae; genus Chinchilla; species Chinchilla lanigera. The sequence continues at coordinate 262,841 of NW_004955488.1, forward strand.
AATGTCATGTAACTGGATTTTTTCCAGTTGCCAAACTACCAGAATTGGCAGTCGTCATCCTTTTTTATATGTCTTCCAGAAATTTCTCAAAATTTTTATCTGCTAAAGGAAACTTTGAATGTTTTTCACTGCTGATATGTGTGTGTATGTGTGTGTATATAGTGAATGTCTGTATTTTTTGTAGTTCTTATAGATTTTAAATAAAAATAGAATAAGTAATTTGTGCAGTTTGTGTTGCTCAGTAATACTTTGTATAGTTGTACTACTTAGTCTTTATCTTTTTTCTATGATAATCTCTTTAACATTTAACACTTAAACTTTATTTACTTAAATAATCAGTATGTAATATAGTTCTGACACTGGTAATTGTTTAAAAAGTACTTTTTACATTGTAAATGTTCCAGTTCATGATATGTTCTGAGCAAAGGCATAACAAACAAATCATATGTCAGTGTAGAATGCAATGGAGAATTACAGCAATTGAATTTTATACCATGGATCCTTAGAGAGAGCTATACATTAATATTCTAATGTGGATAGCATATAGATTTTGAGGGACAATAGAAAACTGAATTTAAATTGACAAAAATCATGGTTTGGCTAGGAGTATATTTCATGGCTTAATTTAGATTTAGAAGTTGAAGTGTGAATACCTTGGCACTATAAACAGTAAGATATATATATATCATATATATATGCATGCACATACCCATATAGCATTTTAAATAAGTGTTTCCTGCCCAATAGAAGCATTTATTATATTAAGTAAATTAAATTTATTCCATTCATTATGGGGACATAATACTTTGGAATAATTCCAAATTACTATAAAACTTACAGGGAAGAAGAGTATTGTAAAATATCAATCAACATTAAAAATTACTTATTATCTGGAAAGCACATCCAAATTAGTGAAAGCCAAGTTCATAATCAAAGAAGCACGATTAAAATGACAATAGCATGTCAAGACAAGAATCTTAAAAATGAATGGACCACAACCTCTTTCTGTATTATTGATGCATACAATTCACATGGCACCAATGACTGGACATTGTCTGAGTTTGGTTCAGTAAAATTATATACAGCCTCTTGCTGTGCTCACACCTGAGTATCTGGAGCATTGGCCTGAGTGATAAGCACTGGCCCTCTTTGTAGCCTGTGCTGGCTCACACCTGCGGTCCTGCTAGCTCAGCCTCTCAAGTGCTGGGATTACAGGAGTATGTCACCAAGTTCAGCTAATAAGACTGGAATTAACAGAACAGGAATTAGCACTGTATACTGCAGTAAGGACAGTGGTTGCAAAATAGAATTGGGAAGTCTAAAACAGAGTCTGTTGAGTCACCATCCTCCAGGGATCACACAAAATATTTGTGTGAGGTGCCTTGCAACTATCTGGGACCTCGCCAGAGCATGACCAGGCAGGCCATGGCTCAAGGGCATCTGGGGCCTGCATGGGCACCATGTGAGCATTGCATAGATTGGACCCTAAATGTATGTAGTCTCCTATGGGGTAGAGATCAGATTGCTTACACAGTGGCCTAGCTCCCTTCTATCTCCCTCAACAACCTCTAGACAACTCTGCTGAGTATTCTGCTCAGGAGCCCCTCCTGGCTAGCAGGAGTTCCACTTGTTTGCCTTTATATGTTTTACTTTCTTGCTCTTATATCTTTTAAATAAATTTGCTTATACTTTAAATAAAAAAAAAAAATGACAATAGCAGCCACAAGCACATGTCGCTGACAAAGAAAAATACAAATTTGACTTCTGAGGCTCACAAGAAAAGAGAGATTATCTCAGATTCATAAAAGCTCCAAAGGGTATTTATTTCAGGAGGAAGGTGCTTTATGGGATATATATTGGGACATTACTAGCCAGGATTTGAAAAATATAATAGGTCAGAAGAGAAGGCAAATCAGTCCATATAGAATCCACTCTATAGCATTCACTCATGTATCTAACCAAAGATGACTTACAAAGTTTGCCCTATGCATTAGAAACTTACTAGTTAAGATTATAAGGTGACTAGTACAAAACAGACACCCCCCTCTCCAAACTGTGAATTGAACTCCGGACCTTAGAACAGAGCTACATCCATTTTTAATTTTTGTTTTGGGACAGAGTTTTGTGAAATCACCAAGTTGTCCAGGCTGGACTAGAACTTGCCATCCTTGTGTCTCAAGCTGTGAGTACTCTGGTATTACAGGTGTGTGGCACTATGTCCAACTTAGGTCTAAGTCATTTAGGAACCATCTGTCTTGGGTTGAGAAAAATAGCAGTTGTAACTCCATAATGTTTTGCATGTTTACTGTATACCCAACATTGCTGCAGATGCTTCATAATTATTAAAATAATTTAAGCCTTACAGATATTTTAAAAATAATTTTTTATTTACCTACATTTACAGATGAGAAAACAGAGGTACACACTGGACAAACTTACTTGAAAGCATAAGACAAATGCACAGGGAATGTGAACTTGAACCCGTATGGTTTGAAACTTGAATCTTTCAAAAAAATTTTTTATGCTTCTGACAAGGCACAAAAGAAATTATGGCAAGGTGTCAGAATTGAAGACGGACAGATATGTGGCATTACAAGGAAAAGAAATACTATCAGGAGAGACTTCCACAAGAAGTTTACAGGGTAGTGCTGAAGGATCAGAAGGCACTCCAGATGCTATCAGAGGAGACTGTGTGTTTAAATATCTGGAAGAGGAAAATTTGCCAGTGGTTTGCATGGAGGAATTTCATGTGTGTGTGTGTGTGTGTGTGTGTGTGTGTGTGTGTGAAGATGCGCCAATAAGGGAGCCTTGGGTGACAGGCAGGACCTGCATAGGCCATGTTTTAAAGAAAGGACATCAGTAACATTTAAGTAGAGAATTAATAATCCATGTTTGTTTTTGAATTACCACTGTGGGTTTATCATGGGACATAGTTTGTGAAGGAGAAATAGCTGAAGGCAATTGAAACAATGTAGAAGAACTGCACTGAGACTTGTACTAATGTAGTGTTGTTGTGGGTACAGACAAGTGAATGGATTTGAGTGAAGTTTGTTTTTTTTAAAAGAATTTGAGGTCAATTTTGTGTACCAGGTGTCTATCAGTCAGGGGCTTTCAGGAAACAGATGGTATATTCAGAAAGGATAATTGAAGTAGGCTTAGTGAATAGATTGCTTCAAGTTGGAAAAGTTTAAGAGAATCAAAAGAGATAGAGACACATCCGAGAGCTACAATACAGTACTATCAATGAAATGGAAGGAGAAGAACAAGGAATAATTGTCGCAATGTGGCCAAAGATGTACGTGTGGGAGAAGAGCCACCTAACAAGATCTGTGCCTGTGAGGAATTCAGGCATCATAAACTCGAATATCACCATAGAGAATGAGAATTAATACTCTTCCCACATTTTCTTTCTATTCTTCAATATGCTTCTATCCCATTCACTAAACACAGTTGTAAACCAGAGGCTGGGTAGAGCTGGAGAGTTGTAACCCACTGAAATCAGCCTTCCAGTCTGTCAACAAGGTGAAGAATGATAGGAACGAGGGCTGGAAACAGAAGTTGTTGAGCCCCAGGAAGGAGAGAGAAAAGCATAAATGTATCTTAGGTTCTGAGTTGGGGTGAATGATTGAACAGTAATATTCACTGATGAGGGAGATATAAATTTCATGGTATGAAAAATTCTCTCCACTGGGTTCTATCTGGAGGATATCTGATTGATTTATTTTTTGAACTTTAAAAAATATCTTTGCCAACTTGGAAGAGTGGAAATTTAAGCACGTAAACTTATATCACCACTTTTCACGAGATGTCAGAACAAAATGTAACTTTTACAAATACACAGTGATCCATTTGATAACATTCCTGCTCAGTTGGGTCATGAAATGACAACACTCAGTGTCATCTTTCAGCAGAGAGCAAATTTGCAGGGAACTGTGGACAGGGAGAGATAGTAATTTCTCTAAGGAGAAGGCCATACTGCCTATTTCATCCTTTAAAATGATTATTTTAACATTTTAGGGTTAATAAAATAGAGCCGTAAATTGCTCAAGCCATGATGAAATATGTCCATTTCAAACCCAAAATGCTGAAGAAAAATGTTAGACACAATTGTTTTACATTCAAAATATGATAGTTTGCATTTTTTCAGACTACTGTGAGAAGCATAACAAATTTGCATTGAAATCATGGGAAAGTATGCACACAAATTAGAACATAAATGTAAAACCATTCATTAAAACTCCACTGTATTTCAAAGTATGAGCTCAGATACAGTTCCCTAAATGAATGTCCATGTAAGTTCTAAGGAAAGATAAATATACAGCTATGTCTTGCATTGATTTTATATGTGTTTACTATATTATTTTTCCTCTATGAAAACCTTAAAATAGAGGAGAATTTGTGTAAAGTAATCTCTTTCAGAAGTATTCTAGATATTATGAGAAAGCAAATAATTATATCAGAAGTTATTGAGGCAAAGAACATCACTGGTATTAGAGAAACATTTGATGGATAAAAAATATTTAATATAAACATATCTGTGCAAAACTGGGCAGCTGGCTTTTCTCAACAGCACCTGAGGACAGTAAATAGAGTTTATATACCATCAGTTCCTCTGCATTATAGTTTCTATAATTTTTCATCCTATCTCAAGAGATATTGATTTGTTTGTTGATCTTTTCCGTGGCTCAAATTCATAATACCTACTTGCACTGTACTCCAAAGCACTACCCTACTTAGGTTAGGATGCATGGATGTCAGAGAACTATTGCACAGCAGCATTTAATAGTCAACATGGCCTCTGCTGTGTGCACAGGCTGCCCTACTAAGTGTATTAAAGTATTTCTCATAGTTGATATGTTTCTTGTAGTTAAGAAACAAGGAGATATGTAGTTCTTTCAAACTAAGATTCCATTTTTGTTCATTTCTTCTATTTTTTCACTATAAAGACACTATTATGGCTGTGTTTGACAGGAATAGCTAAGTGTATTCATCTATTCTGTTTATTCTGTAATAGTTTATTTTGAGTCTACTATAGGCCAGGTAGTGAGCATGCAGATGATCTGGTCATATACCATTAAGAGGCATTTGGTGAGGTTAGTGAGATCCATGGCAAATTATATGATGATAGTTATGGAACAGGAAAAGGTTCTATGATAACACAAAAAAGGAAAAATAATGAGACTTGCTTCAAGAAATTCAAAAGTCTTCATAGAATGGTCAGTTGATCTATTGATCTAACTCCTAAAGAACAGAGGGATTTCCAGCTGGCAAATGTAAAGGCTAAAGATGTAACATGCGAAAAAGTATGAAATATTGAAACAATATGTGAAAAATTGTGAGATATTTCTAGTTTTGGAGGCTGGGAACTTTTACATTTTTGAGGATAAATTGTACGTTGGTATATGTTGTGATGAGATTATTATAATTGGAAAGTTTTTAAATGCCAGATTTGTCTTATACATATTGAAAAGTCCCAACTTCCTGTAATGCTTTAGAGCAGATCTGTCCATACAGTGATATGGCAAAAATTAATATTCAGTGACATAAGCACTTGTGAGAGATCAAATATAGAAACGAACAAAGTTTTATTGAGCTGGTGACCAACATATCCAACAAGAAGCCAGAGAAGGCGTTGGTGCAGATTGGACTTTGCTTAAGTATCTTTTAGGCTTCTATTGCAACCATCCAACCATATTACCTCATTTTTGGGAATTTTATAAGAATGCCACATCATTCACAAAGTTTACATATCCCAGAAGTTGCTGGTCAGGTGATGGTCAGGTGGACATTTGGTGGGCAATGTGCTTTAGTGTTCAGCTTACTTCTCAGTTTGCTCTAACTAGTTCCTTTATTTTATGGCTCTGCTTTTCTTTAGTGGGTTTATGGTTTCTTCAGGGGAAGGGGTAAAGGAGAGAGTTCAATTACAGTTTAAGTGAACTTAAGTGACTTTTTTAATGGAGTTACAAAGAGAAAATGAAGTCTTGTACTATCAACAGCTCCAGAGCTGTCTTCTTGAGTTCTCACTCTTTCCATCCCTAAAGCCTCCTCTCTCCTAGACAGCTCTCCCATAGAGTCCAACCCCAAATTAGAAACTTGAGCATGGTACTTTCCTCCCTCCATCAGTTCACTTTCTACCATCATCTCCCCTTGCCCAGGTGGTTGCCAAAGCCTTCCAATTAATGTTCTGGCTTCCAGTCTTAATCCTGTCAATCATCCTAGTCAAAGCAATCCTGCTATTCATACAACTTCCCTCCTTGGACCACACAGACTCCCTGTTGCTCTTAGTAGCAACTTTAATCTCTTTACTCTGGTTTCTTTTTTTGTTTTTGTTTTTGTTTGGTTCTTCTTCGAGTACTGGGAATCGAACTCACGACCTTGAGCTTGCCAGGCAGGTGCTGTGCTACTGAGCTAAATCCCCAGCCCTCTTTACTCTGGTTTTCAAAGCCGTTCACAAGCTGCTTCAGCCTCCTGAGGAGTTACATTCTAATCTCTCAGCGTTTAAACCATTTGCCCTCCTTTCCTTTGTTCTACTTTCCTTGATTGATACCTATTTGCATTTCAATTCTCAGCTTAGAAGGTAGTTCTGTAGGAAGTTTTGCCTAACACTCATCAAATTAAATTTTGAAACACATCTTAAATATCTGATCATTTGTCCTTGTAATAGAAATCCTATCACCCTAAACTGGCAGTAGCTTACTTATTTGTTCATTCTACTTTGAATCTGAATGGAAAATTCAGGTGTTTTGTCCATTTTTCTCTCCTTATTGCATTCTGTCTGCCCTACACATTATGCTGAATAATGATGCCATCTAATAGTTGCAAAGTAGTTGCATAAATAAATAAATAGAGAAATAGGATCTTGATCAGAATGGTGATAATGCATCATGTTGAGAACTTGGACTTTATTATTTATGTCAGTACTTTTAACTATATGTCTGAATTATGAAATCCATAGAACAAGCAAGGTATAGCTTCTGGAAACATCAGTATTCCTCCAAGTTAATTAGTGTATCATTTTAATAGTTAAACTAATATTTACTATTTCCATGCCTTAAGATAAACAATAATATTTTAGCAAATTTCTTTGCACTCTGCTAATAGAGTAAAACTCAAGACGTCTGTGAAAATGTGTTCACTCTTCTCAGCCTTTAATTACATGTGGTAGAAATACTTCAGAAACACTGCTCTAGGTTTCTGTGGGCTTCTTACGAACTGAAATGCTAGGCATGGATATGAGTATGTTTGGAAATCATAGTCTTGTTGTAGTAATGAACAGGCATCACATTTCACACTCAATTTTTTCTTGCAAGAATGGCTAACAGGAGCTTGAATTGTGCACATCTCCATAGTTATCGTCTCAATTCACAGGCACAAATTTTTTCCTGGTCCTAGATGTTTCTTTGGAATTTCTGATGACCATGTGTTATGGTTTGGATAAAAACATCCCTCCAAATGTTCTTTTGTGCAAGTTGGGACTTTTGGAAGATGATTAGATCATCATATAATGGGTCAGTACACTGGTGCATTCATAGTTGAATGTGCAACTAGGATGTGGGCCATGTTGGAAAAAGTAGGTCACTGGGAGCATGACCTGCATGGGTGGATCCTGTGCTTAGCTCCTTCTTCTCTCTCAAGCACTTCTCCTGATCCCTGACCACCAAGAAGTGAACAGCTTTTCTCCATCATGCCGTGTTACAATGATGCACCTGCCTTGGAGTCAACTGACCATGTACTAATACCTCTGAAACCATGAGCCAAAATGAATCCTCCCAGCTTTAAGTTGTGTATATCAGATAGTTTGTTCCATCAACAAGAAGCTGACCTGTGCACTATGGTGAGCACTGGTGCCTTTTCAGCTGTCACTTCACAAAAACAGTACTGGATCTATACTGAATGAGAGCTTATATAACATCATATACTCCAACAGGGACCACTGTACCTGTGCCTTAACTAGTACAGTTCTGGCTTCCTCAGAGTTTAACTTGCTGCCACTGAGGCAACTTGAAAGAATGTCGTGAATTCCAAGAGATAGATTTTACCTAGCTGGAATCAGGGGTTGGGGGTGAGCCACTGTATAAACGCATCGTCTTTTTCCCTACCCAAACCTGCGCTGATGTGGCATAGTGAAAAGGGCTCTGTTGTGATGTCTCATGTGCCTAAGTAAATGACATGGTCTGATTAGTAACGCACCCCTTTCTATGTATCCTCCTTCTTCTCTGCTTCACTTCCATTGCCCCTTATTCTGTGTGGATTTCACTCCACACAAACTTTCAGCTCTGATTTTGTTTGCTAGGGTAGCTGAGGGAAGAAAGCCAGAGTTTGGAAACTGGTGACTGACCATGGGCATTCTATTTCCCGGGGGCTCTGATGGAATGTTTATTTGGCCTTCTACATGGACATCTCCTTGGATCACCATAGTCATAGCTTCAAACTACTACATTGTTGTTAAACATTGATGTACCACATTTCATTAAATATGTTAGCTTGGAAAACAGTCCTACTGTGTGCTTGATGTCTATCTGTTGCAACTGACTTTGTTCCCCTATGTGCAATTATAGATGGGGCTTTTCGGGGTGGTTGGATCTAGGTTGTGAGATGCTGGGATTAAGGATGTGATTACTAAATTAGTCCATGGATTGTTTGGCATAGTGCTGGGTGTGGTTAATGGGAAGGCTCATTCTGGGTGTGGGTGGCACCACCAAAGATGCAGGGGGCCTGGAAAGGATAAAAGGGAGAGGCAGGCTGCTGCTGTTTGCTGCTCTGCTGTCTCTTGCCTGCTTGCTGTGCACTATTATTTCTCTGTGATGCCCCTCTGTGAGGCAACCCTGCATGGTAGGGAGCCTACTATGGACTGAAACCTTTACAAACTGTGAGCCAAAATAAACCTTTCCTTCTGTCTTGGTTACTTTTCTCTCATTGCTGAGACAAAATACCTGACACCCAGAATCAAGAAAGGAAAGGTTTATCTAGTTCACTGTTTGCGGAGGTTTCAGTCCATACTTAGTTGGCTCTAAGACAGAGTGGCACATGGCACAAGGCAACTGTTCTTGGCAGCAGAATAGCAAAAGCAGCCAGAGCAAAAGAGAAGAGTAGCTGAGAGCGGGCTCTTTCCCTTCCTTACATTGTGTGAAAATTATCTGCCTCAGCATTGGACTATGGGTCAGTCAAAACTCTAGAAGCCAGACTACATGAGGATTTGGGGGGACATGCAGACACAAACCATAACACCTTCTTTAACATGGAGTGTTAGGTATTTTGTCTCAATGAGAAGAAAAAGTAACCAAACACTGTCTGCGTAGTTAAAAAGTAGAACTACAACCAAAAGGTGCAGACTGTTTGCAATCTATGCCATTATTTTAGGTACATCAGTCTACTTTTCCAAAGTCACTTTCTAGCTTGCTCCAGTGTGCACGACTTCCTTGTCAGGAAATCAACAGTCCAACTGTGTCAGTAGAACTCCTAGATGCTCTGCCTTTTAGATGTTTTACCTCACTGGAGAGCCATAACAAGATTTGGGAGGCAAGAAGAGGTTGAATTGAGAGTAAATATGCTTGTGAGTGCCCCCTGTGAGGTCATGTCAAGCTGGCAGCAGCTTTTGATAGAAACCTCAACTCCCATGTATCTGCTCTCATCCCTTAGGGTTTTGGGCCCAAGGCCAGCGACAAGTTGCCAGCTTCATGCATGGAATTTGTGTACCATACCTAGTAATTTTATTATACTTCAGCTACTCCTCTATTATTGCCAGCTTGTAAATAAATCTTCCCAAAATTTTTGAAACATGTTGTGCATCTCTTTCCCATTCAGACTCTGACTGATATACCTGCCCTTGAGGAAGTGACCCTGAAGAAGAGACTGAAGATATAAGCTGTGGGAAATCATGTATAAGAACAAAGGGAAAGAGGCAAAAGGCAATGTTTTAGGGACTATCAGATTTGAGGACATTTGGATGTTAGAGTCTTTTTGACTCACACAGACAGCAAGAAGTAAAATGATATATGCTAAACTTGGAAATGGTTATGTGAAAAAGAAGTAAAATTTTTTCAAGGCAAAGGAATGTTAAACACTGCATTGAGATGAAAGGATTTTAAATATATTCACTTAATGTTAGCGTTTAAGCCATCATTGTTGACCAGGATAATTTCACTTTCAGCAAAGGCTGTGGTTGAATTCACCAGCAAATCACGAACTGTTTCATGAGTAGGAAGTGAGAAAGTTAAGAGAAAAGTGAGACCTGCTCTTGCAAAAATTTAAACACCTAGCGAAAGAAAAAGAATTCCTGAAATGACTAGGATTCTCGCACCCTCACTAGAAACTCATCATCTGAAATGACACTTATCCAGTTTATTTTCTCTCATCAGTTTTTTTTTTTTTTGCCCCAAGGTCTAGCTATTCGTCTTTTATATTTTGTTAATATTTTATTGACATATAAGTGCAATTTCTTATAAAATTTATGAGTTACTGGCAGCAAAATACTCAGTGATGCAAAATTAACATTGCACAAAATTCTCTTTGATTATTCATGTCTTTAAAAATATTCATGGTTTTTTATTTGTTTCTTTTTTTTTTTTTTTTT
>NW_004955488.1:273513-275972 GCF_000276665.1 Chinchilla lanigera
GCTTTTGCCGCTGAGCTAAATCCCCAGCCCCCTTTATTTGTTTCTTATTGGACTAAATAAAGAAATCCCCATTTGTGTAGTGAACTTATTGCTGTTTTAATTCAGATGTTTTAATCTGAAAGAACGTTATCTACTCTATTATAAAAGTTAATTCAGTTTATCACTGAAATAACTGTGTGTGTATTTGTGTGTGCACATAGTGTCCTAAGGTACAGAATATAGCAAGTTTATCACTTTTGTAATATGTGTTATATTATATATTCATTATATATGTGTTATATTAAATGTTCATTTTATATACATAAATAAACATTTTTATGCAGTTTTATTTTATTTTCTACAAGTATCTAGACAAGTACCAAGTAGCTCAATGGTCTCCCAAGTAAGTAGTGGAAATGCACACATGTATTCCTTTTTGTTATGCTAAAGTTACTGATTTAACATAGATATGCTTCTAATTTTATCATATAGCTGAGAATCACTGACTTATATGACACAGTTCAGTATGTTTCTCTAAGTGCCATGAATAGAGTCATTTAACTATTAACCTTAAACAGAGATTTACAGTTTGAAATGATATTGATATATTGTTTACTCAGGTTTTGCAAAGACATTCAATTTTATAATTTTTGAATATGTACCTCATTTGTCTTTCGCACATTTAGGAAATATGGGACTTAAATCTTTCACGGCAGTCAAACACAAACATTGGAGAAGTGAAAATCTTCTCATGCTTCGATGTGTTTGCTTTCAGGCCTTTTTGTGTGACTGATTCCAGACACAGGGCTAAGTGTGTCTAATCCATTGGACACTTTGCTTTAGCCTAGTGGGGGCCCACACTGAATGCGATGTGGAAATCACTTACACCTAGGAGCTAGTGCTTGATATTTCATTTAAGAGGCTCCTGTGGATTTGGCTCCAATTTCCTTTCAGCTTCCTTAGTTTTCTTTTTAATGCCAAGCTACAAAGAAAAAGAAGACAAAAAGGCAGGAAAAAAGGAAGCCCCACTTCAGCACACTGAGAAGTTGCTGAGGTTCACCTGTGCTATAGCAAAGTCATTACGGACCCTGTATGAAGCCTGTCTCCAGAGGAGAACATGAGGTCACAGCAATAGCAGTAATTAAATTTGCTCCTGCGAACTACCAGCTCCAAAGGAATGAAAGGCAGGTATGCAGCCTCGCCTACACTGACCATCAATGTTACCTTTGATGCATGAGCCCACTGAGGCCGTGAAAACCATGATAATGGGAACTATGCAAATAGTTGCATTAGTAATCGGAGTAAGAAATGGAGATTTTATATATATATCAATCAGCTGGATATTCCATTCTATTTCTCCTTCACTGATTCTCCAGAATTTCAGTACTATATCTAGTCTGCAGATCATTATCTGGTATCTAGCCAACACTTGAAAATCTGTTATCCTTTAATAAAATACTTTTTGTTTTCATTCAAAGCTGGCTCTTGGTTCTCAAATATTCAAACTGAAAAAAACATTGAGTTATCTTTAGTCCTTTTTCCTCATTCCTTCTTGTGTTCTTATTCTCTCTGCTATTTAGAATTCAATTTTTTAAGCTTGGACTACTGAAATAATTTCTTAACTGTTCTCATGTTCTTTACTTTAGAACTGACAAAATGAAGCTTAGCAAGTTTAGTTTCTAAGACAGGCCAGGAAGTTCTCTGTATCCAAACATCCAGCAAATATCCTTAACTTTGTATAGAATGAAATGCTACAGTTCAGTCAGTCATTACTGTTAGAAGCTCAAGATTAAATATAGGACTTTGGCCTAAAGAGTGTCTTGGTTTCACATCTGTGTTGAATTTTTTTATCCCATATGTAGATCTTACTATACATATTTGAAGGGGTTGTGAGTATGTAACAATATGTAACAATTGTAAACATATTCAGAAAGATGATTAGAACGGTTTCCTGATGGCTATAAACAAAGCAGCTCTGCTCTATAATGTGCTACCACCAGAATGTTTCTCCCTTGTGCTGAATTCCCTGAAACCATGAAGCAAATTAAACAGCCCCCTTTAGAGTCATGAGTGTTGGGTATTGTGTTTGAGAGATGAGAAATCTGTCTAACACAACAATATATATCATATGATATTAGTATTACCTCTTTTTGTTTCTTTCTCCACATTTCTTGTTTCTTCCTCCACAGTATAAATAAGGTAGGGTTGATGACTCACATAAATTTGTGTCTCCAGTATTAAGCAAAAGTACACAATGCATGTTCATTTGCTGCATAGGATTATGTTATGTACATTCTCCAACTCTTAATTAAGATGTGATATGCAAGTTATGACATGCTATGACAATTATCTGGGAATATTCATTTCTCAGATGTGTAATACATGCTGTTGATAGGGATAATTATGATGTAAAGGAAGATAGCAAAGGGGGCTGGGGATTTAGCTCAGCGGCAAAACGCCTGCCTGGCAAGCGCAAGGTC
>NW_004955488.1:276072-314837 GCF_000276665.1 Chinchilla lanigera
AAAAAAAAAAAAAAAAAAGAAAAAAGGAAGATAGCAAAGATGATCACTATTCTAATTTCATATTTGACAACAGAAAGAGCCCTATATGGAGATTCCCAGGCCTTCCTTTATTCTTGGTAACTAGAAAGACTCATTCAGTCATGTGGAAAGAACCTAAGGGAAAGTTTGGAAGTCAGGGTCGTCTTACTCTGGTCAAGCTGCACAAGAATCCCACTGGTGCTCTTTGCCTGAAGAACAGCTTGTGAGCCTGAGAAGCTGTGTGCATTTATGCTTTCTTCCAATCAACCTATTTGCTGTTTCTTGGAATTAGGTTCAAAGCAAGAATTTGGTTTGATGGTAGAGGATGGAGTCGGCTGTCCCTTTCACTTCCCCGATTTCTAGGAGTGCGTGTCAATTCCTTGTGAAGGGAAATCCTGAGAATCTCCAGTGCAAATCCCTGCAGGTGTAAACTTCAGAGCACTGAAACAACAAGACAGTGACCTTGCTCCCACAGCTGGACAAATGAGAGTGACACAAAAATCAATCAGTTGCTAATTAGAGAGGCACCTGTGTCACCTGAATTTCCATAATTTTTTTCTATACAAATTCAAAAAGGACCTTGTGTTTTATCCTGTCAGGTAAGAGGAGAAGATGCATAAATGAGAATAGAAGAGGAAGAGGTCACTGTGGAATCAAGAAAAAATAGAAGGTGACTGCCCCAGTTTGCCAGATCAGAGATATGCATATTGTCCTTTTTCCCATATCAGCACAGTTTATTACACACACACACACACACACACACACACACACACACACACTCTCTCTCTCTCTCTCTCTCCTTTCTCTCTCCCTAGTGTACCAGCGCTTACTTTAAGGTATTAAAACACTATATTAAGATGTATTGAGATCAATTTAAATAATAAAACATCTCAAAACGTTTCACTACTCACATCCTGGAATATCTTTTAAAGTTGGCTACAGCTCCCTATTGAGTGTAAGCCTCCAGACCCTTGCCTATATAGTCTCTGCCATATTACTCATTTGTAGGCATCTAACTCAAAATCCAACACAGCACCACAGTTATATACCATGCTAGTATTTTTGCCAGCCAAGTATCTAGATGGAAATCACTTAGTCAGTCCTATAAGCCATTTGGAATTTGATTTCTCTGTGCTTAAGACAATAGCCCATGATATCATAAATAAGAGCACACTTGCCGTGTACTTACCCTCTGCTACGGAGGCCCCATATTTGTTCTGGGTATTTGGAGTTATCTGAGACTTAAAGTTGCTTTTAGGAGGTCATCCACTGTGAATTCCTCTTTACTTAAAGAGCTGCCTTTTCAGTATATCCTGGGAGCAAATATTGTAAACAGAAGTTATGAGATTGAGAGGTTGGGGTAGCAGTTTTACCATCCTATAATATGTTGTTCAACCAAATACTGCACCCCACCTCCTACTCTGTCATAGTGGAATAAATTGTGACCCCAACAGGCTTAATGTTCCCCTCAGGTTGTTTAAACTTTTTAGAAGGGCTTCTTCCAGACTGGAGTTCTCTGGCCTTTTATCTTATAAAATGCTCTTAGCATTTTCTTTAGGTAACTTTCAGTTGTAAATTATATCTCTGTCCCTTTGAGATGTAAATCTTTTCTCAGCTTCTAGCCTTTTTCATTGCCCAGTCTTTCTCAGGACCCAGGGACACACTTTTATGTGCAATTGCAGAAGGAGGTAGTGCCCTTGTGTCTGGTCTATGAGATGGTAGGAGCTAAATTCTGAGAAATCAAACCAGCAAACACAGATGTTCTAATCACATTGATCACATTTTCCCGTTAAAGGCCTCCAGCACTTTCCTAATAGCTTGCTCAAGATCTTAAACACTGTGTGTGTGTGTGTTGTGTGTGTGAAAAGATAAGTTTGATTCCTCTATCTTGTTCTATAGTCTTGAAAAAATAAAGTCTCCCTTATTTATCCCCTGTAAAATTTTTCTTCCACAATTTTCTCCTTTGCAGATACAGTTGTATTTCACACTGTATTATTTTTCCACCTGAAACAAAATAACTCATCTTATTTAAATATCCCACAAGTATTTTTGTTACTTTATCAGTTTGAAGTTTTCTCTATGAAAGAGATTGTGAATTTTCCCAAGATACTCTTGCTGGCTTCCCCAGTAGGAACCTCTGTGGTTAGCCATCTACAGCAAAGATTTTGTATCATCTCTTAATGTTAAATGTTCATAGGGACTAAGCCTTGGCCAAGGGGATAGAAGTAATGTGTGAAATACTGGAGGTGCTTTTTAATGGAAGGGCATCCTCTTCTGTTTTTCTATGACCTTGCTTCTTACTGGAACACAGCTCTCATTGCAAGAGCTCAGCTAGCTATCTTACACACAGCAGGGTGGCAGAACACCAAGTTAGGAGCCTGAACCACTAACCACCATGACCCATAACAAAAGGCACTGCTTATATTTATAGATGAAAAGTTTTCTTCTATTTTCTTTTTTTCTGAAGAGTCTTTTTGCCTTTTATTTTTCAGCACATATTTATAGTACATAATGACTACATACATTTTATGGAGTTTGTATAAATACATAACACATTTTAATTCTTTTTTCATTTCTCTCTCCTTTTCCTCTCACTTCCCTGTGCCTATTGATCCCCTTTCCTTTTGCAAAAATATGCTTCCCTGTTACCCATGACCTCTCTGTTACACTCCTGTTTACTTATATGCTGGGTTTCTCTTACCAGAGAACCCATGTAATTTCTTTTTAATTTTATAAGTATGTGTTTGTAGTACACAATGATTGCATTCATTCACTGTATAGGATTGGTACGTGTACACAACGCATTTCAATTTTCTTTTTCTTCCTTCTCTCCACCCCCTTTTTTATTTTTCCAGCATCAGGTTCATTTATTTATAAAACCTTATAAAGTTTATTATCATATGTACAGATTGAAAACCAGAATAATAGGCCAAAAAACATAGAAAACATGCAAGACAATTGTATTAAGTCAAGGTACACTTTTAGATATATTTATCTGTGTTGGATTATAATACTTTATGTTCTCTCTCTCTTTTTTCCTATTATCTGTCTTTTATTTTGTAATAGTATTAGTGTCCTTGATAGTTTTTCAAATTTATCAAGGAATTGTCCTTGACTTTAATAACTACAATAGAATTTTAGAAAGAAGAAGAGATGCATACCATTACTTAGTCTTCAGTTTTGAAATTGAAGTACTATTACAATTTTGGCTGGGCTAAGAGAAACATCTATACTGTTTCAGAAAGACTTGAATATTATATTAAACCCTTCCCATTTTTTGAGAGGAAAGCTTTATTTTGGCTCATAGAATGTAAATGTTTCAGTCCACTGTTGGCTGGCTCCAAGGCAGAGGGGACTGCCATTGGGGATAGGAGAGGAGAACTGCTTGTGGCATGGCAGGCAGGAAGTAGAGAGAGAGAGAAATCAAGGAGGAAGGAGGGCGATATTCTCTTCCAGGTCAGACCCTCAGTGACCCACCTTCTCAAACCATCCTTCACCTGCCAACATCACGTTTAGCTACAACTGCTCTGTGGACTTATCCACTGATGAATAAGATGCTCCATGATCTAATCAACTGCCCAAAGCAGCACCTCTGATCCACATAGCTGTGGGGAGACAGCCAGATATCAACCATAACCTTCTGACTGAGCCTCAAGAGACTCGTGCACATTCCTTTATGTCAAATGTGTTTAGTCCATTTCTAAGAGTTGTCAAAGTCCTAACAGTTTCAGGATTTCTGAAAAATTTGTCTTAAGTCTCCTTTGAAATTTAAGGCAAACCCTTAACTGTGAGTCCCTCTAGAAATCAAAAAAAAGGTTAAACACTTCTAACACACAAAAGCACAGGTAAACATTCCCATTCTAAAAGGGAGAAATAGGGGATAGAGAGGAATGGGACCAGAGCAAGATGGAAGCCCAACAGGGCAAACGTTAATCCTATAGTTGTGTGTCTAGTACCCAGGTAATCCGTAGCAAAAATGTGAACTCCAAAGGGCTTCGGTGGTCCCATCCCTGTGGTATTGCCAGGGTTTTCAGGTTTCAGAACTTCTTTCTTGGGCTGCCTTGGCTCACTCCTCACAACTTTTCTCAGATGTTCCATGTTCTCAGGTTTTTTAATATCCCAGAGTTTCCACTACCATTTTAGCTTTACACTCAGAGCTTCTCAGAGGCATACTGCTTGGCATCCTGTCCTCTTTTTGAAATTTGGCAGAATCCTCCCAGACCCCATAGCCCTTGTATTCTACGTGTTTTGTAAAATCAGCATCACATGGATGATGCCAAGCTCTGTCATCAGCTTGAGCAATAGCTGAGGCATCTGCATCTTGTGGAGGCCTCCAAGTGCCTAGATGGCTGAGCACTTTGAACAGAGTCCCAAGGAGTTAATTTTCTACTTGGCCGCCATTTTGGAACATGGTAGACTGGGGCCTTCATCTCAAAGCAGTCTTTAATGTTTGTAATTTTGAGCCTATAAAGAGTGAAGTCTTAGCCAGGCATGGTGGCACACAGCTGTAATTCCAGCACTTTGGAAGCTGAAATAGGAAGATCACTGTGAGTTTGAGAACAGTGTGGGCTACATAGTGAGTTCAAGTCTACCCTGAGCTATAAAGCAAGACCCTGTCTCAAAAAACAAAACAAAACAAAATAGAAAAGAAAGAAAGAAAGGGTGGAACAAATAGAAATAAACAATAAATTGGTTGATTAATTTTAAAGAGTGGAGTCTTGCTGGTCTTTGTGGTGACATTATGCTATCTGTGTTTTTTTTTTTTTACTATCTTGTTTTGACTTTGTTTAATACTAATCCACTGAACTACAAAATCTCCTCTACTTCATTTTTTGCAGGCCCCAGCTTTATTGAAGCTTCTTTGCTTGCTAAATTCAGAACATTTTACATCATTTATCTGCACCTTTTGTTCTTGATTCTGAAGGTAGAGCTGGCTAAAAGCCTGCTGTAGTACCCACACCATTGCCTGAATGTTTTGTTTGCCTTGATTTTCATCCACCAGAATAATTAGCCAGCTGCCCTTAATCTCAGTCTCCTATTAAGTATCAGGACATAACCAAAATGTAAACAAATTTTCTAACCCTTTCATTTTGTCAAATATTTTCTTCCCCTGGGGTGCTAAAGATAGAACCCAAGACCCACACACATTAGGGAAGTACCCTACAATTGAGTTATAGCCATGGTCTTATTCAGTGGACCATGGTCCTTTTACCAGTGGAGCAACATTTTATTATTTTTCTTCAGGCATTGTACTTGTGAAGATTTTTTAAAAGAAATTTTACACTTTTTGTTCTGTAGTAAAATGGATCATCTTTCCTATAAGAACCTTTACTTATTAGTAATATATAAATTATTAATTGAGAGTTTACCATTAAATTCATTTTCCATTAATCAGGTTGGCATACTGAATATCGGACAGACATTGTAAATAATAACCTTATTTTGTATTTACTTTACTATCAATGTCTCATTTTTGGTTTTATGATATTTCATGGACCAGAAGTCCCATAACAGTGGTGAATGATAATAGAAACAAAATTTCTCTTCTCTTTTTTGTGTCTCAAAAGTGCCTTTTCCACATCTCATTAGAATCTCAGGACTGATCATGCTGCTCTCTGTCTATTTAAAATATGTCCTTATTTGTTATATAAACTTCCATTCCTACTTTTTCAGCAGACTCATCGAAATGGTGTTAGTGATATTGCACTAAGATAGCAGAAAAAGACAGGTAGAAAGGAAACAAGAAGATTTTAATTTTAAAAACTTGCAACTTCAAGACATGGTGAAAATTACCGGAAGGTACAAGGCCCCCTTTAGCGCCTAGACCTGATTTTCTTCCAAGCTTCTCCTTCTTACACTGCTAAGAGTCTTACAGAGAAAATGCACCCATAAATTGAGCCAATAGTTTTCTTTTGATATTATAAATACAAATATCCACAGACTTTCTTTTTTTAAATTTTCTTTTTATTTTATGAAACTGATGCACTACCTACTGTGCTAATGAGGCACCTTAAATTTATTTATTTTAAAGAGAATACAAAAATAAAGTGATAGGGAACTTCAAAACAAGATGATAGGAAATTAACAATGCTTGTTATACTGCATACTGTTATCTTCAAAGGAGTTCCTCAGATTACCCTATATAGGCATGTAAGTTGATCAAACAATATAAATATTAACTGTTCCTCTCAATAAACTAATAGAAATTAGTACTACCGTCATCTTAGCTATCGTGTGTGTGTGTGTGTGTGTGTGTGTGTGTGTGTGTTTCTTCCTTCTTTTCTCCTTTACACCTTCAGGAAAGCAGCACTATCAATCAGGAAGTATTTCAGTAAATTTGAAACCCATGTGAACATTTTGCACTTTAGCCTAGCCTTCTAATGGGTGATCTGACAAACACTAAAATATACATTTTAGATCACCCTTCCTGAGGACCCCCACAAACCCAGATCATATTGCACCTCAGTTTCAAGCACCTGTCTTCCTTCCTGAACATGTATTTGGACTCTACTCAATAAATCCACCTGTGCCTCTAATTGCTGCATCCTGAAATGCTTTTCTGTGATGAGTCTGTGAGCCCACTCCATGTGCGGTATGGTGGATAGTTGAGGTCCTCATTTTCTCTTTGAGGAGAATTCATCAGACCTTCCCAGGTGACACTATGAGATATATTATTATGGCCTCTACTGAGATGTTCTTGCTTGTTATATTTTTCTTATTGGGCCTACTCTTGAATATATATTTAATATTAATTTTTTTTGATTATGTGTATAAATCTCATTAAAATGAGAGGAAATTTTCCAAGTAGTATTGAGACAGGATTTCTAATACTTTACCTGTTATATCTGCATTTATTTCCAAAGTGATTTCATAATATACTGTTTCTCTCTTTATAATAAAAGCAATTCTATTACATTCGTCTATCCATCCCTAGTATCATACATACACACGCAAATACACACACATGGCTCATTTAATTATTTAGTAAACAATCTGACCTTTGGAGTCTTAAATATCATTCAATTATCTTTTTATCTTAAACATTAAGTTTCAGATTATTTTATTGCTTATATCTACTCTTATAACACTATTTCTGTATTTTATATTTAAATGGTTTGCTATGTTGAAATTACAAGTTTTGCATTTTTAGTTGATGGCACACATCACCTATATTATAGGAGTAGCATGTTTTCTAAGATTATCTATTTCTCTAGTACATAAATAGAAATTTACCAGACATTCTTGGAACATTTCCCCTCCACCTTTTTTTCCATTCGCTTTTCTGGCATTTCCTTTTCTCTTTCATATTGGAGCAAAAATTCTACAGCATCCATTGCTGTTGTTATTTGAAGGTAACCTGGTTTTGTTTTGTTTTTGGCTTAAGTTCTTATAGCAATCTAAAACCTAACTTTTCGATGTGAACATCTTTTCCAAGACTTACCTAGCGTGGTTCTCTTTTCATTAACTTTGCAAGAATCTGGTGAACTCCTTTGATCTGCTTACACAAGCCTTTTTTTAAAACAACCTGAAAGTTCTCTCTTTAATGTCTTGATTCTTCAGAGAAATGGAACAGCTTTATTACATTGGTGCTAAAAGAGAGAGGTTTGGAGTCAGGCTATCTTGGTTTAAATTACAGCCAAGTATTTACAAGTTCTGTAGCCTAGAGAAGCTTCCATAAACTCCAAGGCCCAATTTTCTCCCAATTTTCTATCTGCAAAGTGAGGGCAGTGCAAAAGTCACGGATTATTGCGCAGATGAAGAGCAATTGGTACCTTTGAAAAAGGATGTGGCACAGGGCAATTGTCCATTAAATCTTCGTTGTTATAATCACCTCATTGTCATCCTACCTTTTCACTGTTCCCTCTTCATTCCAGGATATTTCTAAAAGATTTTATCTACTGATTTGACTTTCACAACTCACTAACTTTATCTGGTAAATTCAGTGTGTATTTTACCAAACTTCTGCAGCTTTGATTTTATCACAATCTTTTCTGATCAAACCTATGTCCTTTGTATCTCAGCTCATTAACTTGACATCTCATCTTCTCATTTTTGTAGACCAAACTTTTTTCTTCCTTATGACATTATTATCCTATTTAATAACTTTTTGAATTTGATTTAATGTGGCATTTTTCCTGGTTATGTAGTAAACTATTCTTTAAGGTACTTTTCCATAGGATCTTGCTTGTCACTTTTTCTTTAGGATTTTTCATACACAATTTATTGTTACAATGGTTTTATGTTTATTAACATTCATACATTAATAAAGATGCCATGGGCATCCTGTTTGTTATTCATCAAAATGTGGTGGTTTTCTTTGGATCTGAACATTACTTATAGATATATTGGTTTCAATCATGATTCCTTCTTCATTATATACCTAGAAGGTTGGGTAACACCTAAAGGTACCAGCCTCAAAAATTATGATCTAAGATTGTTCTGCTTTCGTAGTTTGATGAAAAAAGAGATGGTATATTTCCTGAACAAGGTAAAAATTACAACATGAAATATGCAGTGCTAAGAAATATCATCTTGTCTTTGTCCTAAGCAAGTCCTTTAATTTGTTGAACTATATTTACCAAGACATAGTGGATCCTTACCTTTCACATATACATATTTACATGCTGTGTGGTTAATGTGTCTATGTCATAGTTGTTCAGTAGTTGAGTAAGTTAAATAAATCAGTGCTTATGTGTTTCGGGGAAGGCTGCCTCTTTTTCAGAGAACCTTAGTACCCTGAAATGGAGAAGGACTGATTGATTAGCTGGTTGGTGGCATGTCACAAACTACTCCAAACCAGAAAACCTTAACTTAGCTTACCATTTTGTAGACGGGAGACCTGGACTAGTCTCAGATGGGCAGTTCTTGTTTCTCTGGGGCTTAATCAAGTGTCTTCAGATACCTGCTGCTTCTGGGGAAATCCCAATGATCTAATTTGATTCAGGCAGGAGAGGTTGGTTCTGTCCTTTGTGTTCTCTCACTGTCCAGCAGGCTGGCCAGTGTTGCAGTGGTGGCCACAGGGTATCTAAGAAAGCAACGGAAGCGAGCAGTTCTCTTGAGACTAGTCTTAGGATGGCCACCACCTCGTAACAACAAAAGTGACACACGAACCTCACTCAGAGTCAAGGGGTGAGAAAACAGAATTCACTTTTGGTGAGAAAAGCTGCTACGTCACATTGGCAAATGTCTGAATAGAGTAAGAGGTCATTGAAGACACTTTACGACCAATCTTTTCACAGTGCAGAAGCTAAGAAATATTTTCTAATGCTCTATTGCAGCAAAGCAAGAATGTAACTTGTCTATTTTTTCTCAGTTTACTTTTCTCAATCAGAGTTACATTTTCTCAAAATTTAAGCTGTTGATTATTCATGTCCCTTTGATTTTCTTATTATTACTTGGGAATACTTAATAGGATGATTTGTGTTACAATTGGCAATCACATGCCATTCAAAGAAAAAAAAGTTCATATATTCATGATTTATGACTCCTTTCTGTGCATGAATACTTTTCTATAAAAGTCCTAGATTTTACAAGTTGCAGCTTGGAAGTCCAAGAATACATTGATAAATACAGTCCAGTTCAACCTGTGTCCTTGTGACTTGATCACAGCAAGCCTTGATTACTTAGAATCATCTTTGGCATCTTGACCTACTGATAAATTGCCTAAGTTTTAACCTGAGTTTCTTGGACTCATCCCAGATGTGAAATTTAACTTTTCAAGATATCTAGATATCCATAGAAGAAATTTCAGAGTATGCTACGGTCTTACCATTCTTTGACAAACTTACCCTGACCAAGTAATGATTAGAAGATTAGAAGATGTAAACAGAAAAATAAAATAAAATTTACAAAGAATATATTTCAGAATACAAAAATAGAAAAAGCAAACACTGACTTCAGTAATATATGAGTTTTTCCTATTACCAGTGTGTATGACTTTTGGCTAGTTAATTTTCTTTGCAAAACTAGATTCCACATTTTAAAAATTCTGTTCTGAGAATTAATGGGATTTGTACATAATGTGCTTAGTCCTGGATCATAGTAAGCATTTGCCAAAAATAACTCATTTTATTCTAAGTGTTGCTTTGATTGAAATTTCTTGGGTTCAGTATAATTAAATATAAAGTTATGATAATGCCTTTCCCCCCAATATTCCATGTCAGGTGGTTTAAATCATTGAGTCAAATAGGTATGAAAGAGTTTTTACATTCAGATACTCACACCTTTTGAAAATTAAATAATGATCCAGAATTGCATTTTTTAGAAACTAAATATGCCTAATTTTCAAGTGTCTGTATATTATTGAGAATTAACAAGTCACAGCTATTATAAAGATTCAATAAAACCTTAAGGTAATCAGCTTGCATTGTCTAGTATTTCAGTTCCTAATTTTATCTCCCCAAATTATACATGCACAACAGATGCTAAATCATCAATTAATTCATTAGAGAATGGATTTTATAATTTAAGCATGATGGAATTCTAGCTTGGTATTAATTTATAAGTAATACCTAAGCAACAGTGATTTAAGTTTGGGTGAGTGGCTGGTGGAATGTTCCGGCTGAAAAAGCATGCAATAGAGTCCTTAGCTTAACAAAATAACAAAACCAAGAAATACCCCAGTAAACAATGTTTCACCAGTCAGAAAAACTGTGACAAAAATTTTATTCCTTAGAGTAGAACTGGCTTTGGTTCAGTGAGTTTATTGTTCCATTCTACAAAGCATTTTTTAAAAGGAGTTATTGAACTGATGCTGATTTGAGACCTTACATACCAATTTTTTTTTTTTAATAAGACAAATCTGCTAAGGACAAATCCTATGAAATGTCACAGTGACACTTGAGTTATTTGGAAATTAGATTCTCAGCACCTCAGTCATCCTGAACTCAGAAGCTGTCAGGGCTTTGTCCATCTGTCACAAGAGTCACCCACAGTGCTCTTTAAGGGACAACAACCGACCCAAAGTTCTCAGCCTGGCCCTGGACTATTCAGTCAGGCTCCACTGTACTAGAGGCAGCACTATAGGCTGACAGGCAAACGGAAGTTAAAACTGCAAGAAAGATTAAAACCATGGCAAATAGGGCTCAGTAAAATACCATTCAGTACTTGGTATCTGTAAGAGAACCTTTGCCTATGGGATGTTTATTCCAAGAAAGCAAGGAAAGATGAAAATGGTCACATGCTCCATGATTTTAGTATTCAATTTTCATTGTACTTGTTTAGAATGTACTCTTGGGCCTGTTGAAAAAATGAGGAACTCTTTTATGTCATGTAACGTATTTAAGTATTGAAGAGTCAAAAGATACTCGAGTTAAGTGAAGATTTCATTGGTATCCTCCCATGCAATTTGTTTATCTCACCTTTTCTTTTTGAAAGGTAATTGTATGAAATTACAAGCACAATACAGCACGCAATGAGATCTGAAGTACTCTGCTGTAATGAGACTGCTGTTCAGTTGAGTCAATGCTACCCAAGTAAAGATGTTACTGGAGTCGTCATCACACAGCAAAAAGAGCTCCTGACATGTGCTCTATGGCCTTTACTCTTGTTCTGTTACCTCCTCCCCATCACATTAACCCTGTCACCTCTGTCTGTTCACCTCCCTTTCCATCCATGCATTCTATCTAGGATGGAGAATTTCTTTGCCATCATTTTTTTTCACTTAGTAACAGCATTTAATTGACTTATCTATTAAAAATAAAGTACTGCAAATTCATATTAGCTCCTCTGCCATTTCTTTTTTATCTTAAAGAGAATAGCAGACAACAAAAACATTAGAAATGATACAGAATTTCACTAAACAAGATGATAGGACTTCAAGAATGGTTGTTATATTGCATATTGTTGTCTTTAAATTAGTTGTTCAGCTTACCAGATATAAGCATGCAAAATTGGTCAAAAAAATTAAGAAGAAGAAAAAAAATTTAAGCATTAACTGTTCCTTACAATAGGCCAGTAGAAATCAGCAGTACAATTATCCCAACTCTCCTGTGTATATACATATATTTTTCCTTCCTTCTTTTTTCTTTTTTTTTTTTCCCTCATCCTAGTTGTTCCTTCCCTTTGAGCAGTTTCTTTTCCTTTCACAGTATTTATTGTACCTTTCAGATTTTATTTACTCCTTCAGGTTCTTACACTGGGGAGACAATATGATGTTTACACCTGTGGGTCTGATTTATTTCATTCATGAGTATGAGTGAAATGCATCCATTTACCTATAAAAGCCTGGAGTTTTTTTTTTTTTTAATAGCTGAGTAAAACTCCATCGTATAAAAATACCACAACTTTTTTATCCATTCCTCAGTTGATGGGCATTTGGGTTGTTTCCAAGATTTAGCTATGACAAGTGGCGCTGCTATAAATATGGGTGCACATATATTGCTGTGATATCATGTTTTCAGTTCTTCTAGAAAAATATTCAGAAGGGGAATAGCAGGGTTGAATAGGACCTTTAATCCTAGTTTTGAGAGGGATCCTCACAGTGATTTTCATTGTGGTTGCACCAGTCTGCACTCCCTCCAACAGTGGAGAAGGATTCCTTTTCCCCGACAGTTCCTCCAGCATTTGTTATTGATTGACTTCTTGATGATAACATTGTTTCTTGGGTGAGATGGAATCTCAATGTTGTTTTAATTTGCATTTCTTGAATGACCAATGATGCTGAACATTTTTTTTTTCATGTATTTATTTGCCATTTGTATTTCCTTATCTGAGAAGTGTGTTTTCATCTCAGATGCCCATTTTTGGATTGGGTCATTGAATTTTGGGGTCCTTAATTTTTTTTAATTCTTCATATGTTCTAGATAGGAGTCCTTTGTCTGAGGGACAGTTGCTCAATTTTTTTTCCCAATTCCTGGGTTTGCTTTTTCCTCAGTTGGTGATTTCTTTTAATGTGCAAAAGCTTTTCAATAAGATGAAATCCCAGTCACTAATTTTTTGAAGTATTTCCTGTGCAGTTTGGTTTTTGTTCATGAACTCTCTGCCTACCCCTATGTCTTCAAGATTCTACCTACTTTCTCTTCCAGTAGATTTATTGTTTCTGTTTTAATATCTAGATCTTTGATCCATTTTGACTTTAGTTTAGTGCATGGTGATAGACATGGGTCTAATTTTGCCTTTTCTGCCACCATTCTTGACAGTTCCCTTTCTCATTCTTTTTTTGTAGCATCCACACCACATGTGTGCTTGCAACAAGGTGAATTCTAGTGGAGCCAGTGTCCATACTGGAAAAAATGCTATGAAACCATGATGTTGCCATGGGGAGTCCATGTAGACACTGAAGAACATCAGAGCCAGGAGAAGCTTAAAACCGGACACAAAGCCAAAGGGAAAGAAAGACTGCTAGTTTCAACTACAAATTTTAATTTCTGTTTCTAACACACATGTTAGAGGGAATCAATATAAACAGACCCAAAGAAAATCAATGGAAAAATAACCAAAGTTCAAAACACAGTACACACAACAAATACAGACAGCATATAAACAATAAAACTGCTTATTCTTATTTGTAACTCAATATTTACAATTTCTGTACCTCTGGTGAGCCAGATTTGGAAGATTGATCACATCTAGTGATGGGGAGGTATTATAGACTTGATTTCTTATGGTGCGGAAGGTGATGGGAAATAATCCGGTATCTTGTCTTTGAAATTTGTTTAATTGCCAGTATTGACTTAGAATTTAAAAGCACATGTTTTCCTACTTTTAGTTCATCCTAAGGATATACATGCATGCATATGCACATAGAAAGTTGCAATGGTATTTTTTCTTTGCAAAAAACTATAAACAACTAAGAATTTCAGCATAAGAATATAGTAAATTGTGGAACAATCACCAAATGGAATATTGTGTCAGAAAGAGAAATAGATCTATACGTGATTGCACAAAAGTTTTCCAATGAAATTGTTAAATAAGGGTATCAAAGAACAAAGTACTGTCTGTAGTATGTTCTCCTTTAGGGAAAAGATTCATGTGCATATAATTTAGTGTACTTTTGAGTGCCCAAGTTCAGGGAGAGCATATAGGAGCAAATTCTGGAAAATGGGGATGGAATTGGAAGTTTGGAGTAGGGGAGGGAGCCACCCTTAATGCACAACTAATCATTATGAACAATTAATATTTAGTATATATATTCAAAATAATAAAACAATTGCTGTATGGGAAAAGCATTTAAGGAGCTATGATAGAAACAAGAGACCAGTTCCGAGGCTTGCTGGGTGAAGTGGTGCACACTTATATTCCTGGTACTGGGGAGGCTGAGGGAGGACTATCACCATGAGTTTGAGGCCAGCTTGGGCTACATACTGAGTTCAAGGTCATTCTTGAACTACATAGTGAGATCTTGCCTAAATAAAACCCCAAATAAATAGATAAATAGATGGATGGATATAAATAGATACATGATAGATAAATAGATAGATGATAGATAGATGATAGTATTATACTGCTCTGAGAAATGATGCTGATACAGTGGACAAGGAAGAAAATAGAAATGAAGACAATGAATAGACCAGGAGTACATATTAGGGGTATAGTACAAGACTTTTGCTGATACACAGAATTTTGGTGACAAGACAGACAGAACAAAGAAATGCTGTGGGATTCTGATGACCACAATTGAATAAAAAGGGTCTTCTTTCCAAAATCATGAGATGTACAGGGCCCTGGGTTAGAGGAGATGCTTCTTACTCTGGCTGAGGAGTTTGGGTTAGGGAGTTACCCTAGTTTAGTTCTTCCTTTTCTCCTGAAAAGGAGAAAATATTAAATGCTCTTGATGGCCCCATGCCAAGGATACTACAGGCACTCACAACACCTTCCAAAAGTTAATTTATATTTGATTTAACAAAGGAGTGAGAGCATTCTACAATCTTAATATAGCTTTTTCTTACTGAAAGAAAACAAAAACAAACAAAAATATGTGGTTGCTATTGCAGAGCTTTAAAAGGGGAAAATCCCCCTGCCAACTCTGAGCATTGAGTCAGTGTGCCTTAGGAGGGAGTGACTGTGGTCAGGATCTTTTCCTGGTAGGAGCAGCTGCTAGTTTGTTACACAGCGGGGCCGAGGAAACTACATGACTATGATTTTGTTGTGTAAGGTGGAAGAGGTTCAGATTATTATACAAGAAGTACCAGAAGATTTAGGGCTGAGAAACCAGTGTAGGTCATATATGACAAATCCATACAATGGAAAGAAAAGCAGAAAATAAAAAAGAATCCATTGAAGAGGGCTAGATTGATTCATGCTGCCTCATTACTTTAAAGAGAATCAATAAAATTGCTAAGGTCTGGAAAGGAAAAGAGAACGATCCTTATTTTTGTAAAATACATAAAACCCACCAAACAGCTAACCAGAGAAACAAAGCAAACAAAATAGATCAGGACTACCTTATCTTTTATTTTATTCTTCTTGGGCTGGGGATTTGGCTTAGCGGCACAGCGCCTGCCTGGCAAGCGCAAGGTCATGAGTTTGATTCCCGGTACCGGAAAATAACAAAATATATATATTTTATTCTTCTTAATAAACATCAATTAAAGATATCAAGTTATTAAGCGGCTATATAAGATATCAGACATGACAGATACTTGTCAGACTAAAGATGTTTTATGGCTATGGCTCATCTTTCTTATGAACTCTACTATCTTTCTTGTTATTTTGAATTCTGAAATTGCTTGTTTCTGTCTTCTACCATGCTCAGCTCTAACCTATGTTATATGTTTATATTTTTGATATTATCAAGTATTGGATTCCTACATAAGTATACAAATAAGAAATGTGATCAATTTACTAGCAATGTTTATCTTTAGCAAACATTACTACAAATGACTTGCTTCAATAGTGAAAAGTAATTTCTTTTTTCAAAAAAAAAACTGTTATAATCCATTACAAAGGTTTAAAGACCACTAGGTTTATTTAGTGATATCAGTCTCCTTCAGCTAAACTTATTCTTAGACAATTTAATTTTTTTTTTTTTTGCCAGTACCGGGAATTGAACTCACGACGTGCTTGCCAAGCAGGCGCTGTGCTGCTGAGTTAAGTCCCCAGCCCCAGACAATTTAATTTACATGCACATTTTATGTTGCTTATTGAATAATTGATAACTGAATTGTCACCGGGTGATACCAATTGTAGCCTAACCAAAATTCTTGGGTGTAGGTATATTTTATGCTTTTATCGTCAATTCAAACTTTAAAAACAGATAACCCTGCTTTTATATGGAGTTTCCTATGGACGTGTCTGGTCCACTGTAGTCACGTGTTTGCTTTCCACTGGGCGATGTTGTGAATAGCATTCCCGAGTATGGCCTGCACATTAATTTGAGTGGTCAGACTCATGTATTCAAGCTTTTCTGGAAGATAGCACCAATCCTGCACTTGTAAGGCAGAGCTCATGTGAAGAGGGGTTAATGTCTGCTTTTGCAGACCTTGTATTTATTTGGGATATTGCAAGATGAGGTGTAACACATACATCCAGTCTCAGTAGTTGATATTGAAAGCTAAATTGTGGATAAATGAATGGTGACTAAAACTTGTAATTGACTACTGGAATTTAATTATAATGAAGGGTTTACATGCACTGATATAGAAAGAAAACTAAGATATTAATTGAAAAACCAAGAGTCAGAACAGTATGTCAGGTAAAATGTTAAATATTATCACATTCAATAGCTGATTAAAAATATCTTTGCATATCCACACACAAATATGTAATTGACTTTGAGAGCCCAGTACTAACAGTGAGCACATTAATGACAAACAGAATGCCGATAGCCTTGAAGCTTCTTCCCGTCACTCCCAGTCCCCTGCCTCACACCTGTCCAGCAAGCATTCCCTGTTCTGAACTTCAGCATGTTTTCAGTACATCTTTCCCCTTATATGTTGACCCTTACTGAAACAATGCAATGATTAGCTTTTATCTATTGTAACATTTATAATAAATAGGTAGATCTGTCTTACTCACTTATGGATTGCTTATTTTTCATGACTACAATTTCTAGGATTATTTCATGATGATGTGCTTATATCTGGTTCTTTGTAATGTTATGTTCACATGTATTATTTTATTAGTGTTAACAGAAATTGCTTGGGTTTCAGCTTCATGTATTTATGAATAATGACACTGTCAACATTCTTGTACATGATTCTTCATGGTTCTAGAAGAGCAAAAGGTGAAATTCTAGGTCAAAAACTGTGCATGGATGTGACTTTGTAAAGAGTTTGTGTGTGTTATGTGTGTCAATAATACATGAACCTCCCTTCTTTCTCAGCACTTATTAACTATTTAGCTGTTGCTTAAGTGTTTGTTTAACTGAGGGTTCAGTTTGTATCTTTTCACACTTTTTCTGGTCAGGTTTTCTATTGAGCTGCCCTTTTTATTTGTATTTGATCTTTGTAACTCCTGGGAAATAGCCATTTTTTACTTTCCTCTGTTGCAAGCATGTTTACCAATGGTGGCTTAGGTTTTAATTTTCTATAGAGAGTTTAGTGAGAAATAGACTCTCTCAGTTGTACACTTTCAGGCTCATTCTTTTTTATTCACTGAAAATGAATATGTGATTTGCTGAAATGTGTGTAAAGATTTGGGTTTTCCTTGATCCGAAAGTCATGGTGACACTCTCGTATATGTTGTTTTGAAACTTCAAAGGTTTGTCTTCTTCACCCTGAAGTCAGGGCGAGACCATGACATGCATGTTTAGTACTTTAAAATTTTATCTTTCTTAATTAATACTTGAACTATATAGGAATTAATTTTTATAAATGATCGGATTTAGTGTGACATTTTAAATGTCTTAGGGTACCCAATTTGCTGAGCCACACTGAGTGAATCACGTCCATTGGTCTAAGTTGCCACATCTGTACTGGTCTTGTATATCCCTATTATTACCATGAATTTTATAATAATAAGTCTTATCTAGGTGCCAGCTTGCTTTTCTTCTCCAAATGAAAAACAAATCCATTGGGGTTTTGAGTAGAATTGCATTTAAACTATGTCACCTGTGTTATTCTTACTCTCCCTATTCACATGTGGCCAACCGATACCTTCCTAATAATAAATCTCCCTATTCAAGAACTTTTTTTTGTATTTATTTATGTCTTTTAAATATGACTGAAAATTTTGAATACTCATTGTACTTACTGTATTGGTTCCTTTTCTCTCATTGCTGAGACAAAATACCCAAAATGAAGGAAGGAAAGGTTTATTTAGCTCACAGTTTGTGGAGGTTTCAGTCCATATTGGCTGGCTCCGAGGCAGAGTGGCACATAGCAGAGGGTAACTGTTCATGGTGGTGAAAGATAGCAAAGCAACAAGAGCAAAGAGGGGAGTGGCAGAGTTAGCAAGCCTATTTCCCTCCCTTATATTGTAAGCAGGCTACCTCCACCCAGGGGGCGGCACTTACATACTCTCCATGCCCTCTTCCTGTAGAGCTTCAGGATGAATACAAAGTAAGCACACTGCCCCCTGCTGAGTCACTTAGTTAAGCTTCTAAACTTCTCAATTGACATAATGAACAACATCCTAGGGTGATGAGGGCATGTCCTTTACACCCCAGGATGTAGAATGCTGTTACTTAGTTAAGCTTCTAGACTCCTCAAGTGGACACAATGTGTCAACCATAACACTTATGTTATATTTTAATATTTATTTATAAGTGTTTTATATATTTATGGATGATATTTCAAATTTCCATTGCTCAAAGCTTTGGTAGTAAACTACAATAACATAGTTTGCTCTTCAGTAATTATCTTCAGCTACCTAATTATATTATTATATTAATTCTAACAATGTTTTTGTATAGTCTTTTTAGCTTTCTACAATGTGTTTCTTTTAAACCACACCTACGTCCCTTCCGCTTTAACAATTAAAAAATATTTCCTGCACTAGCTGGTAACTTCACTACCATGATAAATACAAGTGTGACTGTTTTAATATCTCTTAATTGCTTCCTCTCTGTCTATTCAGTCTATGTTTTTCTCATCAGTTTCTTCCTGCTCCAAGATTGGTAACTTTTTGTGTGATTATTAGATTAAATTTTATTGAATGTCTTTGGTATAAATCAGATTTAACATTTATTAAAGTTTAAGTTCTATTTTCTTGTCTAATTCTTTATATTTCAGAGGGTCATATTTCCTTTAGCTTCAGGGTGATGTAGTTCGAAGGATTTGTCTGAAATCTTACTTTTCTTAGGATAAATCTCGTCCTTCTTAGGCAAAATTTGTCCACAATGGGTTTGCTCTTTCATGTGTATTAAAAATACAAATTAATGGGGATCTACGTAACATTTCTTAACATGCACACAACATGCACTGATCAAATCTAATCATGTTTTTCTACCTTCTCTTCTCAGTTGTGGTTAACCCTGTTCTACTTTCTGATTACATTTTTAATTTACATACCTGAAATAAAACATATGGTACTAATCCTTCTGCTTCCAGCATATTTCATGTAATACAATGTCTTTCAATAATATCATTTTGCTGCAAAAGATAGGATTTCATTTCTTTTTATGGGTGAATACACCTCATTTTCTTTATTCATTTGTTGATGGGCAATTAGGTTGATTCCATACCATAGTTATGATAAATAGAGCTTTGTAACTCTAAAATTATCCACAAGCACAGTGTTCTCCATTCTTTTCCTCTGTGGAGATATTTTTCAAGGGTTTGCATAGATTTTTTAACTTATTCATAAGCCCAGTTCTCCCGAGAGTTACTATCGTGAAGTTATGTGGACATA
This sequence comes from Chinchilla lanigera, assembly GCF_000276665.1. Taxonomy (NCBI): domain Eukaryota; kingdom Metazoa; phylum Chordata; class Mammalia; order Rodentia; family Chinchillidae; genus Chinchilla; species Chinchilla lanigera. Next base: position 295,822 of record NW_004955488.1, read on the forward strand.
TTTCTGTGGATATTTCTTACCTCCCCTTCCTCTTCCACTGTTAAGTGCTTTCCTTTAAATATGGTAAGTTTCCCAGGTACTGAATTATACTCCAGGACATTATAGAGTTATCTTACTGACCTGAGCTGTCCTTATAGTGGTTTGAAGCTTGGAAACTCTGTTTGTGAACTCTGCTTTCTTGTTAAAGCCAATGAATAATTTGAAAAGCTTCTTTTTTTCTGATGATGGAGTGAGCATCAGAATTCAACTTACTTTCTCCCTCTCTACTTAAACCATATGTGTGTATTTTCAGGCCATTAAAACTTTATGATTTTAGTGGAATGAAACATATTTCCATTTAGGAAGATATTTGTTGCCATTTGACTGAATTTTGAAATATTCAACTAATTACCATCAACCTTATAGTCATAGTTTATTGTTTGTTCTAGGACATTAGAAGTTACTGCTCAAATCATCTATATCCTTGCACGTGTTAACCACCCTTTCTCCAATTTTCACTTTACCAAATTCTCCCTAAACCCTGGCATCTATTATTCTATTCTCAAATTCTTTGTGATCAAATTTTTGCTTCTACATGTAAGTGAGAAGAATATGGATGTTGTTTTTTTTGTGCTTAAGGTATTTCATTTAATGTCCTTTAGGTCTTCCCATGCTGTTGCAAATGGCAGAATTTCATTAGTTATATGGTTGAGCAGCATTTCACTGTGTGTGTAGTATTTTTTTATCCATTAATCTGTCATTGGACACTTAGGTTGATTCCACACCTTAGCTATTTTGAATAGTGCTGACATAAACATGAGAGTACAGATACCTCTTTGACATATTGCTTCAAATCCTTTGGATATAAGCACAGCAGTGGAATTATTGTGGTTATTTTTATAGCTTTTTGAGGGCCCCCCTCACTACTTTCTCTAAAGACTACATGAATTTACAATTCCTCCAGTAGTGTGAAGGCATTTCCTTTCTCTACATTCTACTCAGCATTTGTTACTTGTGTGCTTTTGATACCACCTATTCTAGCTTGTAATTATTAATTCATTATGGTTTTGATATGCATTTTGATTAATGATATGGTGTTTTTAAAAAATTATATCTGTTGACCCTTTGGTGGTCATATCCTGCTAGTAGAAATGTTCATTTAGGTCATTTGCCCATTTTTAATTCAATTATTTAGGCTTTCTTGTTATTAAATTGTTGATATTCTTATGTATTTTAGCTATTAACTTTTTTTCTTGAGGTAAGGTTTTGGTATGTAGTTCAGGCTGGCCTTGAACCCACTACGTAGCCAGGACCTCAAACTCACAGCAATTCTCCTGCCTCTCAAGTGCTAGGATTACAGGTCTGTGCCACCAAGTCTGGCTAAGTATTAACTTCTTAACAGATGGATGGTTTGCAAATATGTTAACTCACTCTACAGGTTGTCTCTTCACTCTGTTGATGGTTTCCTTTCAGTCTAGAATCTTTTTGGTTTGATTTAATCTCATTTGTCAATTTTTGCTGTCAAATTTGTCAATTTTGCCTGTGATTTTGCAGTCATAGCCCCCAAATATCTGCTCAGGCAATGTCCTGAAGCATTTACCCTATATTTCCCTCTAATAGAGGTTTCATAATTTCAGGTTTAATATTTAATTCTTTGATCCATTTTGAAATGATTTTTGTTTATGATGAAAGACCAGTGTCTAGCTTCTTTCTTCTGCATATAGATATCCAGTTACACCACTGTCTTAGTTACTTTTCTCACTGCTGAGATGAAGTGTCCAGTATCCAAGCTAAAGGATGAGAGGTTTATTCTGGCTCACAGTGTGTAGAGGTTTCAGTCCATAGTTAGCTGGCTCCAAGGCAGGGTGGATCAGCAGAAGGGCATCACAGAGGAGCAACAGTTCATGGTGGGCAGAAGGAAGAAAGCAGGAAGGCAACAAGCAGTGAAGTACCAAAGCAGCAAGTCACAACAGCAGCCCTCTTTCTGTCCCTTATATTCTATCCAGGCTACATGCCCTTAGGACAGGTTGCACTCACAGCCAGGTTCGGCCTTCCCACTGTCCACACCCAGAACTGTGTGAAACCAATCAGTGGGCTAATTTAGTATTCACATACCCTCGATTCCAGCATCACACACTTAATTCTAGCATCACAGACCCTAGATACAGCCACCTCTGAAAAGGCTTTGGGAGGTCATCTAGACACAACCCATAACAACCACATTGTTTACTGAAGAGTATTTCACCAAGGTATGTTTTGGTGCCTTAGTCAAAAAGTACATTAAAGTTACAGACTTATAGCTGGGTTTCAGTTCTGTCTCATTGATCTGTGTCTGTTATTTTTTATGCCAATGGCTGTTTTGATTACTGTGCTATTGTGCTGTACCTTGAAGTCAGGTAGTTGTCTGCAGCTTTGCTCTTTCAGCTCAGGATTGCTTTGATTCCTCAGGGTCTTTGGTGACCCCACAGAAATTTTAAAACCGTTTTTTAATTTCTGTGAATATGTCAATTTCATAAATGGTATTGCTTTTCTATTTTATGGATTTGGTTACTAGTGTATAAAAAAGCTATTGATTTTTTCCTGTTCATTTTGTGTACTGCAAGAGTATTGAATTCCTTTATTGGTTGCAATAGATTTTTGGTAAAGTATTTAGGTTTTATGTCTTGCATGTCATGTTTTTCTTTCTCTTGCCTTATTGCTCTGGATAAAAGTTCTGACACTATATTGCATGATAATGTTGAAAAGGTACAGCTTTCCATTGTTCCTGAAGCAAGTCTAGTCTTATTCTTTTCAATATGATGGTGGCTGTGGGTTTATCATCTGTAGGCTTATTTTTTATTGCAATAGCTTCCCTTTATACAGAGTTATATCACAAGGCATGCTGAGTTTTATCAAATGTTATTTCTGGATCTGTTGAGATGATCAAGTGGTTTTGTCCTTCATTCTTTGATGTGATGTGTCATTGTTTATTTGCATATGCTGAACTATCCTGGCATCCTTGGGATGAACCCCATTTGATCATGTTATGTAATATATGTGGTGTGCTATTGGGCTCAGTCGCCTAGTACTTGGTTGAAAATTTTTACATTTTTAGGTTATTGGCTTAGGAAGTATTGGTTTGAATTTCCTTTTGTTATGTCCTTATTTGATTTTGTGAAGGTAATGCTGACCTTACAGAATAAATTTTGAAAGATTCTTTACCTGTCAATACTTTGGAATAGTTCAAGAATTCCTACTGTTTCTTCTTTTAAGATTTGGTAAAATTTCAGTGTAGCCATTTGGTCTTGAGCTCTTTGCTGGAAGAATTTTTTATTCTTGTTTGAATCTTGTTGCTTGGCCCAGTGAGAATAATGTCCGATTACATTCACCATTCTCTCTCCGCTGGGGCTAGGCATGATGCCAATTGCCCATAAACACTCACTTCCTTTTTCTTACTGAATAAGTGAAATGATTAAATAAGCACATGTGTAGTAGAGACTGACTGGTTATTGTAAGCTGGAACAAGGGCCACTAAGATCCAGGAACCGATTCTCCTCAGTTTTCTTTCGTTCCCATTTCCTGTTGAACATGCGCTGTTTCTCTGGTCTCTTGATCATGCCTCTCAGTAACCTTTATTCCCCCAAACTGGTGGCCAGTGGTGAAGTTATTCATAATTCTTTTGATTTATTTCCTTCAATTCTACACTGGTCTTTGGAAAAGTAGATATGTAGGTAAATAGGAAGCATCTTTTAAAATCCAAATTACAACTCCATATATTCTTTAAAGTAAGTAATTTTTATTTTTTGCCCATCCATATTTTAAGTTATGAGAGGGTCTCCTCCTTAACATTTTGCTTATTTATGCTGAATTATAAGCACCTGGGGTGGTTAGGCATGTCTAAGTTTAAACATCTAGATTTGTCCATTTTAGTATAATTTCAAAACACTTTAATCTTTACTCTGGATTACCTACAATTTGGAAAGATCAGAGCCAACCGGGAATACACATTTATCTCTTTTATTTAAAACTTATTACCATTATAGATACATTTCAATTACATTACTGTTAATTTTTAATGAACTCTAGCTTCTTATCTTTCTAATGTAACATTATCTTTGAAAATGATTTTACATCCTTGGGATAGTCAGGATAAAGATATTTTCTTTCCTTCTGAATATTTTAAGACTGCTCTGGCCCCTAGGTACTCCTTGTACTTGTTTTGTGTTGACTTTTTGGTTGATAGTTTGATTATTAGCCTGAAGATTTATTGTTGGATAAGTGTTAAGTTTCTAAAAATACTAAGCATTCAGCCAATATAATTTGGTACTCTTGAAAACTTCTAGTAGCTGGACAAAGGTCAGCTGTATTCTTGGAAAGGCAGCCTCACTCATTTCTATTTCCCTGCATAAACAGGTTAATAACTGGAGATGCTTTTATTATTGTTTTACTCATCCTCTGCCCACTCATTAAAATTTTACCATAAAATGCATTGTCTCATAGCTCAATCTTAAATTATGTAAAAAGTACCCTCTTTCCACCTAAATCCTGTAATTGGTGTTAATTATTAAATGAATCTAGAAACAATGATGGGGACTGCTACTTTGAATTTAAAGTGAAGTCATGCAGGAGAATTCACTAAAATGAAATTATTGGAATGGATTAAAATCACCTATTCTAAAAATAAAATTAATTTGGAAAATATTTTGCAAAATATCCAAAAATTCCATGAGCCAAGTAAAAATAATACTAGTGAAAATACATGACTGCTAATTTACTGATGCGGGTTTCCTCAGGATTTATGAAAATCAGAACAGTAGTGGCACTGGGAGCAGTGGTAGCATTTATGAGATATTTCTATGACTGTAATTGATATCTGTTAGTTCCTGTCATACAAATTATCTAAAATTCATGTCAACCTCACATAGAACATTTAAGATTTATAGACCTCATCCATGCACCAGCGACGGCATGAACTTTTCCTAAAGCATGTCTTCCCCAAATGAAAATCAAACAATTTGCAGAATTAGCTTCTTGAAACACACTGCTGCAGTTTCCACAGGAAAGCTGAATATATCACCCTCTACCAAAATTCAGGGTTATTTATTTGAGTACAGAAAGGCATCCCCAAAAAGCCTAGCTGCACTTTAAATGATCCCAGGTAACTGGGCAGATAAGACCATGTTGATGGGTTCTAGAAGGTATAATTATACAACCGTTACCTTTCAAGCAGAATGATTTACCAAATGAAGAGTTTATACCATAAACTATGTTTGTCAGATGCACCTTGGGGTACTAAGACAACTTAAAATGTAAAAATCAAGATATTTAAATAATCAAAGATAATGGAGAAAAATGTTTTCTAAAAAGTTCTAATGCTATTTCAGACAACTAGTAACGAACTAGTAACCAAGCTAAGCCATATTTTTCCAATAATGTTTGAAAAAGTTTGATTAGGGGGCCAAACTAAATAATGATGAACTTAGAAGAGAAATAAGGACAGAACATCCAGAAACTATATCATCTGAGGATGGAGGCTTGAAAATATTTACTATACGCCTAATTGCCTTCAAGAAATTGAAAGATTCACAAAGAGAAAACAATTACGCTAAATCAAAAGCTATATTTGGAAATTTCAGCACGACAACCTATAGTCCTCACAACCACAGGAAAATGCAATTGCCGCCTCATGGGGTAGTAAAGTAAGACTATACAGCACCACAGTGAGCATCTAGTTAAGATTTCTGGAGAACAGTCGTGAATCAGGAGAAAAGCTTAACACATAGCTGCTACACAGCCTTCTAACTGACTACTGCCATTTACAACACATTGCATTGCCTTCTTTGAGATGAAATGTAAAGCTAGTACATTAGTAATATTTCCTCATCACATTTTTAAGAAGCTTAATAATAAAATTATTCATTCTTATTTAGAATGTACATTTTACAAGAACATTCTGCTTTTTAATCTTATGTAAACAAATTAAGTTTCACAATTTCAGAATCTTTGAGTAGTTTAATAAGAAACTCACGGGTGCAATGCAATAAAAACTGAAGTGTTTTAAATTGAAATTTTGAACTACACTTTCCCTCAAAGTAAGATACACTATTCAAATAGTTCACTGCCCAAAGTTCAAGTTTTTCTTGGTAATTGTGGATTCCTTTTAGTTATGTGCTCTATAGTTGTTTTTTTAATAACACTTTGGGACTTGGGATATAGCTTGGTGGTAAAGCACTTGCCTAGCATGTGAAAGACCCTAGTTTTGATCTCTAGCATCACACACACACACACACACACACACACACATACACACACACACTCAATCAGTCATACACTTGGTAATGTCCAGCTTTCTACAGTGTCAGAATTTTTAATACAGTTCAACCAGGCAAAATCTTCACTAGTGAACCTTTGCTGCTACAAAAACGGGTGTTGAACTGTCTGCTGCCATCTTTCACCTCTTTGTATTGGCCTCTTAGTTTTCATACTAAGTTGTACTTAAAGCCTCATATTTATTTGTGTTTTTGGTAAATTAAAATATTTTCAAAATTCCAGCACATTTTATGACCTTAGTTACATCTATTAGTTTTGCTTTAAATAAACACCCTAAATAAAATAAACATTAATAACGAGATGATATACAAAAACAGCAGAAGGTTTTGCTTTGTGAAAAGAATATTTGTGATATATCTATATGATAGTTTCCCAAGGGGAAAAGAGTATTTTAACACAAGCAGAAAATTTACATCAGCCTGAAGCCCAAATAAATAGATCTCTATTTTTTCTTAACAGAAAATTCATAGCCAGAGTTGAGGGGAAAAGGCCATTACCAAACTTCTATTTACTAGAGCTTCTTCTACCAGTGGGGAGGCATCTTTCTGTGCCTGAGGGCCAGGGAAAGTGAGGGCAAGCACTTGGGGAAAGAGAGCAGGGCAGTAGCCTCAGCCCCATTGGTCAGGCTTGGAGGAAGCTGACTTCCAGAACATGTAGCACGTTAACAAGAAAGACTCAGAGGAGAAACATTAGCCAGCTGTTTATTTTCCAAACTCTTACTTCGTTCTTGTTGTTTTACTAGATTCAAATTGCTTCCTCTGACCACCCTGAGATGTGTGGTTGGTTTTGTGTTTTTCTGTTGCTTTTTTTTTTGCCTCCTCACTTTTCTCTTTATCCATGTTTTCTCTGCCATCTACGTGGTTTGCATTCCTATATCAACACTGAAGAGTCATATATTTCAGTATATTCTACAGTTGTATGGTGTTAATGCATTAAAAGTGCATGGGCTTTGATTTGGTTTGAGTTTTTAATTTCTTCAGGGCTCTAGAAACTAGGATAGGAGCCATGAGACAGCCAAATTTATAGAAAGAGGCCATTTGCAATTTTTTATTTGATATTCGTTTTAGACTAGATTTATATACAGATTTCCTTGTTGCTCCCTCATCTTTAAATTTCTCTTCATTTTAAGTGATGTTAGCTGTTTGTAAAACGTAATGAGGGCTTATTCTGAAACAGGGAACTATATATAGTAAAAGAACGAGAAGTGTGCATATCCTCATCGGAATGAATGCTGTATTATTAGTACACAGCTAAGAGTGGCGTGTTTGGCCTGGCCACGCTAACCATACTGCTTTAGATTCCTTGTGAGCCACACTGTCTGGTGTGTGACTGCGGACTCTGGACAGGTGACGCAGCTTCACCCGCATCTGCAGGGGAGTTGTGCTGTTCAAGATGACCCCTAGGTATTTTGCAGCTTAAAAATTCTATTATTTCTATCACTTCTGGAATGTACACACATTATAAATGTGCTTAAGACTAGGTATGTTATCTTCATAGGTGTGAGATATTCAAAATTTCGAATGAGGAAAAGATCTAAATCACTACTGAAAGGAAATTTCTACTGTAAATCATACAGATAATGCTCTTTGTAGTCAACGCTGTATGCAATAGGTTGATAGAAACGCACATAAAATAAAGGAATCCCGTGATTCTTCTGTTATCAGGGCTTTATTCTCTACATTGCGGGAAACCCAGCCTGAAAACATTCATCAGGGTTCTGACCAAATGAAACCGCAACAAAACGTCAGTTTGTGCAGTCATCTGGCGCTAGGGGGCACTGCGGCACCGTCCTGTAGGTTTGGCTTGCTGAGGAAGGCTTTTGCAAGATTTCATGCGTTTTGTAGGTTTCAGATAAAAAAAAAATAAACCACATAAACTATTTATAATCAATTTAAACTTTGAGAAAATTAGGTAACTGTGTAAAATATTTATATGCAGTTTTTGGAAATGAAGGTTTCTTTTGTTGGTAAAAGTATCCGTCTTTCTTCAGTGGCCAGTGATGGCAGTGACTAGGCGGGTCTTTTTTAACTTTTACAACGAAGGGCTGGTGAAGGACAATGTGTGCTTCTGGTGTGGCGTTATGTAAACTATTCTGACTTAAAATGTAAAAAATAAACAAAGCTAGCTTGCTTAGCTTCTGGACACTGCAATCTTTTCATTCGTTTTGCTCTGGCTATATTCAGTTAATTTCTAGTCAGAAGACTTTTGCACAATAATTATAATTAAACCCTGTGACTGAAGGCATCTTTTAAAAAATAAAGGATCTCAAAATATCAGTAGTTTGAAATAATCTCAAAAGTAAGTGATCGCACGGATTTTATTAGCTGTGAAATTGGAGGACAGTCAAGGTGGGTGAAATCCAATATAGAAGTTAGGATCCTCATACTTATATATTTTAAAAATACTTTGAGAAATGAAATGTGTCATTTAAACCATTACATTTGAATCATGAAATACTTTTTTAAGAATTCATAAATTAAATTAAGTCCATGTTAGGATATGCAAGTATTTATATTGAAAACTGTGAAATTGTTTTAAACCTACAGTATATGCATGCTTAGCTCAATTATTACTCACTGGTAAATCAGTAAGAAAAGTTAGCTTGATACTTTGAATCCAAATAAATTTGAAATTCTAGGACCAAACTACTTTTAAGCTAATATCATAATTCTGTAGAGACTAGGACAACGTCTAGTCATTTTCTAGTCCATGGGTCAATGACAAAAGACAATATGCCATCATCATATAAATAATTTAGATTTTTCATATGATTTATTGTCATTGATGGGCTGATTTTCAATTTAGGTAGGTACTCTGAGAACTAATGCAGAAGAAAGGAGTTCAGGAAGGCAAATATAGAAGGCAAGAAGATTTCCTGGAGGGTTTTGTGCAATAATCCTGAACTGAATAATGAACTGAACTTCAGTATGGAGTATGAGAGGAAACTTTTGAGATACGTTAGGAAATACAATCGAGGTAATTCACTGATGGTGCAGGAGGGCAGGGTGAGGAGAGGTTGAACTGGCTGTGATTGCAGACGAGGGTGCAGGCATGCTTCTATCCTGATGTCTGGCTTGGCACACAGTCATGCATTTCTGAAAACACTACTGAGAAATGTGAAACAAATGAACCCATCATGTAAGCTGGCCATCCAATTTATTTCAATCAGCCAACGAGTGGAAACCTTGAGACTAGAGTTGTTCACCTCCAAGCCATGATTCTGGATATAAGAAATTAATGATCATTTTAGTAGCAGATTATGGAACAGGGTTTAACACAGGTACTCAAGTGACAATTCTGAGTTGAGCTCTCTTTTTCATATCTGATTTATTAAATAAGAGTGAGTATTTTATAAATTTCCACAAGAGTCCAAGGCTTAAAAGAAAGTGAAGATAAAGCCCCGTTACTGGAGAACTATAATAAAACCATTGATACTCAGAATATATATTAGTTTTAATCTAAGAAGTAACTTAGATTCAATTTAGAAACAATCTCTGAACTACACTCAAATATGCCTTTAGACAACACCTGCTTCACGCCCTTGAGTCTCTGTAGCTGAAGTCCTGGCAGAATGCAGTGCAGAGGAACCAGCCATTCCTGGGTGTCCTGTTAGAATTTCTGACCCATAGCATGCATAATTGTCATAAATAAGTATTTCACACCAGTGACTTTTGGGTGAAATAAATAAGTATTTCACACCAGTGATGTTTTGTTAATGAGCTGTAGTAACTGGAATATTGTTCTAGGTTAACACATTGCCATCACGTGCCATAGCTACAAAGCAAAAACTTCTTCTAGTTCACTCCCCTAAAATCAATTCATCAGGAAACCTACTGCTTCTCTGTTCAGTGGTCATCTTTGTGGCTACCAAACTATTTCCCTAATTTTATCCCTGTCCCTTTCAGTCTGTATACTATACAACAGTACGTTACATGTATGGTAATCAGGTCTTACCATTACTCATAATTATTTCCCAGTGACAGTTAAATGGCAATTTAAAGTCTTCAATATGGACTACTCCACTCCACAGGAAAATTTCTGACCTAATACTCTTCCATTCTCTCCTTTCCAGTTCAGCCCCAGTGACAGGACTACTGGGATATACCAATTTTATCCTCATTTCAGTATTTTTATTTTAGCTTGTTTCTTCTCCTGAAATATCATCCCACACATATTTTCTGGGACAAATCTCTTTTATAATTCATGTATCTACTTAAGCACATCTCTTCAGAGTTTGGGAAATAAAAATTAATATTTTCTGGTTCTTTACTTTTTATGTATCCTTATCTTCAATAGTTTGACAATGTAATTTGTCACTTACTGCATTGTTGCTCTTCTTCTCTACTAGAGTATTAGCTCTGTAATAATCTGTGATAGCAGAGATTTCAGTTAATTCATAGAGCCCAGACCACAAACTCACACCTATCTAGTGAGTGTTCTGAGGCATTTACAGAAAGAATAAGGAGATCAGTGGATGAATACATGATGATCCGAGCTACCAGGGCACAAGCATAGGTTTGTCCCCTCCAGTCTTTTAGGAAGAGCTCAGGAGAAGAATGCCGTATCAAATCTGCCTTCTAACAGTGGTATGCCTGTGGATGTGTTTCTAAATGTCTCTGTCTCAGTCATTTTACTTGTAAAACGGACAAATAGTAGAATATTCCACATATGAAATTTCAGTGTGAAATAAAGTATTCAGCACAATGCTGATGAAAATGTAGTGAGTTTTAACTGAATATGAGGGTTTTTTTTTTCCCCCAAAGTGAGATTCAGGTCTCTTATATCCCACTGTAGCCCAACAGTATCTCAGATGTTTTGTCTCTAAGCACTACCTACCTGAAGCCCTGCAGTAGTGGAAAATGACAAAAGGAACCTTATGGGACTGCAAAACAATGGGTTTTATCCAGAAATTGATATGGAATCAAAGGGTTAAGTTATAAATGTTGAAAGATTCCTAAGTCTCCTAACACATGGGTGAAATGATGCAATGGTTGTCATTTTCTATCAATTATCTTCATCACAGATGTTTTATTAGAGTCAGGCAAATATTGATCAAATCTAAATATAGTTAAATTTCACACAGGCAGTGATATTGTAATAGGACCGCTTTTGCCTGTAATCCCAGCACTGAGGAGAGACCGAGGCAGGAGGATTACCATAACTTCAAGGCCAGCCTAGGCAAGGTAGTGAGTTCAAGTCCAGCCTGAACTGTATAGTGAGATCCTGCCTCAAATAAACAAAACAAAACAAAAACTATGCCACTTTCATCAACCTTATTTTGCACAGATATATCAGACTCTTCAAAAAAGGAAAACATGTATGAATAAGAGATAATTTGAATTGGAAAATACAGACTTACATCATCTCGTACATCACATTGTCAAGGCAGGTTTTCTTTGCTATGCTTTCCACCTCAAGATGAATAAATGTAAAAGAAAATTAATAGTTCCAATATTGTCACTTCATTCTTTTAAGGGATAAAACATCATACACACTTAATTTGGTACTTATGTACAAGCCTGATTTGGTTAAATCTTTTCACCAGTTTGCCTTTAGAGAAGGAATTCTTTCTGATATGTTTAAAGTATACATTTTATTTAATTTTCTGTGGTTTCTGTAGTCACAACATTGGCTATAATAAGGACCAGTAGTCGAATGGAGGCTTAGCACCACCAAACCTATAAACGCAGGGGGCTGATGTGCTGTGAACCATTTATATATAAGAACAAAGATAGCAACTGTGAGTCTATTTTGCCCAACAAATATCAGTTATACAGTAGAAATCCAGTCTGAGATCATGAACAGTAGCGCGGAAGATACACTTCACCCCATTTGCCTTGATCTAGTTACGTTAGCTACCCTTCCAGTGCCAGCCATAGAGGCATCAGGTCAATTACTCTTTAGCATTAGTCCCAAAACAGTGGATTGCTCAGAAAATGACAACCATGTTCTTAGATATTTACGTATCTTTAATTTCACACATATAAATCTTGTCCTAAATATTAAAAGTATGTTCTACTTAATTTTTGGAATTTTATTGTCTAAATCTTGCAGTGAGGATTGCTAGAACACACAAAGGAGTTTGAAATAGGATACATAGGCTGTAATGAAAGACTGAATGTTATGTATTCTTGCTAACCAATGTAGAGAATCAATCAGTTCACATTTCAGCTGATCATGATAGCTTGACGAGGACTGCCCTGGGGGGTTCACGTCTTTGTCCACCTGACCAGTGGAGTGCCATGGGGGGACTTGCCCTTCTCAGACTTCAGGACCATGAGGGTGAGCATTGAGCTTCAAAATTCCAAACTGGGCCATCACAATGGACAAGGGGACATCGTTTAGCTTGACTTGACATATGGACTGTCCTCCAGAGCTGACAAACATATCTCATGGTACACCACAGAGCTGAGAAATTGTCACACTCTTTTGGGTTGGTTTCTAGTGAACTTCTGAAGCCTCCTGTGGTGGTGGGCAGTAATTCCACAGAGTTAACAGCCAAGTCTGGAAGGTTCACTGTGAGTGCCGGTGACTTGCCAGGGCTTCCAGTGCAAATTTCTGAATAATTGGGAGAATGAACACATGAATGTATCTTCAAATGAGAGAGATGGGTTACAAAATGCTATAGGTAAAGAAAACCCTGGTGAAAACTCCATTGTCACTGAAGTATGAAATTTTGCTGCAACCCGATGCCGTCTCTCTTGTGCTTTCATGGACTGATGACTGTGGAATGAATGCAGTGGTGCATTTGTACTTGGACCTGGCCAGTTGCTGTTCTCACTTTCCTTGGCTGTCTTTGTATGTTTTCCTGCTTTATCTGCTACTTTAATATTTAGTATTTCCAAACATATATTTTTAATTTATGTCATTATTGTGATTTAGACTCCTTAATGTAAGTCTGTCTACTGGACATATCGAGGCAAGTGCTTATTCACATGACTTCAAATTCTATGTATCCCAAAATGGAAATTTTTTTTGCCATCCACATGAATATCATATAAGACTCCCGTAGCCTCACCTGTCTTAGAGATTCAGGGCAAACCTTCCAGCCCTAGATGCCCTGAGAAAACTCTCCTTTTCTCCTCCATCTGAATGATGGGCACAGACATCATCATTTCTGTGGCCTTTACCAAGACTCCAGTGAGCTGGAATCATCAGTCCAAACTTATACGAGGCTGGAAGACAGCGGGCAGAGTCTAGCTTGCTGGCCCTTTGGCAGTACACTCCTTGTCCCTGCTCCTTCCTTCTCTTTATCTTGCTCTTTGCTGCACATGATTGCATCTTCTCAACAGCAGTACACGAAAGACCCAGGCTGAGATACTGTCAACATCTGTTCCTTACTGTTGTTATCTGATTATATAATCCACCTCAGCTCAGAAGCCTCAGCAGACATTCTTGGAGCCACTCTTGTGTCCGTTTCACCCTTTGGCTGTGAGAAACACAGCAGCTAAATCCAGCCATCTTCTTTTCCAAAGAGCAAACGCAGCACCCCTCCTCTATTTCTGCCAGCATGGTCCTGTTCCTGGCATTCTCTTTTTCATTTGTTAATCAAAAATCCTTCTGTCTAGTATTTCTAGTTCTGGTCTCATTTCCTTAACTTTAGGCTCCACATTTGCGTAGGATGATCTAGGTAATTTACCAAAAAACTGCTTACTTTAACATTAACCCAGATTATTAGTAGCTCCAAGCTTTTTAATCCACTAAACCTCCACTATCTGCTCTGAGTTTATGTTGCAGTCTTATAATTTCTGGGCTTATGTTTTAGATTTCAGCAGCAACAAATATGCCATAATATAATTCTTTTGGTAAATTCTTGCTTTAGAATCAACTTGAAATATTTCTTCCTTTGTATATGCTATACCCACCATTTTATGGGCTGAGATAGGTGACTGTCTTCTGAATAACTTAAAATATCTATTTATAAATCTTTACAGAGGTGATTATTTTCTTTTACCTTATACTCTTTTGTCCTATCCTTCCTCACTTATAGAAAATGATATTTATTCACTAATTTCTCAGCATGGTAGGAATTCTCAGTATAGGAAACCTGACCACTTCCCAGCTTCAGACTCCAAAGCAGAAAATCAGACACTGTGTTGCTTTGGAGGATATTTTTGCAAGGGGAACAATATAATACAGGACATAATTTTATATGATTACTTATAATAGTCACCCAAAGAATGATATACAGAAAAGTGCAGGAAATCTGTCCACACAGTGTAGACCAAGAATCCAGCTGAGGGCCTGGATCTGCTATAATATCCTGCATGAGTTCAGCTGAAGATCTAGAACTCATAACAATACCTCCCATGAGTCCAACTGGAGGCCCAAAGCCCATAACAATATCTCATGCAGGCCTGTTTCATGGATCTGCACTGCAAAGGTCCAAAAGTCAGTGGTGGAATCTAGGAAGTCTGTACCAGCAGGATGAAGGATCTATACTAGCAGGCTGAAGGATCTGCACTGGAGCCAGGAAGCAATGCTCAAAATAAGAACCAGAGCTCCCCTAGAAGGTACCACAGCCATCCTCAGCAACAGGGAGGTCCTGAGCTCCTGCAATGGTGAAGATAGCTGAGTTCCCATCAGGAAAGCCAATGTGACAAGCTTCTCCATGAGACTGAGCTATGCACCTTCTTCCCCTCTGGAGCTAGGAAGCAATGCTCAAAGTGAGAACCAGAATTCCCCCAAAGTGAACTGAAGCTATTCTCCATGCCAACAAGGATTTAAGCTCATCAGAGAATGAAAACAGCTGAGTTCATCAGGAAAGCCAGCATGACGAGCTCCTTCAAAGCAACCAACAGCTCCTTATAGCTTCTACCAGCTCCCAACAGCCTCACTTCTTCTTTAGTTCTACCTCTTATGCTGCTGGAAACTGCTCAGATGGACCTCCCACACCCAACACCACACTTACTTAGTTCAGCTGGGGGTTATAAATTGCCCACCAGATGTCAGTCCACTACAGATACATTTTCTCATTCTGCTATGACTGCTGTGTGCTGGACTCAGGTATTTTCTTCTCCCAAATCTACTCCCTTAAAATGACTCCAAAGTGTGCTTCCTAATGAGCAGGGTGGGCCTATTTTATACATCATTATATCTTAGAACTAAATAGTAACACGAGATCAACATGTATTTACTGCATGAATAAAAGAATATTTCAGGGACAAATCCCAGGAATGTCTGACCACATTCTTTTTAGCTGGTGAGGTTTCTTGGGAACAGGACTTTTGATTTATATAATTTCTCACATGGCACATTCTTCATATGTAGAGTATGTAGCACATATGTAGAATTCTTCAGGGTTCTTTGTGAGCAGGCAGCAAAACGGCCAGTCTTAGAGAAATGGAGGGAGGACTAATAAGAGTAGTAAAGGATTATGGGGTGAAAGGGACTCGCTAGTGTACCAAGCAGTGTGTGTTGTAGCTGAACACCTTTTTAGAAAATAGAGGGCCTAGGAAGGGTCTTTCTGACTGTGACAGAGTTCAGCAAAGGTGACTTTGTACTAGGAAGCCCCACCCAGTACCTATACTGTACAGCTTCTGTTATGTCTGTTGCCATCTTTCCATAATTGCAGGTATTCTTATGGAACCAAAGAAGCATTTATATCATTGAAATTGCTAATTTTAAAATCATCTGTTTATGTGTTCTTCTTCTTAGTATGCTGTCAGTTCTTACATGCAGATCTGTGCTTTATTCGTTTAAATATCCAAGGTGTAGCAAGAGTTAAAGTATTATATAATTAAGGATTGAATAGGTGGGTGTGGAGAAGAAGTGATAAGACAGAACCTGGAGGAACATCATGGAATCAGTTGAACAAATACCATCAAAGTAAACCACCTGCAGCTACGGGAAGTTAAAACAGTTAGCAGCCTGCTATTGATATTCCCGCACAGCTATTGATATTCCCAGGAAAAACAGCAAAAGTATGAAGAAATAAAGACAAGAGATGAAACCTGAGGTCAGGTGGAGCCCTCTCTCTCCTGATGGGAGGAAAGGAAGAGAACAACCACCATAGGGGGTGTTTATTTATACATTTGACAAAGTTAGCATCATGAAACACAAGGTTGCCTAGCAACTAATGACTGGAATTGTCTCAGGCAAGATGTTTTCCCAGGACCAAAGTATCTCCTTTGCTTTAGGCACTTTGGCCTTGCCTTGCTGCCACACCTGTGACCAGTATCCAGCTTCAGCTGCTCCCTATACAACCTGTGATAGTTTGTATAAACCTCAGGACAGAACAAAGGAAGCCCGCATTTCAGTGTGCTAAGGTTGTTATTTGTTTTAGCTCAGGGAGTAGGTTGCCACTAATGTACCTATCCAGAGGGCTGGGACCAGAGTTTCCTCATGCAGTAATTTAGGGTCTTAGGAGCTTTCACTAGGGTCAGCCTTCCTCCTCCAGCCAGAACGTGAAGAAAAACAAGGGAGAAAATGTGAAAAGGTCATGCCTGTCTTGTATGTTTGGGTTAGTAAGTGACACAATTCATTTCTCTTAATGTTTCATTGCTGATAAAACTACTTCATTTGTACTACTTCTACATGAGATTGATCAACTTTTCCTATGAAGAGCAAGACAGCAAATTTATTACTCATTGTGGATCATACATTTCTGTCACAAATATTCATCCTTGTGGCTGTAGCCTGAAAGCAGGCAGAGGTAATATGTAAATTAGGTATGGCAGTACTCCAAAACTTTATTTATGGACGCTGAAATTTGAATTTCATAAAACTTTCAGATGTCACAAAATATGACTGTTATTTTGATTTTCTTCCAACAGTTTAAAAATGTAAAAGCAAAACAAAACAAAAACAAAACCTTCATTCTTGGGCCTTATAAAAATAGATACTGAGCCGAACTGAACTTGTCCCTGGAGTAATTTTGTGACCTCTGACCTGGATGTAAATGGATGGGAAAGCTTATCCCCAAATTGCTGTTGCCTTCCTCAGAAGCTCCATGTGGCATTAGTGTTGGTGGAGGGTGGCGAAGATTCCCCCAGGCTGCTCCTTGAGGTATAAAAATGCACAGCTCCCTTCTCCAGAGAGACAGCGCCAGTCTCTCCCTGTCACTGTTCTTAGCTCAGATGCAGTGGTTTCTGTGTGATGTCCAAAGTCCCTTCCTTCATGTCTGGTGGTGGCCATGTCAAGTTCTGAGAGGTACAATTAAAAGACAAGACTATTTTTTTCATACTGCAAAGAGAACTGGCGATATAACTGCATGATGCTCACAGAGAAGGGGAGGAATGGGAACACTCAGCCTTGATGGAAAGTGGCTGATTCACCAATTGAGGTGGCCCTCTTCAGCATGCAGAGTTTCTTGATTAAACCATTCTTTGGGGTGAGACTTCTTGTCCTTCCCAACTGGCCTTTTGGCATCTCCAATGAGGGCTTTGGGCCATGAGTGTTGCTTATGGAAGGCAGAACTTCCATATGCTGCTACATGTTGGCATACATTTTGGAGTCCATGAGACAGAGTTATGAGCTATTTTGATCCAGCATTGTAGCTTTCTTGACAACATACTTCTCTCAACCTTTAGGAAGTGTTAATTCATTTGCTATTAGTCTGATCTGTGTTTCTAACAATACACAGGATTTTCTTTTTGGCATAAATTCAACTAGGCTTTAAATATGTTTCATTACTTCTTATGCATTTCTCAACTCCATGTCAGCTACCTGAAGTGATCTAAGCAGCATGCTTGCAGGAAATGGAGTCACTTTTGATTCGCTCTTTGGCTCAGCTTAGCTCCCATGGTTCCCTGATAATCTAAATGAGTGTGTGCTGCCCTCCTCCTGTATCTTCATCTTTTGAATGGGGGCTCTAGAAATTTTCTAAACTTTATTTTTAGGTTTTTAAGCTTTTATTTTACTTTTTACATTTGTTTTACCAATGTATGTTTACCAGTACATGTTTACCAGTACATGTTTCAGTACATCAAGTAAGTATTCCTCCTGTGGAGTTGGTCCATGCCCGTGACACATGAATGCATCTTACCTCCTTTTCTGTCCCTTCCCTCCACACACTCCCTCTCCTATCTTTTCATCTCCTTCTCTTTTGAGAAAGGTCTATCTCACTCTTTCCTATTAACTTTTATTTTGCTTTTTATGTTTACTCTGGCTTTCTCAAAGAACAGGAACCATGCGATATTTAGTTGGCATGTCTGAATTATTTCACTTAACACTATGGTCTCAAATAACATCCATTTTCCTACAAATGACTCGTTTATTTATCTTTATGGCAGAGTAATACTCCATTATGTGTAGATACCATGTTCTTTTCCTCCATTATTCTGCTGATGGACATGTAGGCTGCTTCAAAGATTTAGTGATTATGAATTGTCCTGTTATAATTATGGGTATGTGTCACTGTAATATGGTGTCTTTTGCTCTTTTTGGAAGGTATCTAGAAGGAGAATAAATAGGTTAAGTGTAATTTCTAGTTTTAGTGTTTTGAGGACTCCCCATAATGATTTTCATAGTACCAGTTTATGTTCCCATCAGCAATGTAGAAGGGTTCCTTTTTCTCCCTACAACCTTGTCAGCATCTTTTTTAAAAATTTGATTTCTTGATGATGTTCCTTATTTCTAGGTTAAAATGAAATCTTAGTTGTGTTTTAATTTGCACTTTTCTAATGACCATTGATTTTGAATTTTTGTTCATATATTTGTTACTCACTTGTACCTCTGTGAATTATCTATTTCATTTTCTATTTTCTTCTTTTTTTTTTTTTTTTTTT